>NC_138189.1:131666907-132126907 GCF_964194105.1 Spermophilus citellus
CTTCTGAGCTTGCTGAGTCATAGATGGTGCCTCAGTGAGCAGGCCACTCCACTGAGTAGCTTACACCACCAGAACTGACATGACCTCTTTGTTACATATTTATTAATATGGAGTGAAAACAAATTAGATTTCATTTCTTTTTTGGGTCATAGAGATGTCCTTTTCCTTACCTGGAGACAGGTAAACACAATGGGGACTAGGGACCTTCTGCATGATAAGCAGAAACTTTGAAATATTTAATAACAATATATTTATGCTCCTTGTGTGTATGTGTATGTGTATGTGTGTGTGTGTGTGTTTGTTTTTTTTTTTTTAGAAATCCAGTCTGTATGGTTTTGAAACATTTACACGTAGATTATTTTTACATGTGTTGTAAGATCTATTTGCTGTCCAGATGCATAAGAGGGTTTGTTTACTTTATTAAGCTCTTTATTAAGACACACAGAAAAGAAACTATAATTTACTAGGTATAAATAAGCATAGACACCAAATATTTCAGGTAGACTTGGGGACTTGATTCTGGAAACAGAGTAAAAGTTCATCCTTGTAGAAGATATATAAATTTCCATCATGTTAACAGGCCGATTTCAGTCCTGCCCCATCCCTCCAAAGTCTTCTGAAACAGAATTGCTGGTTTCTCATCGCAGACGCTTTCCAGCTTCCAAGCCTCAGAGGACTCCAGTCTTGCGGTTTGGGTCACCATGCTCTTCTTCCATAAAAATAGCAGTCCTGCCCTTGAGCACGGCTGGAGAAAGGGAGCTATGCACACTTGGGAGCTGTCATGAGCAGGGGCGGGCTGATGATGGGTGGCACTCCTGACACACGCACCCCCTTCACTCATTCCTGTTTGTCCCAGACTCTGTTTATAGTTCCCTCTCTCCCTTTTCTTTATTGACTGGGGTTTTCTTATCTCCCCCACCCCCACCTTTTTAGTATCTGGCCTTTATTTTGCCTTAAATCCTAAGACAACTACTCAGGACATTTGGGATCCTGTCATTTCACTTCCTATCTACAAAAAGTTTTAGGCACAACTGAAGGAAAGGGTCACCAAATTGATTGGAGTAGAGTGTCACCTCAGGTTTTTGGTCTGCTTGTATTTGTTTGGCTGGTTTAGGTTGTTGTTGTTGTACCTGAGATGAAACCAGGAGCCCTCTACCACTGAGCTATGTTCCCAGTCCTTTTATTTATTTATTTATTTTCATTTCAGACAGAGTCGCTAAGTTGCCAAGGTTGGCCTTGAACTTGCCGTGGTCCTGCCTCAGCCTCCTGAGTAGATGGGACTATGGGATCACAGGTGGCTTCACCTCAGACAAAGCATTGAGGCCTGCAAGTTCAGCTCCAAAGACATGTCAATTGTTGTCCTTGTTCCTCTCAAAGAAGACATTAGTCCTACTCTAACAGGGGTCCTATTTCTGAGTCTAAGTCTAACGATTCTATAAGCAGATGCTACCTGAACTTTGTCTTTCATTTCTCTGTCCTGGATTAACCAGAAACCCTTTCAGAACTTTACAGGGTGCATATCATAGACTTCTCATGCACCTGGATGATGGCTCTCACAGCCACTTCCTGCTTCCTCCATGGCACATTCTGTGCAGTATTTCCAACAGGCTTTTTCAGAACACAAGTTTTTTTGTTTTTTGCTTCATTATTCTCTTTTATTAACTGATTAAACTTAATTAGGTGTACATGACAGCAGAATGCATTTTGATTCACTATACACAACTGCAGCACTTTTCATTTCTCTGGTTGTACACGATGTGGCATTGTACCATATGTGCAGTCGTACATGTACCTAGGATAATGATGTCCATCTCATTCCACCATCTCTCCTGCCCTCATGACCCCTCCCCAATCCTCCCTCCCCTTTGCCCCATCAAAGATCCTCCATTTTTCCCATGGCCCACCCCCCATTATGGCTCAGCATCCACTTATCAGAAAGAACATTTGGCCTTTGGGTTTTGGGGATTGGCTTACTTCACTTAGCATGCTATTCTCCAACTCTATCCATTTACCTGAAAGTACCATAATTTTATTCTCTTTTGATGCTGAGTAATATTCCATTGTGTGTATATATATATATATATATATATATATATATATATATATATATACCATAGTTTCTTTATCCACTTATCTATTGAAGGGCATCTAGGTTGTTTTCACAGTTTAGCTATTGTGAATTGAGCTGTTATGAACATTGATATGGACAAGTTTGATTTTAAGTCCTTTGGGTATAGACCAAGGAGTGGGATAGCTAAGTCAAATGGTGGTTCCATTCCAAGTTTTCTAAGGAATCTCCATACTGTTTTCCAGAGTGGTTGCACCAATTTTCGGTCCTATCATCAATGTATGAGTGTGCCTTTTCCCCCACAACCTCACCAACACTTACTGCTGTTTGTATTCTTGATAACTGCCTTTCTGACTGGCATGAGATGAAATCTTAGAGTAGTTTTGATTTGCATTTCTCTAATTACTAGAGATGTTGAAGATTTTTTCATATATTTGTTGATTGTATATCTTCTTCTGAGAATTATCTGGTTAGCTCCTTAGCCAATTTATTAATTGGGTTGTTTGTGTTTTTGGTGTTAAGTTTTTTTGAGTTCTTTATATATCCTGGGGATTAGTGCTCTATCTGACATGTGTATAGCAAAAATTTGCTTCCAAAATGTAGGCTTTCTCTTCACCTCATTGATTGTTTCCTTTGCTGAGAAGAAGCTTTTTAGTTTGAATCCATTCCATTTATTAATTCTTGATTTTATTTCTTAAGCTTTAAGAGTCTTGTTAAGGAAGTTGGAGCCTAATCATATGTGAAAATTTGGGCCTACTTTTCCCTCTATTAGGCACAGGGTCTCTGGTCTGCCTTCTTTCTCCACTTCTATTCAACATAGTCATTGAAACTCTAGCCAGATAATTAGACAGACAAAAGAAATTAAAGGAATATGAATAAGAAAAGAGGAACTCAAAATATCTTTATTTGCTGACAACATGATTCTATACTTAGAGTACCAAAAACCTCTACCAGAAAACTTCTAGAATTAATTAATGAATTCAGCAAAGTAGCAGGATATAAAATAAATACCCACAAATCAAATGCATTTCTATACATCAGTGTTGAATCCTTGAAAGAGAAATTAGGAAAACTACCCCATTCACAATAGCCTCAAAAAAAAAAAAAAAACTTGGGAATCAACAAAAGAGGTAAAAGCTCTCTACAATGAAAACTACAGAACACTAAAGAAAGAAATTGAAGAAGAGTTTAGAAGATGGAAAGATCTAATATGGTCTTGAATAGGCAGAATTAATATTGTCAAAATGGCCATACTACCCAAAGCTCTATACAGATTAATCCGATGACAATTAAAATTCCATTGTCGTTCCTTACAGAAATAGAAAAAGCAATCATGAAATTCATTTGGAAAAATAAGAGACTCAGAATAGCCAAAGCAATTCTTTGCAAGAAAAGTGAAGCATGAGGTGTCACAATACCTGACCTTAAGCTATACTACAAATTTATAATAACAAAAATGGTGTGGTATTGGCACCAAAATAGACTGGTTCAGAATAGAAGACACAGAGACAAACCCACATAAATACAGTGATCTCAAACTAGACAAAGTTGCCAAAAACATACATTAGAGAAAAGATAGTCTCTTCAACAAATGGTGCTAGGAGAACTGGAAATCCACATGCAGCAAAATGAAAATAAACCCCTGTCTCTCACCAGGCCCTGAACACAAGTTTGATCAGTTTCTCCCTTGAAAAACTCATCAAGGACTTTGAGGCCCCAAATCCAGCTGTCCTGAATCACTCTCCCCTGTCCTTCATCCGCCCTCCTATCCATGCTTCAGCCCCCATGCACCCTCCTCAAGAGGGCCTGTGTCCTTGGGCCCATCCCTGCAATTCATCTCCCCATCTCCCTCCCTCACTGCCTCTCCCCATTCTCCCCCACTTTCGTGGTTAAGCCATACTCACCCTTCAGCTCTCAATTCAAGCAGAACTCCCTAGGAGGAATTTTAGTTCCTTTGTTAAATGTCTTATTGTACAATATTCCAATACTTCAGAGTTCTCACCTCAGTTTTAGTTATGCATTCATGTGATTTAAATCACCTGAATAAAAGTAAACAATCAAGAACATGAAGAGGGAGCCTATAGAATGGGAGAAAATGTTGCCACCCAAACTTCAGATAGAGCATTAATCTACAGGATATATAAAAAATTCAAAAAACTTAACACCAAAAAAAAAAAAAAATCAAATAACCCAACCAATAAATAGGCAAAGGAACTGAGCAGGCATTTCAGAGAAGAAGTACAAATGGTCAACAAATATATGATAGAGATATGTTCAATATCTCTAGCAATTAGAGAAATGCAAATCCAAACTACTCTAAGATTTCATCTCACTTCAATCAGAATGGCAATTATCAAGAATACAAGTAACAAATGAGGATGTGAGGGAAAAGGTACACTCATACATTGCTGGTGGGACTGCAAATTGGTGCAGCCACTCTGGAAAGCAGTATGGAGATTCCTTAGAAAACTTGGAATAGAACCACCATTTGACCTAGTTATCCCACTCCTTGGCATACACCCAAAAGATTTAAAATTAGCATACTATAGTGACTTGGCCACATCAATGTTTATAGCAGCTCAAGTCATGATAGCTAAGCTATGGAACCAACCTAGGTGCCCTTCAAAATATGAATGAATAAAGAAAATGTGGTATATATACACAAAGAAATATTACTCAGCCATAAATAAAAATGGCATTAAGGCATTTGATTCCATCTCCAGTGGATGGAACTGGAGATTATCATGCTAAGTGAACTAAGCTAATTCCGAAAAAACAGGCCAAATGTTTTCTCTGATATGTGGATGCTAACACACAATGGGGGATGGGGAGAATAGAAGTTTTTTGGATCAGACAAAGGGGAATGAAGAGAAGAAAGTGGGATGGAAATGGGAGAGATAGTAGAATGAATTGGACATAAGTTTCCTATGTTCATACATGAATACACAATGAGGGTAACTCCATGTCATGTATGTGCAACTGAAAAAACGAAGTTATACTCCATGTATATAATATGTCAAAATACATTCTATTGTCATGCATAACTAAAAAAATCTAATAAAAATTTTAAAACTTTTTTTTGAAATTATAAAAATATACCACAGGCATAGGGCCCAGCATATAGATGTCACTCAATAATCATTAGTTGAATGAATAAATGAACTTGCAGAGGATCATTTATGACAACATGCCCTGAAATATCTTTTTTTGCCATTAGCTGTTCCTGTATTCTCATTTGAATGCTAATTATACAGGAGAAGTATTTAGATTTTGCAGCTTAACTATCATCTTGATGCGGGTATTTTTTATTCTTTAAATGTTATGCTAACTTTATTTGTAACTGGTAAAAACTAGAAACAACTCAAAGCATATCAACAGGAGAACAGATAAGCAAATTATGGTATTTTCATACAATAGAACACTGCTCAGCAATAAAAGAATGGCAGCCATGGACATTCTAAAATCACCCATTTTTATCCATTATGTGCTAAATGGATGGCACTGGTTACAAAAAGTGATGATGTTAACCTTGCTTTAGATTTTTTTGTGTGAATTTTACTGTTTAGGACTTAATTCTCAATCTGCTCATTTAAGTAATACCTAAATATCAAAATGCTCATTTAAATCTATCCTATACCCTTGAAATGTTTGTGTGTTCAAATAAACCACAGTATCTGTACATCTTTATGGGGCACATTACGGTAATCAAATGGATGATGAAACACTGATGGTTTCCCTGGGGCCTCACTTGTGGATGGCACTCTTTCAACAATGTCCAGAAATTTAAAACTTTTGCTCAGTGAATACCCATGTGAAGAGGTTGAGATGAGCATTTACAGACTGGAAGAAAATATTTGTGAACAATTTATCTGACAAAAGATTCCTATCTAGACTATGTAAAGAAGTCTTGAAACTCAACAGTAAATATATATAACAATTCAATTAAAAAATGGGCAAAAAACATAAACAGACATTTCACTGTAAAGAATACAGATGGCAAATAAGCACACTAGAGAAAGACAAATTAATACTGCACTGAGATCTCACTACACAGCCATCAGAATGACTGAAATCAAAAGCAATTGTCAAAGCCTGGCACAATGGAGCACACCTGTAGTCCCAGCAGCCCAGGAGGCTGAGACAGGAGGATCCTGAGCTCAAAGCCAGCCTTAGCGATTTAACAGAGCCCTAAGCAACTTAGCAAGAAAGACCCAGTCTCTAAACAAAATTTTTAAAAGGGCTGGGGATGTGGCTCAGTGGTTAAGAATCCCTGGGTTTAATCACCCGAACTAAAAAAAAAAAAAAAAAGCAATTGACAAAACCAAATGCAGATAACAATATAGAGAAACAAGAGAAAGTCTATCACTCATACCCAGCTGCTAGAAATGTAAAATGGTAGAAATCTTCTAGAAGACAGTCTGGCAATTTCTTTAAAAACTAAACACACTTCTACCCTGCAACTCCACAATTGCCCCATTTTTATTCAAGAGAAATGAAAACTTGTTCACACCTGTTTGAACAAGTACACAGTGTTTATGGCAGTTTTATTTTTGATAGCAAAATCTTGAATCAGCTCAGGTGTCCTTCAACAAATGAATGCTTAAAACTGTCATCCATATGTACTATGGAATGCTATTAAAAAATAAAAAGGAATTAATTTTTGATACATGCAAGAACACAAACGAATCGTAAGGGAATTAGATTGAGTGTGGAGGAAACATAGTTCTGAAAGGTCAATTATGGTAGGAGTCCTTTCATATAGCATTTTTGAAATGACAAAATTTTAGACATGAATGATAGATGAGTGATTTCCAGGAGTTAGGCATGAGGCATGAGCAGGAAGGAGGGAGGTGGCAGTGGTTATGACAGGGCAACACAGGGATCTGTGTGTATTGGTACTGGTCAATATCTTGCCTGTAGTGAAGAATACACAAGCTTATATGAGAGACCACATTGTATATAACAGAATGTACACACACAAATACGAGTGAAACTGAGGGAATCTGAACAAGATTAGTAGACAGTATCGATGTCAGTATCCTGATTGTGATAGTATACTATAGTTTTACAAAATGCTATTCAGAACCAGGTAAAGGGTACAAGGGACATCTTTATACTGTTTCTTAAAACTGAATGTGAATCTGTATTTACCTCAGTAAAACTTTCAGCTAAAAATAATATCCAGAAGTCTTGATCATTTTGCACAATACATTGGTAGCACCAGAGACAGACTCCATGCAAAATCTTCACAATCCTCACTGTTATGGAGCAAGTATTTCCTGTGCATAAAACCTGAAGTGCTAGTTGACTAAGAAAATAAAAGAAGAAAAGAGGGAAGTGGGGAAGAGGAAGGAAGGAAAGAAGGACTGGGATAACTATAACAAATCTTCCTTACTGAATCTCTGGACCATGACTTAATTTTTTGTGGTCATAGAAATAAGAAGTGATGAAATATACACTTGGCTAGTTTGAAAGAAACACCAGCCAGTTCTTGATTAAAATACCCATCAAACATTGTAATTTAATATTCTATCAGTTGAAAGTAATAGTAACTTGGTCCAATAAGATGCTTCCCATCTGCAAAATAATATTATCTGAAATTTCCATTGATGATCCATATTAAAACAAGTCTAGGGCTGTGGTAGAGCACTTACCTAGCCGACGTGTTTCCTTTGACATAACTGCCACATATTCCACCTTCTGACCTGATGGCTGGTCACATTTACTATTTTGATTGATTTGTCATCAAAAGTGTGTAAAGGTACCAGACTTCCTTTTAATATAATTATTTCTCAATCTATAAAGGTCATATGTATTTTTGTGAATTCCTACATGTATTATCATTTTTGTTATTATTATAAATTATATCTTATTTTAAGGTCATCATGGGTATTATAGAGGAATATTATTGTTTCTTGTTAAACTATCATACAAAACATCAACCTTGTTAAACTCTACATTCTCATAGATTGTTGATGCTCTTGAACTTTCCATGTGGACAATACTATGACCTGAAAATAAACTTTACTTCCCACCCCCCCACACACACACAAAAGATATAAAGGTAACTTCATGCTATTTTAAAAATGTGCATTTATACTTATTAAAATCAGCATCTTACTATTAAATTTATTTTTATTGGTACAAAGCAACATAAAAGTTGTACATAGTCATAGGTGACATGATGTTTTGATATAGGTATACAATTATAAAATATTTAGATCAGTTAAACATACCTATCTCCTCCTACATTTATCATTTATTTTAGGTGAAAACTTTCAAAATTCTTTCTTCTAGCTTTTAAAACCGTATAACACATCATTGTCATCTCCTGCAACCTGTTATATGACAGCCCACCAGAACTTGCTCCTTTCTAATTGTAACTTAGTATCCATTGATCAGCCCTTCCCCATTCCTTCCTCACCCATGTGCTCTCTGACCTCTGATAACCACATTTTCAACTTTTGTGAGATCAACTTTTTGGAATCCACATATAAATAAACTTGTCTTTTGGTGTTTGGCTTATTTAACATCATGACCCCCCAGTTCTATTCATGTTATAGTTTGGGTATGAAGTATTACCCCCAAATACTCATGTTGAAGTCTTGGACCCTAGTGCAGCAATGTTCAGAGGTGGGTAGGGATTTGGGAAAGCAACTGGATCATGAGATCTCTAACCTCATCAGTGGATTAATTAATCCAGTTGATGGATTCCTAATCTAAATTGACTATTGGGAGGTGGTAGCAACAATGGGAGGTGGGATCTCACTGAAAGGAATGGTTTTTTGGGGGGAGGAGGCATGCCCTTGGGGACCACATACTATCCCTGACCCTTTATATTCTTTCTCTCTGCTTCCTGACCACCATGAGATGAGCAGCTCTGCGCCACAACATTCTCTCCACCATGATGCTTTCACTCACTACAGGTCTATAACAATGGAACCAGCCAATTATGGGCTTAAACATCTGAAACTATGAACCAAAATAAATCTTTCCTATTCTAAGTTGTTTTTCTTAGGTATTTTGTCCCAGTGATAAAAAGCTTACCAACACAATCCATGCCATTGCAAATGACAGAATTTCATAAATTTTTATGGTTGAATAGTATTGTACCATGTATGTATATTACATTTTCTTTATCCATTCATCTGTCTATGGACACTTAGGTTGTTTCCATTTCTTGGCTATTGTGAATAGTGCTGCACTGAACATTGGAGTGCAGATGTCTCTTTGACATACTTATTTCATTTCCTTTGGATACATTCCCAGTAGTGGGATTGCTAGAACATATGGTAGTTCTATTTTTAATTTTTTGAGGAACCTCCATCCTGTTTTCCATAATGGTTGTAGTAATTTACATTCCCACCAATAGTGTGCAAGGGTTATCTTTTCTCCCCATCCTCACAAGTACTTATTATCTTTGGTAATTTTGATAATAGTTATTCTTACTGGAGAAAGGGAAGATCTCCTTGTAGATTTGATATGCATTTCTCTGATGGATAGTGATGTAAGTATTAAAAGGGTCATTCAAACATGATCAAGTGGGATTTATCCCAGGGATTCAAGGATATATCACATCAATAGAATGAGACAAAAATCATATGATCGTCTGAATAGATAGAGAAAAAGCATTTCATGAAATTCAATATTCGTCCATGACAAAAATACTGAAAAAATTAGGTGCAGAAGGAACATACCTCAATGTCATAAGGACCATTTATAATAAGTCAACAGAAAACATTACACTGAAGAGGGAAAGCTGAAGAGCACTCAGGAAAAAGAAGAAATAAAGGGCATCCAAACTTGAAAAAAAAAAAGACAAATTGACATTGTTTGTAGATGACATCATCTTATTCATAGAAAACCTCAAAGACGCCACACACATGCACATAAAAAAAAAAAAAACTATGGAAACTAATAAATGAGTTTGGCAAAGATACAGGGTATGAATTTTAAAACACAAAAATCAGTAGCATTGTTAAACGCCAATAGTGAACTATCTGAAATATAAGTAAAAAATGCAATACTACATACAATAACTACAAAATTAATTAATTAACTAATATTAATTAACAAGCTAGCCTAGGAATACACTTAACCAAAGAGGTGAAAGATCTTTAGAATGAAAATCAATTTCTTTGAAACACACACACACACACACACACACACAAAAAAAAAAAAAAAACAAACAAACAAGCAAAAAATGGAAAGACATTTTACTTTCTATGTTCATGCCATTGGAAGAATCAAATTGTTGCAATATCCATACTACATAAAGGAATCTACAGATTCAGTATAATACATGTCAAAATATCAATGGTCTTCTTCAAAGAACTAGAAAAGGCAATTATAAAATTTATGTGAAACCACAAATATAAATAGAATAAAGCACATAGCCAAAGCCATCTTGAGCAAAAGGAACAAAGCAGGAAGTATTATCTTACCTGAGTTCAAAGTATAAAATAAAGACGTAATCAAAGCTGCATGACATTAGCATGAATATAGACACATGAACCAATGTTATAGAATAGAGAGCCTAGAAGTAAATTCATGCATCTACAGCCACTGATTTTTGACAAAGATTCTCAAAACATGCACTGAATGTAAGACAGTTTTTTTCAAAAAATGAACCTGCAGAAGAATGAAAACTAGCCCCTATCTCCTACTGGAGAAATCAAAAATGAAAAACAACTCCAGGTGGATTAAAGATTTAAACGTTAAACATGGAAACTATGAAAACTACTCGGAGAAAACATAGGTTAAATGCTTCTAGATGTTGGAATAGGCAAAGATTTTTTGGACAAGACCCCAAAGACAAAGGAAACGAAAGCACAAATAGACAAATGGGATTATGCCAAAGTAAAAAGCTTCTGCCCAGCAAATGAAGCCACCAACAGAATGCAGAGACATCCTAGAGGATAAAATATATACCACTATATGCCTGACAAGGGATTGATATAAAGAATATATAAGGGATTTCAAAATCTCAATAATAAAAAGAACCCTATTTTAAAAATGGGCAATAGACCTTGGTAGACACTTCTCAAAAGTAGAAATATAAATGGCCACAGGTACAAGAAAACATGCTCAATGTGAGGAATCAGCATTTTTAAATTCCTGAGGTGAGCAAATTTTCCTTCCTTTGAACACTTAATTTGTAATACCTTGTACATTTTAGCCTGGTGGAATCTTAGATCATCCATAGATGGGGATGATCCCACCAACTTTATAGCATTCTCATACCGGTTAAGTAATATAATGAGTCTGAATAAATAATGCAAGCATAGAGCTCATGCTATGCATTCAGAAAGTGCCAGAATGGGGTTGGGAGAGGCAGAAAAATCAAAGGAAGAGAGAAGGCGGAAGAAAGGTGCCTTCCTCGTCCCTGGGAAGTAGACAAGACCCCAGAGAGGAGGTTTCATTGGCAGGAATACCAGGCGGGATACAAGGGGGCTCTGCAGCCATTAGACAGACAGGTGTTCTCAGGAGCAGGATGTCTGAGGGGGATTTGAAAGGAATGGAGAGCGAGGCTCTCAGAAGCTGGTCCCTTGCCTAGTGACTTGTGCTTCAGGTAGGTGGGACTTCTTCCACCCCAACACTCTTTGCAGCAGGTTTTACAGCCTTGTGACTTTGAATGCAAGGGGATGCATTTCCAGGAGTTATGGGAGGTACAGAGCAGGACTTCTGACATAAAAAGAAATAGTAACTGGAGGAATAAACCAATCAGAAATGAGAATCCTAAGGGCGGACCGGTTTCCATGGACCAGAGTCACAGGGGAAATGGAAGGGGAAGGCAGGTGGGTAAGGGGTCATTAATATAGGAGACACAATGACAAGATAAATGTAAATTTCACTTAGCTATAGCTTCATAAAGTCTTCTCCGCTGCAGATGTGTGCATGTCTCCGGGTATGTTCGTGTAAATTTATAATTTACATAATAGTCATCTGTATCTGTTTTGGCTTTGCTAACTGTCTTAACATTTCATAAAGTGGTTGCAGCTGTTGATGTTACAGTTCAGATTTTCCTTCCCTCAATTAAAAGTAGGATGGTGAGGTTTAATTATACCACAGGGAGTTTTAATAGGGTATCACCAAAATTATCATGAGATCTCATTAGGTTTACCACAAAACTTTAAATATCTGTGATCACACCTCTCACAGGCTAGATTCTAGAATCACACTCCAGGAAATTCTGAGATTGTACCAGACAGTAAATCAGCAGTGAGATGGTCATACTTAATTACTTGAAAATGATTGATATCTCCTTTCCAGGTGTAGTTGCATGGAGTGAAGGTTGACAGTGTGTTGTTCAGAGAAACAAAAAATAAAAATAAAATAAAATAAATATGTCAGAAAAACTGAGAGCAAGACTGTAGCCATCCAAAATGAGGCAGAGAAAATATTGCTAATTAGCTACACACTACAATATCTCACTGATGTGCTCCCTCAAAGCTGCACCTTTTGTTTTGTTTTTTGTTTGTTTGATTGTTTTTGTGTTTTCACAGAGCATCTGTAGCCCTATGGGTGCAGACTGTCAAAATGAGGTTAAGGACATTGGCAGTGGGCACGCAATGGTTATGATGTTGTATCCGTAAATATTAAATGATAATACTGAAACACTAAAGCAGTAGGGTGATATGCACCAGGGCTAGGGCAGGATTGAATTTCTCAAGAGCCAAATAAGAGTCAAAGTGGAAAAATGCCTAGCCTTAGAGAAAAAGACAACAATGAACAGGTTGTACTGTCACCATCCAGGAGAAGCTTTGCAAGGCACACTATGTGTTCGAAGCAGAAGACTCAGGTCACTTTAGCAAGGAGGCCTGTGATGAACTTTAGAGAGCCCAAGTAGGAAATGGATCTAATAACAGTCACCTGTAACCCTAGTGGATTCTTCAAGCTCTCTCTGTAATGAACCTAGCACATATTGCATAGTATGTCCTGTCCTGAGAAGCCAACAGTCCGTGACTTCACCTACAGCCCCTGTAGCATGAAAACCCACTTTTGTTTTCACTATGGAACCTCTGCCAATTTCCTTTAATTGGCCTGGCTTAGAGGGCTGATCCTTAAAGAATAATCTAAGAAGTCAGAAGGCTCATGCTTCTCTTTAAATGTCACTCTCAATCACAGATAGAAGCAGAGTCCGTACCTCTACCTGCAGCAAGATTCATCAAATGGATTTTATAAAATCCATTACACTAGTGACAGCTAAACCTTAGACTTTTTATGACTCTTATCACATTTCCCTTGTTTGAGACAAAAAAAAATTAAGAATGATTTTCTTCTTTTTTTCCGTACTTTTCTTTTTCTTCATTTTTTTTTCTTGTATGAATCAATCTAAGGCACATTTATCCACACAAATGTTATAGCTTAATGAAATTTCTGATTCTGTTTATCAGGGAATTATCATTCAGTGACAACTGTCATGGTCTTCTGCATTTTTTGTTTTTCTCTGGCAAATCAGATATACGCACACAAACAGACACAGGCAGGCAGATGTGGATACATGTACAAACACACATCTAGGATTCCATAAAGGCTATGAAAGCAGAAAGGATACTGATTTTTTTTCTCTTTGGATTAACACTGACTTACACATATACTTTTATATGTTTGGTCCTGGACTTATAAGTTTAATAAAGTACCTCTGTAGAAACTTTCTGGGATCATGATTTTATAAATTTACTAATAATTGAGAGAATTATGTTTCATTTCCTAGGTCCAGTAGTAACGTTGTTTCTGCAAACACCTGTGTTTACTGGTCTCAATATCCCGGAGAGTTCTAGATGTGCATTAGGGGTAAGCAGTAGGGGATTTATCCTAAAATAAGCTCTTGCTTTTATTTATATATTAACATTAAAATTTCTTGGATTTTTGCCTGAGATATTGCTTAAATATTCATAAGATGCAAATGGCCAATATCACGTACTTTCTTTAAAGCAGGTACTTGCAGGGCAGCGATTTAGGGGAGAATACAGAAAAAGGAGGCTGGAAAGACCAAAGAAAAACAGCTACATTTTTGCCAAGAACCAGATCCATGCTTCATGAGAACTGAGACACATTTACATTTGGCTTTTAATTTCTCCATCAATTTGGACTGTGTTTTTGTGAAAAAGAGATAATATATGTGAAAGTACCTAGCCGAAATCTTGGGACATGGCAGACACCCAATAAATATAAGTTTTTACTACTATATTAAGCATCTTCTTTTCATAAGCAGAGTTTACTCAGTTGATAAAAAGTTAAAACTTAGTTGAGCCAATTAGAATAAAACATTTAAAACTGAGAACATACACTTAATGTTACCATAAAAATTCTAAACCTTACCATCATCCAAGAATATCATAGTCCTTGAATTTAATTCTAAAAAACCTAAGAATTTCCCACTTCCCATCTCTAACTCTCCCTAAGCTGTCATTTCAAATGGAGCTAGGCAAATTTCCAACTGAGTCTTTCCATTTTTATTTTTTCCAGGTTATCTTTCAGTTGAGACTAATAATTATTAAGCCAGCCCCATACATAATTTCTATCAGTGAACTCACGTTTATAAGGGAATCTTAATAAAGGAAAGAAGCAATTTGCTTGTCTGAAAGTAAGATTCTACTTTTGAAGATAAATGTGCAAAGTTTAGTTTTTCTACATAACATTCATTGACTACCAACAGGTGTGGTGTACCTGTTTCACCATTGTTAGAGTGGGAATAATTGCTAATCCACGAGGGGTTCTGGACAGGAAGTGCTTTAGGAGGCATTATCCAACAGGTGAATACCAGATTTAAAAAAAATAATGAACCCAGGACCTTTCTCCCAATCTATGTCAAGGAACAATGAACACATACTAATTCATAAGCTCTACCAGTTTCTTTAAGAGTCAAAGAATCTAATAATGCTATAATTTACATAGAAAACATGCTCCCTCCAGTGTGAATAGTGCCAAGTTCACAGATTGCTTGGAGGATTAAAGGACAACCCAGGATGGCCTACATAGTTGGTGCCCATAGTATTAAGGAAATGAGTGAGTGGGGAAATAAATGAATGAATGAGAAAATTCATGGAGATCACATAAACCTCAAAGCCATGTCTGTGCAAGCAATTCAAGTTTTGAATAGCTGATTTTAAGCCTTAATAATTTCTTTTTCCATCACCAACTCTTCTTTAAAAAAAAATGTTGTTAGCTAGTTATGTTCCGGCAGTGTAAAGAGACGACATTCCTTCTCACTACGAGGTTACAAGCAAATGTCTCCATCTGCCAAAGATGTACTCCATCCCTCCATCCATTTATCAGCCAAGCATGCTATTTAACAAAGGCATTTGGAGAGCTCTAATATTTAATCTATTATATATTTATACATATAGTATATTTTTGTATCTTATATTATTTTACTATATTAGAAACTCCCATCTTGTTAAGCCAAATATCCACCCACTCTACTTAATTCTGGTGTGTGTTTTTAAGGTCATTCTTTAGAGGTCTCTCTCTCTATATATATTTTTTTTTCAATAACTCATGAATAAAACATTGAATATGCACATATAAAGTACTATACTACCAACTCACCATTTTTTAAAATTTTCAATGTTTTTATTTTTTTTTATTTTTTTCCACTTTTTTAATTCGTTCTTTTTTATTTTTATTTTTTTATTTTTTTTTATTTTTTTTTATTTATTGGATGTTCACAACATTACAAAGCTCTTGACAAATCATATTTCATACATTAGAATCAAGTGGGTTATGAACTCCCATTTTTACCCCAAATACAGATTGCAGAATCACATCGGTTACACATCACATTTTTACATACTGCCATATTAGTGACTGTTGTATTCTGCTACCTTTCCTATCCTCTGCTATCCCCCCTCCCCTCGCCTCCCATCTTCTCTCTCTACCCCATCTACTGTAATTCATTTCCCTCCATGTTTGTTATCCCATTCCCCTCATAACCTCTTATATATAATTTTGTATAACAATGAGGGTCTCCCTCCATTTCCATGTGATTTCCTTTTTTTTCTCCCTTTCCCTCCCGCCTCATGTCTCTGTTTAATGTTAAACTTTTCTTCCTGCTCTTCCTCCCTGTTCTGTTCTTAGAAAGTCATTTTTTTCATTTTCATTTATTTATTCTGCTTTCATCCAAGCCAATCTTAAGTGAACCATCATTTAGAGATCATACAGCAAAGAAGTAAGTATCCTAATGACAATGGGAAGAAAAATAAAGGCAACGTCTCCAAAGTTTACAAGGATACAAACAAAATCTGTACAAAGCACTTCCAATATGGTTTTTTTATGACAATGATTTTACATACACACTGCCCCATATCAGGCAAAATATTCCTTTTTCATACAAATTAATTCAAGACCTCAATATCGTAGACTTTGTTCAAAAACTATTGCCATGACTAAGAAAGAAAGTCCCGATCTCAATCCAGGCACTCAGCTTCATTGGTTGCAGCAGACCACAGGGCTCCTAAGCAGCCCTTGGAACATTTAGGCCATGAAACCAATCTCTGCCTTATTCGCAGTGATTTAAATCATTAGCAGTTAATGATTATTTGTGTTGAACAAGAGTCCGACCATGCCACAAGCTGTCATAGTTGGTACTAATTAGCAGCTTTGGTAGCCACAGCAAGTTCAGAAATTGAATAATCCGACTGAGTGCTGTCCATTGGTGGGAAGTTGTCTTCACAATCTCTTTCCATCTTGGAGAGGAAACTCTGATATCTGGAGGACTGGCCAAAAGGAAGCCTGTCTCAATCATTTTTATAAGATAAAGATTAATTTTAAAGTAAACAAGAGAAAGAAGACTAAGGTTGTTGCTCCTTGTTCATATGACTCAAGGAAATATTATCCAAGAATTGACTATGTAGTTTAATCAAAAACAGATTAAATATGTCACTGGGAGCATAACTCTAATGTCTAATTATTAATAGTCAGTACTGGCAATAATAATAATGTACCTTGATGTCTACAGTAGGCAAATGCCCTGTAGATTAATCAATGAGTAAAGATGAAAGCCCCTGTATAAATTAGAAGTGCTAACATTTTCATGAATAATAAATAATTGATTCCTATAGCTCTATACAGAAAACAATTTACCTGAAGAATTTTTATCTCTCGTTCCAATTTATAACTCTTCTTGACATTTTGTTCTGATATTCAAAATCATGTCAGAGCAGATGAATGATTATTAGGAAAAGTTGTATTAATTTTACCCGTTGATATAAGCAAAACATATTGCTTTTGATTTTTATGAATAGGTAATTTTGTTTTTCATAAATACATAATGAACTCTGCTATTTTTTTTTCTTCATGACTGAAAAGGGCCTTTTGAATACATAAGATACAGCTACAAGGATGTCAATCTCTTTTAGTTTTATATCTGTTCCATCAACACATTGGAAATGTTCTGAAGCTTTTTTTTTTCCTTTTTTACATTGAACAAAGTCTGTCACCAACACAATTTTGACAATATTCACAACTGACCCACCCTTTATATTTCAAGTTTCCATCTTAACCAAGGCAATAATGAAGTGTGTGGCAAATGTCACAAGTGAGACATTTTTGTAGAAACATGGTACCATCCTTTTTGGCTCTTGCAATTACCCTGGGCTAACCAAAGAGGAAAGAACAAATACAAACCATGGCATCATTTTAGATCTTCTCTTGGGTCACTCTTATGAAAATGGAAATGCAACTTTAATTTTATTTTCTCAAATTGGGAAAAGCTTACAAATCTATGCCACTGGAAGTTTTCATTTGAAGGTGGTTTGGAGGATAATGGGGATTACACTTTAAAGAACTCTTTCTCTATCTGATAACTCAGTACTTATTCTACTCCATCAAAACAAGGAAAGTTCTTCCTAGTAGCACATTTTTTTCAGGATGAAATGCGATGGACTGTACAGATATGGTCATTTGAGGGATGTTTCCAAAAGGAGGTGGCAAGCACCAACCAGCAGGTCAGATGATGCATTTATACTTTGAGATGAATATTCCTTATCTAAAATGATCTACACAAAAACCAATTTGTTATTTGCTATAGTTTGGATTTTAAATGTTGCTCAAATTCCTGTGTGTTGAAGGCTTGGATCCCAGCATGTGGTGCTATTGGAAGGTCTTGGAACCCTTAAGAGGTAGGACCTAGTGGGAGGATTAGGTTATTGAGAGGGTGTGCCCTGGAAGGGAATATTGGAACCTCAGTCCCTTCCTCTCTCTTTGTTTCCCAGCTGCTAATGAGGTAAGCAAACACCTCCGCCAGGTTTTCCTGCCATGATGTACAATGAGCCAAAACAAACCTTTCCTGTTTTTAAATTGATTATCTCAAGAATTCTGTTACAGTAATAGAATTGGATTAAAACACTGGTCAAAGTAGGATTTCTCTAAATCCAATAAAATAGCAGCCAACCTCTCTTCTACACTGAAGTTCAATTAGGTGAAGATTTTTTCCCCCTCCCTATGTATAGAAAAGGCAGGCTATGAGACAATTATTTCTGAATAGCACTGCCCACAGGCAGAAAAGTAATCTTTGGAAATTGTTTTAGTCAGCTTTTTCACTGCTGTGACTAAAAGATCTGACCAGAACAATTGTAGAAGAGGAAAGTTTATTTCAAAGGCAGAGTGTGTGGCAGAGGGAAGCAACTGACATCTTGGTGATCAAGAAGCAGAGAGACTCCACTTACCAGATACAAATATATATCCCAAAGCCACACCCCATCTCCTCCAGCCACACCCCACCACTTCAGTTAATCCCACCAGGGATTAATTCACTGATTAGGCTATGACCTAATCATTTCTACTCCAAATCTTCTTGCATTGTCTCACAGGTGAGCTTTTGGGGGATATCCCATCTAAACCATAGCAGAAATTTATATTGATGGATCTATGATTCAAAGTCATCGCTTTTGAAAATATCTAGTGGATGTTTACTAGGTGTCAAATGATATGCTTAATGCTGGAAAGACTGAAATAGAAAGACACAGTGCTCTCAAGGAGCTGAATTAGGAGGAAGAGACAGTGAAATAGGCCAGCAATTACCAGTCAATTATTGCAATAGTAGAAACTTAAGTAACTAATCAAATGGATACTTGCCACAACTAGAATTTATGTTAAAATTGTTCCCATAGAAGCTACTCTATAAAAATGTGCAACTGTAGGGCTGGGGATATGGCTCAAGTGGTAGCGTGCTCCCCTGGCATGTGTGCGGCCCGGGTTCAATCCTCAGCACCACATACAAAGATGTTGTGTCTGCTGGAAACTAAAAAATAAATATTAAAATTCTCTCTCTAAAAAAAATGTGCAACTGGTATAAAATTAAGTTTTAGTATAGCACAGAAAAATATTCTTAATTGTTTCAACATGATCTTTTTCAGTTTTCTTATTTTCTCACATAATTACTGCTGTACATGGTCTTCAGGGTTGCTTGCTACACAAAGTAGTTTGGGGCCTATCTTCATATTCTGAGGAAGCCAATACAACATCTATTAACTTGTGCATACTGGGTACTGGGAAATCACATAACTTGGGCAAATCATAGCATTACTTGAAGCTGTGGGCCTCATGGGCACCATAATGCTAAAGCCCTAAGAAAGAATGAGTAAAACAGAAATATCAGTCATATGTTCTGCATCACAAAATGATGCCTGGGATTCACGAGGAAACATACACTATTTCTTCTTTCTTTTTAAGTGTTTTTTTATTAGTTTTTGTTTTTAGTTATATATATAACATTAGGATTCATTTTGACATAATAATAGCATAGAATATAATTTGTTCTAATTCAGTCACTAGTACTTCTCCCTTCCCTCCCTTTCTCCCTTCCCCTTTTCCCATCCTTCAACTCTATTTATCTTTCTGTACTTATAGTTTTGGAAATTTGTGTCTTATGGATCTGCGTGATGGTGTGATTCACTATTACGGTGAATCTTACCATCTGATATATTAGTTTATGTACACAAGAAAAGTTAGGTCAGGTTCATTCCAATGTCTTTCCCTATCCCATCTCTTCTCCCTTCCCACCATTCCTCCCTCTATTTTACTGATCTTTCTTCTAGATTTTTTTAACCCCCTGCCCTAGTTTGGATTAGTTTCTGCATATTAGAGAAACATTGGACCTTTGACTTTTGGGGACTGGCTTATTTCACTTAGCATTTTAGTCTCCAGTTCCATCCATTTACTGGCAAATGCCATGATGTCTTTCTTCTTTGTGGCTGAGTAATGAATGTTCCATTGTGTATATATACCACATTTTCTTTATCCATTCATCTGTTAAAAAAGACCTAGGTTGGTTCCATAGCTTAGCTATTGTGACTTGAGCTGCTATGAACATTGATGTGGCTGTGTCACTATCGTATGCTGCTTTTAAAGTTTTGGGATATACTGAGGTGTGGGATAGCTGGGTCAAATGGTGGTTCCATTCCTAGTTTTTGAGAAATCTTCATACTGCTTTTCAGAGTGGTTTTACTTACTAATTTGAAGTCCCACCAGCAATGCATGAGTGTACCATTTTGCCCACATCCTTACAAAATTTATTGTTACTTATATGCTTAATAATTGTCATTCTGATTGGAGAGAGATAAAATCTCATTGCAGTCTTAATTTGCATTTCCCTAAATGCTTGAGATGTTGAAATTTTTTCATATACATGTTGACCATTTGTATACCTTTTGAAAGGTGTTTGTTTAGTTCTTTTGCCCATTTATTAATTAGGTTATTTGTTTGTGTTGCTGTTAAGTTTTTTCGATTTCTTTGTACATCTTAGATATTAATGCCCTATCTGAGGTTCAAGTGGCAAAGATTTTCTCCCATTCTGCAGGTTCTCTCTTCACACTCTTAATTTGTTTCCATTAACATGCACCCTTTTTCCAATGTGGATAGCACCTAACTCACAGATATTTGGGTTAAAGGGCAACCCAGGGTGAACTATATAGTAAGTGCTCTATAAGTGTTAAATAAAAGACTGAGTGAATAAATAAAAGATAACACATGGAAATTATGATAAACTTTATAGCAATGTCTATGCAAACTGTTTATGTTTCGGATAGTTACTTTTAATCCTCATTAATTTCTAGATACTTCTTCCATCTCAAGTTCTATTTTTTAAGTTACCTAATTACTTTCCTGCACTATAAACAATAATATTCAATCTCTAAATGAGGGTGAGAAGAAAGGTCTTCATATAATAAAGAAGTACTCTATATCTCCATCAATTTATCCGTGAAATCCTTAATCGAAAGCAAGTGGAGTCTCCCAGATGATCCATTACAGCAAAATACAAAACAGAGTAGTTTTGTACTTGTTTTTAGAAGAAAAAAAATCAACAAATTCTTTAGTCTTAAAATCCTAAGTCATATGGTATGGAAGATTAAGTTCAAAATGTGATGAAAAAAAATTGACTCTACTTCACTCCTTCTATATAAATCAGGGTTTATCAGTATAGGTTATGAGTTAGAGATATCTGAGTACCCAACCCCTGAACTAATTTACCATTTGACTTTTTTTTTCTCTAACAGTCCTGGCTCCAAGCATGAAGCCAAATGATAACACTATTCATAACTGCTTCCTAGAAGTGCTAAACCCAGAGGACAACCAGGTCAGAAGGAAAGATTTGAAGAATCTCCTCCTTGAGAATATCTCACTGTTTTATAACCATAACCCATCAGCTAACAAGCCCAGTTACCTTAGGGCTTCTTTTATTATCTCTAACTACTTTTGAATATTCAGATACAAATGGTCCTATTCTTTTTCTAATTTGGTAGTCTACCTTATAAATGTGCCAGAGGTTTATTCTACTGGGCTTATCATCCAAAAGCAAGATAACAGTTATCCTGGCGAATACCTTATTAAGTAAAAGATGACTGTTCTTACATCTGCTTTTGAAGAGAATAAAGAGCTTCCTCTCCTAGGAACTCTGTGTATGGCTCCCCATTGTGTTGAGAAGAGGTGTACAATCTAGTCTTTTCCAGAAATGTTGTTATTTACTCTGGCCGTAAGATGTGTCCCACAGATCTATGAATCAAAAATAAAGTACTCATTCAGAAAATTATAAATTCTGTCACCTTCACAGAGAGGCTGAATTCCACTATAGTGGTTTCCAGATACCTACTAGAGCAGAAAGTCATTCAGCACTGAATATCAAACCTGGGGAGTTTAAAACAGTGCAGTAAGCAGTGTGATCAGGGAGAAGATGAATCTAGGAGAGAAGCTTTTCACAGAAAACCCCTTGTTGGTTCAAAGTGCCCAGTCACATTCTCCTTTTCAAGTTGGGAATAAATAAAACACGATGGCTCCCACCCCCAAGCCTGCATGCATGCATGAAATGACCATATGGGACTGGGTTACTCTGACTTAGCTTTGCCTTTCGGATGGCGAGACCTCTGCACTCAAGGACAGTGGGGCTTTTGTTTGTATTTTGTTCCATAATTACATAATTCATTTTCTCATTCATTTACCAGCATTGGTTAGTATCCCCTGGATACAAGATTTTCCTGGGAGCTGTTTTAGCATGCTAAGGCCATCTGTCCTCTATTGTAAACCCTCAGAGATTAGGGATACTCAACCTCAAGCTAAGCTACTTCACTCCCAAAAGCAGACTTGGAAAATTGTCATAGTCTTAGATCAAAGAAATAGAATTATTTAGCTCATCCAACCAATGCAACTGTCCCTCTAAATTTAAAAAAAAAAAAAAAGTAGAAAGAAAGAATGTAAAATATGGACAGAAATCAGAAAAAATTCCTATATGTTCTCTAGGCTTCCTGAATCACTGGCAAATAATTGTTCTAAATGCTGTTTCTCAATTTTTAAGTTTGTTTCTTCTAAATTTATTTTCCACTTTTTGAATTTGAAACTTACCTCCATTTTTCTTGATTGGTTCTCACAACATATTTTATCAGTCTTTTTAAAGAACCAGGCTTTTTTAAAAAAAATTGTATGTATTTTTTTGTTTTATTGCTTTTGCTATTTTTCATTTTACTGTTTATTGCTTCCTTCTGTTTTGTTTTCTTTGGATTTATTTAAATGCTCATTTTCAATCTGCCAAAATTGAATATTTAGTTCCTTGGCTTTCATTCTTTTCTATTTTCTTTCGGATAAATATATTTAACATAAGAAGTATTACTTTGGGTAATAATTTGGCCATATCCCACAAATCTCATTATATGTTGTATTTGTATCTATATACTTCAAAATTTTCCATATGAGTTTCTCCTTGAATTAAGAGTTATGTAATGGCATGTGTATGGTATATATATATATATATATATATATATATATATATATATATATATATATAAAATTTCTATTTGTTGTTGTTGTTGCTGTTATCAATTTCAAATTTTGTCCTTCTCAAGGTATAGTGTATTTAGTATTAACTCTCAAGAGACTAGCTGCTATACCAGTGGAGTGGAGTGGACAGGCTGGTAGGGCAAAGAGGAAAAGTTCGTGAGCATCCAAGGCTAGTGCAGCCTGTCCCGGCAGACCCCCCGTCTGGGATGCTCCCCATCACATGGCTTGGTGGCCTCTCTTCGTCTCACAGTTGAGCATGGCAGGCAATGACTTGCTCTGGGAAGCCTGAGGAAGTGGAAAGGGCCCAACTCAAGAGCTCAATTTCAGTTGAGACCCATTGGGGGCCCAGTTCTCTCTCTCCTAAACCTACATTTGCTTATTTACACCAGATTTCAATCACTTTCTGCCTCTCTACAGGGTCCCCCCAATTTTTGTTTCCGTGTGTGAGGACAGCTACAAGATCCATGAATCAATCTCTCCATATCTGCTCTGGAAATTTTGGCTTCATTTAGGGGAAGGATCCAAGTGTTGGTGCTGATTCACCTTCTTGATGAACCATGTAATACTTATTTAGTTTTTTTTAATCTAGTTATTAAAAAAAAAAAAAAAGAAAGATGTCAGGCATGGGTGGCACACGCCTGTAATCCCAGCAGCTTGAGAGGCTGAGACAAGAGAATCTTGAGTTCAAAAGCCAGCCTCAGCAATGGTGAGGTGCTAAGCAACCCAGTGAGACCCGGCCTCCAAATAAAATACAAAGAAAAAAAATGGGGGATGGGGATATGGCTCAGTGGTTGAGTGCCCCTGAGTTCAATCCCCAGTACCAAAAAACAAAACAAAACAAAAAGGATATTACCCCCAGATACACACACACACACACACACACACACACACACACACACCTATCAGTTGTTTTTGCATCCCTACCTAGCTATTTTAGAAGTTTTCTAAGAATTGGAAAAGCTCAGCACCACATTTGTTTTTAGCTCCTGTTCTGTGGAAAACCTTAGATTTACTCAGAAGAATGTTTGGGGCTGGGGATAGAGCTCAGTTGGTAGAGTGCTTGCCTTGCACACTACAAAGCCCTCAGTTCAATCTCCAGCACCACCAAAAAAAAAAAAAGTTTTGTTTTTTGGAAAGAGACCACTCCTAATGACACTCCCATCCTACCTGCCTCCTCAAGTCCAGCCCAGGGGACTCTGATCACTTTTCCCCCTCATGTGGACCCTCTGGAGGCAACCTGTTGGACCATATACAACTTGCAGCATTTCAATGTGACTCCCTAACAAATTCTGAATGATTTAAGTGGCTCCCACTATAAGAAAGTCAAAGATCGTGGTTCAGGAAAAATACTTTCAGAGAATATTAATGTGGAACAGGTTTTATGTGTGTTCGTGTGCATGTGTGTGTGTGTGTGTGTGTGTGTGCACCTGTTTTGAACTACAAAGACAAATGCTATAAGATGTAGAGATATCATTAATTTCTTTTCCCAAAGCATTGCACCTAACGAGGTGTTACTGAACTTGATACCTCTCTGCTTTGAAATCCCTCTACCTTTATCAGAACTTCTTTCCAGCAAGATCAGATGATACAACAAATCAACGTGTAAATGCTGAGTTCACTTACATTTTCATGATGTGAATTATGAACATTATCTCCTACATTTATATAGGGTATTAAATCCTTCATAAGCACCAATGCACACATACTAGACGTAGAGTATTTCCAAATAATCATACCAGTATAATCAGTCAATTGGGAAGAACTGTCAACATAGAAAAGGGGAATCAATTTGTGATTTTACATACAGCTTGTGAAAGTATTGTGAATTCAAATGATTTATCTCTTTTCAAATAAATCTTCAGGTCAAGATAAAATTTACGAGAGATTGTAACTTGGACTTTCTTATATACAATTTCTCAGGTCTCCCATTGTGCCTAAACAAATATTTTACAAATAAGACCCAATAAGAGCTTGTTGAAAAATACCAAATATATTAACCTAATAGATTAATTATTAGACACTAAGATTATGGCAACCCCTAACAATTCCTTTTATTTCATATTTCATAGTTTACAACACACCAAGACATTAGCCTTGGGCCACCACAGAAAGTCATGGATCACTATTTGATAGTTTGATAAATAAATTATTCTTTCTTTCCCCCTAATGTAATGTAAAGAAATACAGGCATGAGCAACACCCACAACTCGGGGCATTATGATCTGATGCTGCACATGCTTGCACCCAGTGTTAGAAACCGCCACTGGCTTTGTGTCCTCTGAATTCAATCCAGATTCATGGTCCCTTTTTGTTCATTTGAAAGACATTTAACTATCTACAAGGTGGCAGGTTCTTGAGACATGTCTCTGATTTCTTGAGACATGAATATAATACAATCCAATGTGAATGTTCAGGATTAGAGTAAAAAAATAGTTTTTTCAAATAAGCACCCTATAGTCCTAATGAAGGACCAACTGTGGGGAAACTCAGGTCCTCAAGAGATATGACAGTATACAGGAGTCATCCTGGAGCCATTCATTCTGCACTGGGCCCCTTTTGTTTTGTTTTAATTAATTAATTTATTTTAATTAGGTCTATATAACAGCAGAACGCTTTTTGATTCATTGTACACAACTGCAGCACAATTTTACATTTCTGTGGTTGTAAACCATTTGATTGACTGCTTCTGCTTCTGTCTACCTAAAGAAGTTATCATAAAAATGTTCTTCTCCCCACTCCTTACCAAGTTTGTCTACAACACCTCTATCTCAGACATAAATGATAACTGACGTCATTCCAAAAACGTTAAATCTGTGTGTTGCCCCAAAGGGTCTTCTAAGTATGTTTTCAGATTCATGCTTTCTCTAATAGTCGTTCCATAACCAAAAATAACTGAAAATTTAAAACATCATGGCACACCAGGACCTCTCGACAACAACCCAATGTGTTTTTGAACACACTGACCAAGAAGAGCAGTCCCCCACACCCTGGGTCTTCTGCTGTTAGGCAGGTCTCAAAATTCCCTTATCTATTTGTAATTATTTCCACGAAAGTTAACTTCCTCAACATTCACTCAGCCTGCAGTGTAAAAGCCTAAAATACATTAAAGTTAAAAAATTCTGTCTTAGGTGCTGCCCACCTTGCACAGTCATCCCCGCCCACATGCTACCCTGCCCTACCTTTACCACCCTGGTGAAAAAAGAACTGTAAACACAGGAAAATGAACACCTCAGATCTTTGATCTGCTTCCAGTTTTGCCCTTTCACAAAAGCCACTTAGAGTGAGAAGAGAATTGTGAGTCATGAGATAGGCTTTGGTGGGAATTAGGTGATGGCTCTGGTTTAAATGCATCCCCCAAATTCATTGTTGGGAACTTAATTCCCCAAATCATTTGTTAATAGTGTTTGGGTGTGGAATTCTGGAGGGCTCTACCTTCTTAAATAAGTAGCTTGATCCATTCATGGATTACTGGGTTAGTACAGGAGTGGTTTTGTTATAAAAGTAGTTTCTTGGAGAAGCTTGTTCTGTCTTGCAATCTAATGTCTTCCACCATGTTATGATGCAGTGAAAAGACCTTCCCCAGAAGATGATTCCATGTGGCATCGTGCTCTTGGACTCTGAGCTTCCAAAACTGTGAGCCAGATAAAATTCTATTTCTTATAAATAACCCAGTCTTGAGTATTTGTTATAGCAACAGAAGGCAAACTAAGCCAGTGAGGGATGTTACTTAGGCCAGGTACAACCTTGAGCCAACTGCTTAATTCCCTTGGCCTCAGTTTCCTCGTCTGTAAAAATGAAGAGTTAGAGAAAATGATCACTGAGTTTCCTTCCAACTCTAAAATTCTAACATTTTAAGTAGACACTGGTTATTTCTCTTACGAGATTCTCTGGCTATTTGCACACTCATTTACTAAATGACATTTTAATTTTGGCCCCAAGTGACAGAGATTTTTACATGTTCAACAAATGGTAAAATTCACAAGCTAAATGCTTTAGGGTTGATCATAAATTGCCAGAAGTCAGTTACAGCCCTGAGTCTGTGATGAAAAGGCTGGGGATTTATAATTGAAACAGACAGCACGGCTTCTGGAGTGCCACTGGGGGAATGGAATCTATTCCAAAATGAAATAGGCATTACCGGGTTTCTCAGAAAAATATCCTGAGTCACAGTGGCCAACCTATTAGCAACTTGACTCACTCTTGCCGGGTTTTCTAGTGACTGCTTTGTATTATCATGGTCTAAAAAAGAGGGGTACATTTTTTTTTTATCAAGAGAAAACAAGATGCATTTGATCATCCAAAGCGACCCTTTCAGAGATGGCAATTCAGAGTGTGGTGGAAAGCCAACGCATGCCTGGTAAAGCCACAGTAATTCCCTCACTTGCCAATCTCTGCTATTCCAGAAACAGCTGCTCTAAAGGTTGGCTGAGGTCTTGTTTAGAGAATCAATTAACCAAAGAAGTTTGGGCTGGTGAAGAATGTCACTCAAGTATAGGACCATTTGGAAAACACTTCTACTTCTGGGTTTCCTGCAGGAAAATATACGTATGTTCTGCACTACTAATACCAATACTAATACCACACACTTCACCAAAAAAAAAAAAAAATGAATTTGTCTCAATGGATTTCATAGATGACTTTAGTAGCAAAGAAGATGCTGACCAAGTCAAAACTAGAGGCCAGGGAGGACCAACAAGCTGAAGATTTGTCAGGACATACTCGTTCTCAGGATAAGTTTCAGTTTCACTTCCAGCACCTAGAATATTGTAAGTTTATAAATAAATACTTAAAAGAATGAGTTGGGTGAGGTGATGCAGGCCTATAATCCCAGCAGCTCGGGAGGCTGAGACAGGAGGATCGTGAGTTCAAAGCCAGCCTCAGCAAAAGCAAGGCTCTAAGCAACTCAGTGAGATCCTGTCTCTAAATAAAATACAAAAATAGAGCTGGTGATGTGCCTTACAGTTGAGCGCACCTGAGTTCAATCTCCAGTACCTCACCTTAAAAAAAAAAAAAAAAAGAATGAAATATTTTCAAAGCTCTAAATTCAGCTAAGAAATATCTTTTAAGCAATCAAGCATTATCCATGTGCGTGACTAAGGCATTCTTCAGAATATCTCTTTGATATGGCTAATCTATGTAGAAAATATATATTTGACTTTGAGGGAAAAAACAAGGTTTATTACACTTTTTAAAATACATGATTCTTCAAATTTTTATTATTGTCATCATTTTTGCCATTCTCCTTTGTAGGAAACTCATGAAACATATTTAAATGGTTGTGATATGGTCACATTGGCAATCTTGTGATGAAAAGTTTGGAGAAATTCACATGTAAGTACAGATGATGGCTAAAGCTAGTCTCATAATCCGAGCAAGAAAAAGTGGGAGACCCAGGAATGTTTTGGGGAGTAGGAATAAGTCCTGTAAGGTGATTGCCAATTATTTAAAACAATGTTTTATTTCTATGCTGCCTAGCTCCTTTCCTAAATAGCAACAGATGGCTCTAAATATATTTTATATTACAAGAATTAAACAAGTTTGGGGATATAGTTCTGTGATAACTTGTGCCATGTAACTGGGGAGATCATCAAAAGAGTAAATCTAGATAGAGAAGGGAAGGGAAGGGGCAAAGAAGGGGAAAGACTTGGTTTTTCAAAAATTATTTACATACCTAAAAAATGTTCAGTGCTAGGAATTTATCAGAGAACAAGATGAACATTTCTTGCTTTCTTGGAACTTTCATTCTTTGTCTTAAAAAATCAAATTACAAAGTATGTCAGGTGTTTACAAATGTTTTAATGAAAAAAATGAAGCAGGAAGTTGAGATAAGGAGTGCGGAGGTGGTTGCAGTTTTAGATATTATATATGGAAAATTTCTCAAGAAGCTCATTTTATGGAAGTCAGTGTGATGGGATGATGGGTGTTCCGTACACAGGACACAAAAAATGCAGAAACCTTCAGCCCTTGAGCATACAGCAAGCAGGCCAGTATGATCAGAGCAAGAATAAAGAGAAGTAAGAAATGAGATTGCAAGATAACATTGGCTCTTGCAGGCCAAATAGTTCGGATTTTGCTGTGTGCATTGGGAAGCTAACGGAGGGTTTTTAGCAGAGCAGTAATATTATCTGCCTGGCTTTTTAACAGGATGACTCCAGTCGCCATATGGAAGAAAGAACGACAGGAAGGCAAGAGTGAAGCAGGGTGGCTGTCACTAGGAGAGAATTTTGAGGATCTCAGTGAAAGCTCACAGTAGCCGCAGAACCAGCTGGCAGACAGGGTTAGGTTCTGACATGTTTTCCAAGTAGAGCTGCTAGGGTTTGGCCATAGATTGAAAGTAGAGTGTTAAGACAGAAGAGTTAAAGTGAGATTGTGACCTGAGCCAGAGAGAAGGAGGAACTCACGAGAAACAAGCAGAAGGTAAGTGTGGACACGTGGGTGATGTGCCCGCTGGACATCGATCTCAAGGTGGCAAGTAGGCAGTTTCAACAAGGGAAGAGGTGAGCTTGGGATTATAAATTTTAGAGTCATCAACATAACTAAGGGGATAAAATGGCAGAAATGACAAGGCCAGTGTAGACAGGGAAGAGACAAGGACTGAGACCTGGGCACACCAACCTTGAGGTGACTGAGGAATGGTGACGGGGAAGAATCAGGAGAAGCCTCTGAGAAGGAGGAGGAACGTTCTGAAGAGCATATCCTACAAGCTAAGCCAAGAACTTTAAGCAAGAGGGAGTGATCAGTTCTGCCAAATATTAAGCCATGGCCTAAGCTGTGTGACCCCTGGAGGTCAGTGTACATGGATGCTATAGTTGAGATTTTGAAAGTCCCTTAAAGGCCCATGTGGCAAAAATAATGTTCCCCAGGGAATGTTACCAGCAATACCAGGAGGTGGTGGAAACTTGAGAGGAGAGGACCGGAGGGAGATCTCCCAGTCATTGGGGGCATGCCCTGGAAGAGGACAGTGAGACCCTGTCCCATTTTTGATCTTTGTCTTACAGGCCATTAAGTAAGAAATTTTGTTACATTGTTTATTCCCACTATGATACAGCCCAACCCCAGCACACACACACACACCAGAGGCCCTAAAGCAGTGGGACCAAGCAGTCACGGTCTGACAGCTCTAAAACTGTGAACCCAGGTAGATCTTTTCTTTTTATAAATTGGTTATCTCTGGTTATTTGTTACAGTAATAGAATGCTGACTAACATAGTAGATCAGATTTGATGCCGGCAAAAGGTGATTGAGGAGATTTCAAGGGAGAATGAGGAAAGATAAATTGGATCCAAATAGAATGGGAAAGCTTTTCAAGAAGTTCTGCTATGGAGGCAACTGAAAGAAAAGGTTAGCAAAAAAATTTGCTCATGTCCTTATTGGAATTCTTTCATGATCTCCTTGGTCTTCTCATTAACAAAACCATTCAGTGTCCTTTATGATGTCTGTTGATTTTTTTGTATCTTAGGATGAAATGAGCAGACTCTCATGCAGTATCCCAAGAGTTGACATATCAAGGTTTTGTTTAGATTTGTTCTGCTCATTCTTCCTTTAAAAGATTAGGTAATGGTCAGGAAATTCAAATCCCCTTTTAAAGGATAACCAATGCTCATCCTCAAAAAATGCATAACTTGCTATAATTTTAATCAGTCAATACTACAAACAAATGATGATTATTGTTTTTAATCCATGTATTAAATATTATTCAAGCCCTTCCCTAGACACTATGGAGGCAATGCAAAACTTTATTGGTCGGATATCTTTCCCTTAAGAAACCTGTGGTCTCCTGGAGGAGATAAGTCATGTATCTCTGTAAATATGATATCACTCTGGAATTTCTGAGCAGCCAGATTAATCTGATTTCATTCTCATTGCCAAATTGAGAGCTAGGATGGTAAGGTATTTAAGGTTTTCCATTCCCCTGATCCCTCTTTTTTTCACATCAATAAATTAAATGTCATAAAAAATTTCATAACCTAAGGTATTTGGGGAGTAGTATATATATTTAGATCTGAGTAATGCTCTCCGAGAGATGAATAGGATGGAGTGTTCAGCCTGACTGAGATGGGATGCTGTAACAGGTGCCTAGAAGATTTCTTGCTAGAGGAGATCATAGATGGGAGGTTTGGAGTCCTTTCCTGGCTTTATTTCCTAAGGATCAGTCTTTCCACCAACCTTTCTGAATATGGGAGTTCTATTTCCCACCACTGAGGTAGCGTGTTTGTAATACATGTTCTGAAAGGGTACCAGATACACCAATAATATTGTGATATTTATTTGCTTACGTAACGTACATCACATTGGAAATTACTGTGAGTTAATTTGCCAGTGAGAAATTGTGGCTTGGTTGCATATGTGATACCAGGAAACAGCTGCAGAAGCCTAGGGGAAGCTTCACAAAGTCGATAAAGTGCTACCAATAATAGATCTTGCAAATGTCAACAATAGGGGAATTTTCCTATGGAGCATATCATTGAAAGTCTCCTTTCTGCAAAGGAACTGGCCTATGTATCTCTATGGAAAAGCTGGGATATTCTGTAAGGCCACTACAACATTAGAAGCTTAAAGTTCAAAATGAAACATAAGTTTCTATTTTATGGAATGATATTTGGAATTCATTATTAAATAATGTAGGGCAAAAATCTGCCAACTAAATTGCTCTTTACAGACTTAGCTTTATTTAACTATGAATTTGGGTGGAATCTATAATATACACTCAAAAATCACTGCCCGGTGGCTAAGACTTTGAAATAGTGAGGAAGACTCATAATTTGCTTTAACTTCAAATTGATCTCAATGAGAGCAACATCGGAGTAATGATATTGTTTCTGCTCTAAAACCTCAACCAAAATCTTCACATTAACACTAAAATGTTATGTGTGAACACAAATATGTGATATTAGAAGTCCCAACATTGGTTCCTCTTGGAGGTGAGGAGGCCAAACAATGAGAGTTAACCCTAAGGTGACTTCTAGGGTATATCCAGATCATGCCACTCTGCCTGGACTGAGAATCAGTTTCATGAGTATGTTCAATTTGGTACATATTATTCCTTGGTGTGCCTATAATACTTCAGTTTTAAAAAGTTAAAAACCATGTATATCTGATGCTTAAATCTCCCCAAAATAAGAAGCATTCCTGCATTTTAAGGAGTCTCTGCCCAGCAAAATATGCATTTTGCATTTGAGAGCATGAGTGGAGATTATGGGTGTCTGTCAAGTTTCTACCAGAGAAGCAGAAACCATAAAAATATTTATGGGATAAATATCTTAAGAGGTTAATTTCAAGGAACTATCTCAAGTGTTTGTGGGGTCTGCCTGGGCAAAGTTTGAAATTTGAAGGTCAAATATACTGTTTGGTTAGATAATTGGGTACTATTTCCTAGCTAGGGATGACACTTAAAACTCTCCATCATAGTGGGTTATGTGAGTTTACAGTTCTAGTTGAAACCCTTTCTTCATTTTGTCAAGGCTGTGCTCTCTCACGGGGAGTTTTGAAAAGAGGAGTACATAAAATAACAAGATATGGATGAGAGGGAACTTTTTCTGTTGGTTATGTGCACAGACTCAGTTCTTACTAAGCCTCCCCCAGCATGACCCTTGAAGAGGAAATTCTTCATCTTTATTGTCTTCTCAGAAAGGAATTACATTTAAAAAGGCTGAAGAAATCTGTTCAATCATTTGGAGTGATAATAACATTCCAACAAGCAAAAACTATGTTTTTTTTTTTTTAACCAGCATCAAATTTGCCAGAATTTATGTGTATGTGAAAAATTAAAGGAGTTTGAATTTTAAAATTTCAAACTTGGCACATGTATTTCTCCAGTGAGGCATGTGGGTTTTGCAAGTTTGCGGGGGCAGCGATGGGGGAGGTGGGACTCACTTGGGAATGAATGTTTCCAATAAGAACTGAAGATCTTTAAGGTCACCAGTATATAGGGACATAGTGCTCTCTCCCCACTCTTCCTGCTACTCCTTCTATCCCTTCTATTCTCCACCTCTTCCTCCCCTGGGATTTCCAAGATTGATCCTAAGCAAGAAGAGAAGATGCCTCATTTGGTAAAGCCCCCATCCATGGTGAATTTATTTCCTCAATTTTCTGCAATGTCAAGGGTACAAGTCAAAGAAAGCCTAATATTTCCTTTCTCATTGTTTATCAGCCTCATGTTAAGAGAACAAGTCTCTCTGAATTAATGATAGTAACAATAGCTTATTACTACTGAGCCCTTTCTACATTCCAAGGACAGTTCTTAGTACTTTATATATTTACTCATATACTATACTTAACAACCATGAGATAGGTACTGTTATTTTCTGTTATTGGAAAACTGAGGCATAGAGAAAAAAGATCATGTGTTTCAAGTGACGTGGTGACAAAGTGGCCCAGCCAGGATGCAGCCACAACCAGCTTGACTCTAGAGGCCAGCTCTGAACCACTAGACTAATTCCTTGGAATCCCCAGGAATGCACTTGATACTCAGGCCTAAGCTAGAAAGTTGTTATTCTCAAAATCATTCAACTGTTAAAATATCTTCCATTTTCTCACCAACAGAGTTAGAGGAATCTCTGTAAGCTATTAACATACTCCAAAATTTAAACTTGTTAATAAAATCCACCCAATTGTAGGTGATGAACAACATGTGCTAATAATATGTACCAATCAGATGTGGAGCCAAGTCTCATTTTGAGTTTTACATGTGTTGGGTTTCATGTGACAAACACAATTTAACATACAGAAGTCTATTATTTGGACTCCTGCCTGAAGGGAATTACCTAGGTTGCCCCTGGGTAAATAATTATCAGTTTCTTTATCCCAAAATAGTTAGAGGCAAATAGGTAGGGCTTCTTTTCTTAATCCATTAATTTTTCATTGGGTTCTGAAAAGCTGTAGGATAAGATTCTGTAAAAGAGAATTTATAACATGCTTTTGGTAAAATTCCATTTTCTCCAATATTTTGTCTCTAGACCAACAAAAAGAGCAATGATAATATCTTTTCAGAGGCAAAATTGGTGTGGATTTTTTTCCTCTTAGAAGAACTTTAGACTCTGAAGAAGTATTTTGGTATGCTTATTTAAAGAACAGCTCGATTTACTGCCAAATAGCTCTTCATGAAAGACATATGTAAATACAGCAGAGTAAATGAGATAATTCTATTGCATTTGAAAACACTTTCTTAATTATGTGAACTTGTTTGAGAGAATATGAAAATGCTCTGTATTTAGTTCTGTAAGAAGTTTGGCTGTGATATTTATGATGTAATCATAGCCAGGAGTTGAAATTATATTAATATTGAATGCAAAACTATTTTCTTTTCTCTCTTCTTGTATTTTTAATAACGAAAAATGCTAATTAAAAAATTGATTGCAAAAAATATCCTCTCTGGCACTAAGAACTGCCTTTAGCTTCATTGTATTTGTAATGTGTCAGAATTTACATTTGCAATGTTCTAGAAGCCAGACTATTATATATAAAAAAATTGAATTAAATATACTCTTTTATCAAAGGTGTTATTAAGATGCACAAAAATGCATATCATAAGGTACTCCACCAAAATTTTTTGTCCCAAATTTGCAGTTTCCAACAAATATCTAAGATTTTGTTTTTTGTCATTCCAGATATGAAACCAGCATATGGAAGCAATTTCATATCAGCTATCTAGTTCAAATCTTAAGATCATATGAAATAATTGAAAGATGATATTATCTGTCTTTTACAAACAGGGAACTGAGGAACCATATGACTAAGTGCTGTGCCTCAAATCCTGCTGTTAATGAGTAAAATCCTTTCAAGGATATTAATTTCCTGTCTTCCAACGCTAAGCTCTTCTCTCTCCACCATGCTGCCAACTCAATCCTGATTTAAATACTGATCTTTCCAGTTAATTTTTCCTCCTTCATCAGCCTTCACATCATACCCCAAGAGTTTTAGTCGACAGTACATGCTTACTTAAAAAGTTAGCTTATTTTATCTTTGGAAATATTTTGTTGTCATTGTTCCATCAAAATGATCATAACCTGTGCAGAATATTGTCTACATGAACTTACTAATAAAATCCCAAAATTGAACTCATTGTTATCTCTCCAAACCCCAGCCCTAACAAACCAGTTTATTTCACTGATTATCACACTCAAGAACACTTAGTAGTAACCAAATGTGAAAGAATCATCCTAGATTCTTCTTTTTCCCCCACCTTCTATTCCAATCACAACCACTGTTTCATTATCTCGCTAGGTGGTTCTGGAACCAATATGCCCCTCCACATGACAGGTCTGATTTTAGTAACTCAGGCTGTTTTCTATTTTCACCTAGACCCTTGCAATGACTTCTTATGTGGTCTCCCTACTGGGTATCTCTTCTTGCTCCAATCCCATTATTGCTGGACATCTTTCTGTCCCACCATCTCAGACACCTACTCTAAAGATTTGAATGCCTCCATCAGGATCAAGTTAAACTCCACAGTCTAGTATATACAGTGATGAATCTCCTGACCTTCTCAGTCTCATCTTCTCCCATCCTTCTACAGATACCCTTCTGAATGCAGTCCAGTTGTACGATCTGGGCCCAGAATGGACTCTCCCATCTGTTGATTTATATGCATGTTCTCTCTCTTGAGAATACTGTCCTCACCCTCACATTATAGAAAGAGATGCAAAGTTGAGCCAGTAATTCCAAATAGCACAGCAGGATAATAGTTTTGAACTTAAACCTGCCACTCATCAAATTTCTTCACTACTACCCGAAAGAACCCCACTTCTGTTCACCTCCCTCTCAAACGAGTCCTGCCTGCTTTTCCTCTGTTAAGGAACAAGTTTCAGGAATGTTAACAATTGTCTGACTTAGAGGGAAGAGGTGGTGGTGCAACGAATAAGTCACTACAGAAAAAGTAATTCATCCGAATATTAGCTTAAATTCTAACAAGAAACATCTAAACACAACCAACTATGTGATTTAATGTTCGTTAATTAATGCTTGAATTAATCTTTTCATTTAAGAGTGAGTAAATATACACTAATAATAATTATAGGGGACCCCAGGGATTCTACACAAGACAAAATGGAAAAGATATACTTGAGGAGCAGAAAACTTGCAGTTCTAAGGAAGCATGTTATCAGAACTTCATATTATCAGAACTCTCCTGAAGGCAGACACTCTATTAAGTTTGAGAAGCAAATGCAGCATTATGTCATCAAATAAAACTGACTGTTACGGGGTAAAAATGGGAGTTCATAACCCACTTGAATCAAACTGTGAAATATGATATATCAAGAACTATGTAATGTTTTGAACGACCAACCAAAAAAAAAAATAATGATAAGTTATTGATTTAAGAGGATGAAAGTTACCTCTGTAATCCAGATTTTTCTTAATATAGATTGAATTCTAGCATTCTATCAAAAAAAAGGAAAAAGCAGCTTTACATGTATGAAGACATGAATTGGTGTGAGCATATTTTATATACAAACAGAGATATGAAAAATGGTGTTCTATATGTGTAATAAGAATTGTGATGCATTCTGCTGTCCTGTATTTAAAAAATAAAAGCAATTAAAAAAAACTGACTGTGACTCAAATACAGACAGAGGAGATTACAGGCATAGATTGGGTTGTATGAATAAGCAAGTGATGTGAGGAAATTAGTACTTAATAACGGAATTAAAATTAGTACAGAGTATGATGACGACTACAGAAAAATAAAAAAGCACAATGAGATACATAAACTTGAAAACATAATACAGAATCCAGCCAATCCAAATGAAAATTCCTAGAGAAAAATAAAACATTAAAATACAAGAAAAAAAATCAAAGATATAATTGTAGAAAACCTTCCAAAATGAGGTGCAAGAGCACAGAGTATTTGGCACTGCTGTTGCTCTCCATGCTGCAGGAAATTTTAAAAAGATGCCAATTATCTCTTGTTTTTAAATGACAAAGATGAAGAACAGGTATATAGTCATAAAAAATATGTTCAAAAATTCAAAAGTCTCAGATGTATGCTCAAGAACACAAAATGTCAAAACTAATGGAGAAATTAATAATTTTATATGTACTAAAACAGACATTTGGAATGTATATAACATTCCTCTCCTTGGACTATACCCAAAGGACATAAAAACAGCATACTACAGGGACACAGCCACATCAATGTTTATAGCAGCACAATTCACAATAGCTAAACTGTGGAGCCAACCTAGATGTCCTTCAATGGATTAAAAAAAATGTGGCATATATACACAATGGAATTTTACTCAGCATTAAAGAAGAACAAAACCATGGCATTTGCAGGTAAATGGATGGCAATTGGAGAATATAATGCTAAGTGAAGTTAGCCAATCCTAAAAAAACAAATACCAAATGTTTTCTCTGATATAAGGAGGTTGACTCATAGTGGGACTGTGAGGGAGAGCATGGGAGGAATAGATGAACTCTAGATAGGGCAGAGGTGTGGGAGGGAAAGGGAGAGGACAGGAGATTAGCAAGGGTGGTGGAATGTGATGGGCATCATTATACAAAGTACATGTATGAAGACTTGAATCGGGTGTCAACATACTTTATATACAAACAGAGATACAAAAATTGTGGTATATATGTGTAATAAGAATTATAATGCAAAAAAAAAAATAGTGTTCGTTACCTTAGATTAGGTAGAAGGAAGTGAAAGGAGGGGAAGACAGGGGATGTGGGGATAAGAAAGATAGTAGAATGAAACAGACATTATTACTTTATGTATGTATGTGGCTGTATGACCAATGTGATTCTACAATATGTATACTCAGAAAAATAGAAATTATATCCCATCTATGTATGATATATCAAAGTATATAAAGGCATTCTACTGTCATATATAGCTAATTAAAACAAAAATTTTTAAAAAAGATGATAATCTAAGATATACAATAGGTCAATAAGATATACTGAAACACACTCCTTCAGGAAAATAAATGATACATTACAGCCATTGGAATAGTGGGCCAAGATTAAGAATTATATGAAAAATGACAAGTACAGATAATTTTTTAAGAAAAACAAATTTGTATCTTCCCAAAGCCTATACCCAGCTAAGATATGAACTTGTATACTAGCAAAAGAATTATATGTATATATATGTGTGTGTGTGTGTGTGTGTGTGTGTGTGTGTGTGTGTGTGTGTGTGTTTATGCTCACTCATATCTGTGTAGGAGCTAGTAGAGGACATTACTGATGGATTAAAAAGGAGAATAAAATATTTTTCCAAGTCTTATTTGAGTTCATGAAGAAAGGAATGTAAGACCTCTAGAATATACATTATTATATCTGTTGGACCAAGATAATGCCCTGAAACCAGTTAAACAGAGTTATAACTAGATAACTATTGCTAATATGAATATGAATATCATTGTCATAATTAATTATTTAAAATAGGAATTCAGTGATAGTTTAAAACAACTTTATAGTGATATCCTAGGAATAAAACTCTAGATTAAATAGTTTTGACAAATTGAGACATTTTAGAAAATAATATTATTAAAAATCAATATATTCTCTCTAACCAAATATCAAAGCCAAATTAAAAACCGAATACAATATATTAAATGTTTTAAAGATCTGTAGTAATCAAAACAGTATAGAGGCATAGTATTAACCCATCTACCAACAGGCCAAATACTAGCATATATAAAAGTTCAGTCTGAGATATAATTGTGCTTCAAATCAGTGGGAAAAGAACAAATTATCTCATAAATAGAATCATGAGAGTCCACTTATATCTGAGGGAGGGAAATTGAATTGCTATCCTCAAGCCATACCCCAGACTACATTAAAAATTAGGATATGATTTACATGAAACTAATAAATTAAAATGTTTATAAAAATTAAAAGGTAATATTTACACATATTTAGCATAGAATATAAGCTTTGTAGGCATGCCATCAACTCATCCAGGCAAAAAGATATTAAGGAAAATATTGGTATATTTATTGTGCATATGTTCAAAATATTTTTCCTATGACCACATTAAAAATTAATGAAAATATTCTAAATATAAAAAACATGTAAATGCTTTAGTTTCTTAATATATAAAAAGTTCTTAGAAATAAATAAGAAGGCAAAATCACAAAAACTTTAACTTTTCAAATGACAAAAATTATTATAAGAAACAAAAATATGCAGTTCCACTACTAAATAATGAAGCATACATTTTTAAAAAAGAGAAAACAACATTTCATCTCACAAATTGGCAAAGATTACATTTATTTGTCATACCTAAGTTTAGTATAGGTGTAAAGATATAGGCTCTTTGTACACAATTAGTGGAGTTATATTTTAACTCATATTTTCTTGAGAACAAGTTTGCTCCAGTCTCACAAATATTTACCCATTTAGACCAAGAAACTTTACTCAGTAGAAGTTATCATGAAGTAATCCTGGACATGTACAGGTATGTATCTATAAGTATAGCACAAAGTGATCCAGCAGTGGCCCAAAGATGTTCCTCAAACTTGAAATACCTGTGCCCTGCAGTGATACATTCTGTTAATTGGTGCTATGACAGAATATTTGTGTACATCCAAAAATTCATTAAGTTGACGCTTAATCATCAATGTGAGGATATTTGGAGGCTGGCTTTTAGAAGGTGATTAATTCATGAGAATGGAATTATGCCCTTATAAGAAGATACATGATCTCTCTCTCTCTCTCTCTCTCCCTCTCCCTCTCCCTCTCCCTCTCCCTCTCCCTCTCCCTCTCCCTCTCTCTCTCTCTCTCTGTCTGTCTCTCCATTGCCCCCATATAAGGATACATGAGAAAATGGCTGTCTACAAACCAGAAAGTATGGGTAGAATTCCTGCCACATACTGGATCGTTGGGCTCTTTCTCTTGGACACTACAGCCTCTAGAACTGAGAGAAGTAAATATTTGTTGCTTAATCCACTCAGTCTTTGACGTTCTGTTATATCCCAAACTAAGACAATTGGAATTAAAAATGTTTTAAATAGGATATACCCTGAATGTTATCTATTAACCATTCAAAACTCTGCTTGCATAATTACCCTTGGAACATCTTCAGCCGGGGAAAATGTATATGAAGGACAATAGACACTAAAGTTCCAAATGACTGTACTAGGTAAACAAGAAAGAGGGTAGAGGATTTGTTGACTAAACAGGAAAATATAGTAGGGGGTGGTGAATGAAGGATGAACAGTCTGACAAATCTGGTACCATCTCCTCACATTTGCACAAGCAAGAAATTAACTATGTGGAACTGCTTCCCTTTCTGTCCTTAATGAAGAATCAAGAGCATGATTGTTTTGGTGTAGGGGGTATCTATCGCCCACCTTGGGTTAAACTATTTATCCAAATATTCCCCAAGACAAACGACTGTGGGAGTTCAGTGTTTTTCAGAAAGTTTGAAGATTCTGTGAAGAGAACATTCATATTCTTCCACATCTGAACAACACAGACTGTAAGCTTTGAAGCATGCTTTCTCTGCAAGGTCACGGTCTTTTCTTAAGAACAAGTTGGCTCCAGTCTCACAAAGGTCAAGCTATGACCACAGTGACAAGGAGGAGCAGGAGGGTTTGTATTTGAATGATGCATTTAATGAGTGCCCTCCATTTTAAGAGCCTGGGAGTCAAGTACACTTGTATTGCTCAACTTCATTCAAATCAGTAAGTGCTTTGACTGTAAGTGCTTTGATTCTCCCTATCCTAGGTTCAGACCTAACAGGAGTCATTCATAATTGTAGTGGATGTGTCACTTTCCTGAGAATTCCTGTATTGGGAAAATTCCACATCTCATAAGACTTGATAAGAGACAGGCTGGGTTTCTTTTAGACAAATGAACTGTCTTCCCATCCTACAGACATTATTCTGGTTCATTCTATTGATGTAGGCTGTGAAGAAGAGGAAATAGAAAGCACTCTGGGCAAAATGTACCTGAGTAAAATTTACTAGTGCCAGAAGATCAGAGATAAAACCACAAAAATATGGTTTCACTAACTTCTGTGAAAGATATTTCTAGGGGGACTTGGTCCTTCCACACAAAGTGAATGATAAGGTTCAATAATTTGTATCCATGGTAAAAGGGCACAACCCTTGGGCCATTTTAACTTTAGGAAAGAAAATGCAACCATTCTTTGGTTGTTCTAATTAGTTATGATGATAGTAGAATGCATTTTGACACATTATACATAAATTGAGTAAAACTTCTCATTCTTCTGGTTGTACATGTTGTAAAGTTACATTGATAATGTAATCATCCATGCACATAGGGTAATATTATTCAATTTGTTCTACTATCATTCCTACCCCCATACCCCCTCACCTTCGTTCACTCCCCTTTGTTTATTGCAAAGTACTTCTATCCCCTCCCTCTATTGTGAATTAGCATCCACATATCAGAGAAAACATTCGGCCTTTGGTTCTTTGGGATTGGCTTATTATGCCTAGCATGATAGCCTAGCCTTCGGTTCCATCGTTTTACTGGCAAATGCCATAATTTAATTCTTCTTTAAGGTTGAGTAATATTCTGTTGTGTATACATACCATAATTTCTTTATTCATTCATCTTTTGAAGGGCACCTAGATTGGTTCCATAGTTTGGCTATCGTAAATTCAGCTGCTATAAACATTAATGTGGCTGCATCACTGTAGTAGGCTGATCTTAAGTCCTTTGTGTATAAGCTAAGGAGTGGGATAGATGGGTCAAATGGTGGTTCCATTGCAAGTTTTCTGAGGAACCTCCATACTGCTTTCCAGAATGGTTGCACCAATTTGCAGTCCTACCAGCAATGTATTAGTGTACCTTTTCCCCTACATCCTAACCAACGTTTATTATTGCTTGTATTCTTGATAATTGCCATTCTGGCTGGAATGAGATGGAATCTCAGTGTAGTTTTGATTTACATTTCTCTGATTACTAGAGATGTTGAACATTTTTCATATATTTGTTGATTGATTACATTTCTTATTCTGTGAAATGTCTGTTTAGTTCTTTAGCCCATTTATTGACTGTGTTATTTGTTGTTGTTTTTTTCTTTTTGGTGTTAAGTTGTTTTTTGGGGTTTTTTTTTTTTGGAGTTCTGTTTATATCCTGGAGATTAATGCTCTATCTGACGTGTGTGTAGTAAATATTTTCTCCCATTCTGTAGGCTCTCTCTTCATGCTATTGAATATAACCACTTTTGAGGATCTGTGTGAGTACTTACTGGATCTACTGAAGGGTGTCAGTGTCAAGTAATGGCTCAGAGGAAAAGGCTCTTCAGGTGACCATACCATATGGGAAGCAGCTCCATTGCTTAGTCCTGAAACACACAAATCCAACCATATTCCTATAACTAAGTTAGCAGTCAGCTCCAGCAAGAGCATCATGGCACAAACCCTTACTATTTATGAACAAAGCTATTACTATTTTCTGAATGTTCATGCTCATTTTAAATGAACAGATCTTGGCTTGTCCCTGATACCTGTTTATAGCTAAAAATGTAACCAAGAAAACTTTATATCCTACATTTGATATATTAATCCACCTGCCTGTGAAGTCAGATGTACCCCCAAAGTGCTCCATTATCAAATGGAGATGGACATACAGAACTAGATGTGATTGGGTTCTAAAGACATCCCACATCACTATCCCTTCCTCTATTCGTGCCTGGAGTCCCATGAATAAGCTGCTGATGATCAAAGGACAAAGAGGGAGGTAGAAATCTAGGATTTCAGAAATTCTTGTGCAAAACAAAGGTACTCACAAAATTTAGCCTTCCAACCATGAAACCATGTGTTTTGGTTGTCCAGAACAGGAATGGTAAAATGGAGATACAACAATGGAACCATTAATTGGTAAGCTGATAATGACACGTGGCCAATTCAGTCTCTTCATGTCACTAAGAAAACAAGGGATAAAAGGGATTATGGCGTTGATTTTTCAGATTGATTCTGATTGTCAAAAGGAATTATAATTACAGCTAAACAATTAGGAACATTAAAAAAAAAAAGTGTTGATGGAACTCAAAGAATGTCCTGGGGTGTTTCCTGGTACTGACTTATTCATTGATAAAATTAATTGAGAGACTACACCATTGATGTAGAAAAGTCAGCCACAGGCTCAGATTCCTCAGGAAGGGAGCATTGGGCCACTCCATCAAGTAAATCACCTTAAACAGATGAAATGGTGGCTAAATTAAAATAAAGATAAATGGAATGTGTGAAAGAGAAAAGCCATACACTTACCAACTTCAGCCTCATAACCAGTTACAGAAAAGAGGACAAAACCAATGTTTTCTATCCTTTTCGGTGTATATATCTTATTTCACTTCTCCTTACCCTTTTCTCCTACAGACATGTATAGGGCATGTGGCTGCCGAGCAACTCTTCAGTTTGGCCCACAGGAAGGATCAAAATGCATTGTAAATGAACCAGAAGAAAAACAGGGTTATTAGGATGCAGTAATGAATGAGACTTTGTGTTGCTTGCTCCTTTACAGAGAGGAGGTGAAGGCATACTGGATACGTGCAGGTTAGTTGCATTCAGCTGGGGGCAGGGTTAATTACTGGAAGAAGGGTTTGAGTTACTGTATGTAGCCTGTGTCATGTGGAAGTCACTAAGCATTTAGCACTCTTTTTCACTTGTCAATATCTAAACCCCTTTCTCTCAGTGAGAGATGATCTATAACCTAATAAATAAATGGAAGCTGTCAAATTCTGTTTTTTTTTTCTTCCCCCTTGGAAGGCATGGACCTGTGACAAAGACTACCAGAAATACTCACCAATCTCAGATTTAGGAGACAATGTAAGAAACAGAGACTAACTCTATCATAGTAGCTGAAGCAAGAAGAGTTCTGGGATAATTATGGCAAATTGTCAGCTAAACCACTGAGGGATGGTGGTGTGGGATCCATGTTTAAGAATTCAAAGTGGGTTCATATGCCTAATCAGACAGATTCTATGGCACCATTCTGATAGAGCCACAGTTGTTGAAATTTGACAGTGCTCTGCAGTATATCACTTTTCCATTTCTCAAAATCTATTTTTTTTTTGTACTAGGAGCTGAACCCAGGTGCACATAACCACTGAGTCACATCCCCAGCCCCATTTTGTATTTTATTTAAAACAGTCTCACTGGGTTGCTGAGGCTGGCTTTGAACTCATGATCCTCCTGCCTCAGCCTCCTGGGCTTCTCGGATTACATGTGTGCACCATAGCATCTGGCTCGGTATCTTTGTTTTATTTTTTTCAGGATTTATAAACTTTTTTGAGATAGTGTTAAACCTCGTATCCTTTCAACAAATCTCTTTCTTGTTTAAATAAGAAAAAGTTCTGTGACTTGTAACCAAGAATCTTGACAGTGAAGTTATTGATGTTTATCACAGGATTATACATTATGAAGAATAATTAAAAATTGATTAAGTATCCAAAGGATGATATTTGGGTCCACTGAATTTCACAAACTACTAGTAATCAGGTTTAAGTGATGACACGGGATATTATATAATTAAATGTAGCATTCATGATATACTGAGAGGCAAAGCATGTCACTTGAAATAATGTTGAGTGGTGGGCCACAAGTTTGAAATTTATTCCATGTTTAGATCTTACATATCTATTATCTATCTATCCTGTATTGGTTACCTATTACTATATAACAAATTGCCACAGAATTAACAGCTCCAAATGACAAATATTTTTTCTCTCCCACTTCCTTTGAGTCAGACGGGGATCTGGGATTAGTCTTTTGAGCTGTTTCTGGTTCACAGTCTCTTAAGAAGTTACAGTCAAGCCGTTGGCCAGGGATGCAGTCTCTGGAGAAATGACTGAAGTCGAAGGATCCTTTTCCAAGCTCAGGAGGATTGCATAAGGCTTCATTTCTTCACCATGTGGGCCTCTCCACAGGACTATTCACAGCCTCAATCTCCCCAGAGAGAGGAGAGAGAACACTTAGATGGAAATGCCACCTTTTATGATCTAACATTAGAAGCAACATCTCACCCTTAGAACCAAATCACTAAGCCAAGCCCACCTAGGAGAAGATAATTAAGCATCACCTCTGGAGTGGAGGGGTATCCAAGGATCTGTGAGCACATCTTAAAACCCATCATCTGCACATACACATTACATATAAAATATATAAATCCATGAAATATTTCATAATAAAAACATCCAGAAAAACAAATGGCACAAAATGAGCCCATGATTATAAATGTGTGTGTGGGGGGGTGTGGATGCCACCTATGTCAACTCCCTTCTGACAGCTTATGACAACAGAGCTGAGGCACCCAAGGTGCCCACCTCCTGGGAAGGTGAATGTCTGCGATGAGATGCTGCACAATACAATAAAACTTGAACTCTGAGAGGTGGAGGGATGAGAAGGCAAAATTTGGGTTTCAGGAAGGAACAGGGGGATTGTTCAATGCACTCTAAGGTCAGAAGGAGCTTGGTAAACTAACTGGCTTGTGCCTCCCAGTTGGGAGGCCCGAAGTGGTTCTGGGTGCTCGAGGATGACGAGGGACACGGCCTGTCAGGTAGTCTCATTTCAAGACAATGCTCCAGACAGCTGCTACCAAGAGGTGAGTGGGTGGCCACAGTGAAAACAATTACTATTCTAATGTGAGGAATGTTCATAAATAGCTGGAGAGGGCAAGAATAGGAGAGAGCTGAACAGAAGGCTGGAGGCCCACAGCCAGTGAGATTTGCGAATTGATATTACTGTGACCTCATTTCTTTCTTTTTTTGTTTTTTAAAGAGACGGGTCTTACTATATTGCCTAGGCTGGCCCTGCATTCCTGGGCTCAGGCAATTCTCCTGACTCAGTTTCCAGAGTCACTGGGACTATAGGCACACGCCACCACACCTACCCCTAGTGTGACCTCATTGCTACCCCAAGGCTGTCTAAGAAATTCAGATAGATACCAAAAAGTTAATTTTGGTTTTGCTAACCTGTCTCATAAATTTTCTGTAATTGCTATGTAGTGTTTTATACTAATGAAAAGGCTTTAAAACATTTGTTCAAATATGGAGATTATGAATATGGTATATGGTGATATGAAGTATATATAAAGTTAAACATGTTTTTACTTTTTTTGTGGTGCTGGGGATTGAACTCATGGGTGTTCTAACATTAATCTGCATCCCAATCCTTTTTTAAAAATTTGTTCTTATTAGTTATACATGACAGTAGAACACATTTTGACATATTATATATCCAAGGAGTATAATTTTCCATTCTTCTGGTGGTACATTACATTGGTTTTGTATTTCTATATGCACGTAGGAAATTAATGTCTGATTCATTCTATTATCTTTCCTATTCCCATTCTTGGTCCCTTCCCTTCATTTTCCTTTGTCTAATCAAAAGTACTTCTAGTCTTCCCTACCCTACCCAAAACTGTGACTTAGCATCTGTGTATCAGAAAAAAAAACATTTGACCCGTAGTTCTTTGGGATTGGCTTATTTCACTTCTCATGATATTCTCCAGCTCCATGCATTTACCAGCAAATGCCATAATTTCATTTCTCTTTATGGCCGAAGAGTATTCCTTTGTGTACCACATTTTCTTTATCCATTCATCTGTTGAAGGGCATCTAGGTTGGTTCCATAGCTTAGTTATTGTGAATTGAGCTGCTATAAACTTTGATGTAGTACCTTGATTTTTAGTGCTTTGGGTCTAGTCCAAGGAGTTGGATAACTGGGTAAAACTCTGTTTTCATTCCAAGTTTTCTGAGGAATCTCCATACTGCCTTCCAGAATGGTTGCACCAATTTGCAGTCCCACCAGCAATGTATGAGTGTATCTTTTTTCCCTCATCCTTGCCAACATTATTATTTGTATTCTTGATAATTGCCAGTCAGACTGGAATAAAATGGAATCTGAGTGTAGTTTCAATTTGCACTTCTCTAGCAGCTAGAGATGTTGAACTGTCTTATATATTAAAAAGATAGTGCACCATGATCAAGTGGGGTTTGTTCCAGGGATGCAAGGTTGGTTCAACATATATGGAAATCAATAAATGTAACTCATCACTTCAATGGACTTAAAGACAAGAATCCTATAATTATATCAAGAGATGCATAAAAAACATTTGACAAAATACAGCATTTATTCATGCTCAAAACACTAGAACAACTAGGGATAGTAAGTATGGACATACATCAACATTGTAAAAGCTATATATATGCTAAGCCCGAGGCCAACATCATTCTAAATGGTGAAAAATTGGGAGCATTCCCACTGAAAGCTGGAGAAGGCAGGGATGCCCTCTTTCACCACTTCTATTCAACATAGTCCTTGAAACTCTAGCCAGAGCAATTAGACAGAAGAAATAAATTAAAGGGATACAAATAGGAAAAGAAGAAGTCAAGCATTCCTATTTGCCAGTGACATGATTCTATATACAGAAGACCCCAAAAAATTCGACCAGAAAACTTCTGGAGCTCATAAATGAATTCAGAAAAGTAGCAGGATATAAAATGAACACACATCAATCAATTGTGATCCTATACATAAATGACGAATCAACTGAAAGAATAATTAGGGAAACTACCCCATTCACAATAGACTCAAAAAAATATATTTGGGAATCAGTGTAACAAAAGAGGTGAAAGAACTGTACAATGAAAACTATAGAACACTAAGGTAAGAAATTGAAGGAAATCTTGGAAGATGGAAGGATCTCCCATGTTCTTGGATAGGCAGAATTAACATTGTCAAAAGGCCATACTTCCAAGAGTGCTATACAGATTTAATGCAATTCCTATTAAAGTCCCAATGACATTCTTCATAGAAATAGAAAAAGCAGTCATGAAATTCATTTGGAAAAATAAAAGACCCATCCCCTTTTTATTTCTTATTTTGAGACAAATTCTTCCTAAGTTACCCAAGACAGCCTTGATCTTGCAATCATTCTGCCACAGCCTCCCAACTCACTAGGATTGCAGGCATGAGCCAACCACTACACTGAGCTAAATATGTTTTTATGTGCGTATATGTACTTACATAGACACATAGATACATAGAAATCACTCTCTACGTATCTGTATCTATTTCTGTATTCAGGGTTGGGAAACCTAGAAGAAAACATGACAAGAAATACAGGTGGTTCCTTTTCATGGAACTGCAAACAATCGTCATTGTCATCTTTGTATTTATTTCCTCTATTTTCCAAGTTTCTAAAACAAGAATGTACTAGTGTTACAATTAAATAGAAAAATAATATTCTAAAAAAGGGTTTTAATCAGCTTTCCATCACTGTGAAAAACATGCCTGAGGACAGATTTACTTTGGCTCATGATCTTAGAGGTTTCGATACATGGTAACTTGGCCCCATCACTTGGGGGCTGTGGTGAGGGAGAGCATCGTGGTGGGGATTGCATGGCAGAGGATGATGCTCACCTCATGGCAGCATGAAGGAGGAGGGAGAGAAAGGGGACAAGGTCACAACATCCCCTTTTAGGGCAGGCCTAGGGACTCAACTTCCTCCCACTAGGTCCTGCCTCCTGAAGTTTCACCTCCTCCCTATAGCATCATCAGCTGGGACAAGGCCTGTCTCACATGAACTTGTGGGGGACATTTAAGATCCAAACCATAACAAGTTAAAGGGGAAATAAATTATGACAATTTTATATGAAATGTATTAAGCATTAATATGACATTTTCTAAACAATATAATTAAATGATTAAATGTATATGACATAACTATGATTAAAAAATGATCAAAAAAAGTTCATAATAAATGTGAAATACACACACACATACACACACACACACACACACACATATATATATATATATATATATATATATATATATATATCTGAAACAGGAATTGAGTAGGAGTCTTCCTGTTGTCTTTGATTTTGGCTGAAGCCCCAAAAATTATGAACAATGGTTTATAAATAACTCTGGATTTCAAAACGTGATATTAGACCTACCTATGCAGGACTCAGTGAAGAAAACAGAACTGGTCCAATAACGATCCACATCCCCACCACCCACCTCTGACCTACTCCAGTGAAGTCTAAAGTTTGAAAGTTGATTACAGAATACATTTAAGAGAAAAGAATAGTTAACCTTGAAAAGAGTCCAAACCATTTTCCCTCCCCTTCCACTTTTCCCCCAAATATTCCAAAAAGAAACAGCCACAGAGGCACAAAAGACAGAGATACCAATATCACTCATGAGCCCAGCCCTGTGGAAGGGTAGGTCTGGAGCGGCCATGGAACTGAAACACACTGAACATTCTAAACAGAGCTTGATTGTGTCTCTCTTGAAACTTGGGGAGACTAGAGCCTGCTTCTCAATCAGAAACTAAAGCAGACAACAGGCTATAGGTTCATTGAATTAGCAAGGTTATCTCCAAAAGATGGAATGAAAATTTTTTTTTTCATCTATCCTGAACATCTTTATCGCTTTCTGTATTTTGTAATAGTAACATTATGTATTATTTTATACATAGTATAAAAAGTTAGCTAAAAATGTTCTGATGAGGAGGATTATACTGCTATACTAAATTCCACTACACTGAAAATTTCATAGTGATAGGGACTATTATTATTTTATCCACCACTATGTTCCCCAAAGAGTATCTAGTGTAGAACAGGAACTCAATAAATGCATACTGAACTCTTTAGTGGGTTAACAAAATAAGAACATTCACAATAAAGTGCAATGCAGCAAACAATCAAGAGCATGAAGAGAGATCCTACAGATGGGAGAAAATATTTGCCACCTGAATGTCAGATAGAGCATTAATCTCCAAGATATTTAAAGAAATCAAAACACTTAACATGCACACACACAAACAAATAACACAATAAATAGGCAAAGGAACTGAACAGACACTTCTCAAAAGAAAAAATATGAATGGTCAACAAATATATGAAAAAATGTTTAATCTCTCTAGCAATTAGGGAAATGCAAATCAAAACTATACTGAGATTCCATCTCACTCCAGTCAGAATGGCAATTATCAAGAATACAAGCAACACCAGATATTTTTAAGGGGGACTCCAAACTGCTTGCCCCACACTGTCCCTTTTCAGCCTGAAGAAGCCAGAGAGATCCTCTTCGTCCCCCTTCCTCACAGCAGTAAGGAGTTCCCAAATTAGAGGGGGGAATGAAGCCAGATTTAAAGTTAGGTAGTCAGTGTAGTTAGATAAATCGGGGTCTAATACCGAGTGAAATCTAAAATAGAGGCCATGCTAAAAATGATTCCAGGAAACACAGGACAACCCATGGTAATCAGAAGGCAATATGCTCCACTGACAGAGATGAAAAATGAGACTCCCCAATAATTATGATTCATTACTTTTAAGATTAAAAGTAGTCAGAAAAAGGAGTGGGGAATGTAAGGGTAAAATTTCTAAGCTGATTCTAAACTGCAAAATTAACATGTAAAAGACCCGAGCATCGCAAAGTTCCTCTGCTACCTGAAATTCCTGAGATAGTTAAGACAACGCCCTACTGGCCATTTAGCCTAGGGCCCTGTGCAGTTTGTCACAGGGCCCAAACCAATCAGTTTGAATGTGTATCCCACTTAGGAGTGACCAATCACCCCCGCGCCGCTCTGTTCCCTCCAATGAATGGACTAATCATGTATCAGAGTTGTTGTTCAATTTCCCCGCGCCTCATGATGCTTCGTTCTGATGTATGCAAAGCCCCCCACCCTCTCCAAAAAGTGTACTTAAGCTCTGCTTGACCTCTGCTCTGGGCTCTGGGCTGCTCTCCCTTCTTGAGTGAGCACGGAGCCCTAGCGCGCTGGAACGGATCCCTAATAAATCCCCCTTGCCATTGCAAAAAAAAAAAAAAAAAAAAGAATACAAGCAACAATAAATGTTGGCAAGGATATGAGTGAAATGCACATTGATACATTGTCAGTGGAACTGCAAATTGTCACAACTACTCTGGAAAGCAGTATGGAGGTTCCTCAGAAAACTCGGAATGGAACCACCATATGACCCAGTTATTCCACTTCTCAGTATATATATTCAGAGTACTTAAAATCAGAATACTACGTACTACAGTGTAAATTGTTTATAGCAGCTCAATTCACAATAGCTAAGCTATGGAATCAGCCTAGGTGCCCTTGAACATATGGCTAGATAAAGAAAATCTGGTATATATTCACAATGGAATATCACTCAGCCATAAAAAAGAATGACTTTATGACTTTTGCCAGTAAATGGATGGAAATGGAGACTATAATGCTAAGCGAAATAAGCCAATCCCCAAAACCAAAGGCTGATATTCAGATACTAACACACAACAAGGGAGTGGAAAAGAAAAATAGAAGTTCTCTGGATTAGACAAAGGGGAATGAAGCATAGGGAGGGGGAATTAGAATAGGAAAGACAGCAGAAAGAATCAGAAATAACTTCCCTACGTTCATACATGAACACACCACCAGTGAGACTTCACATCATGTACATCCACAAGAATGGGATACTAATTAGAATAAGTCATACTCCATGTACGAATGATACATCAAAGTTCATTCCACTCTCATGTATATCTCAAAAGAATGAATTTTAAAAATGTAATGTGCAACAGGGTTTTTTTCCATACTACTCAATAACCACCTGTCTGTGCCCATTAATGAGAAGCAAGGATTGTCAAAAAGAGACATCAAACACCATCAGAACCCAAAAGTACATTTGATGTAGGCCAGGGAAATTTTCAATGCTTCCTGACAATCCTGACTACCTATAGAAGCACTGATGATTATTGAAATAGCCATTGTCCTCTATAGGAAGAACTATTTTTGCAAAGCATTAAATCTGTGTCACAAATATTTGCATCTCAATTTACTTAATTCTCTGGTTTCATCCTGATGTTGGCTTTTAAAATCGTACTTTGCCCAGTTCCAGTGAAGTAGCTTTCTTAATCACGTTTAATCCCCACATACACTGACACTGCTCTTACACTGATCAAATGATTGCTTCACTACCCTCCCTTGTCATTCACCCACTCAGAGTGTTTCCATTCACAAGGGAATTCCAGTAGGATTCCCTTGACCGTCTCAGCGCTGCTCCTGAAAGGTGCCCTGCTTATGTTAATGGTAGGACCCAGTGTCCTGGAATAGACCTCCTCGGAGGGCCCAGAGGCTGCCTTTGGAAGTTCTGACAATAAAAAAAACAAGAGTTAAGGTGTTTGGCCTGCCTTGACCTTGGTTTCCTCGTGCCTTTTTCCTTTCACACTGTCAGATTTGAGGGCTTTGGGGGGTCCTCATGGACCAGCTTCCCCAGGGACGACTCCACCCACCTCCCTGCCTCTATTGGTGCTAAAGATGGGGCTCAGTCTATGCTGGCAGCGTGGAGTAGGCTCATGGCAGGGGCCTGATGTAGTCAGTAGACTACACACGCTCTATTCCCCTGAAATCCCACGTTGAACAGAATCACCCAGACATGCATTTGGCTTGCAAATTTTTTGACTTCCTTTATTTTGTTGAGTGACGCCCTTCCTTGGGGGGCCTCCTACTACCTTAGAATTGTACAGTAAAAATCAAGGCTGCCTCTGCTGGTGAAGTTTGGGAAGATGCTCAAATTCCAACAAGAGATTGAAAATTTAGGACTTCCTGGGCCAACAGGGTCTTCGTTATGGTCCTGTCTAACACTCCACATACTAATCTATCTCCCACAGTATTGTCAGGTCCACTGCACCCTGACAAGGCTTTTAATTGAGTCACAAAAGGGATTTTGGTACAGTTTCATCAAGGGAGTCAACAGGAAGTCGAATCCATCAGCAGTAACTAGGGAAAACTGGAATTGTGTAAAACTGCACTTGTTTCTTCCGTTTGTTTTCTCCAACCATGAAAAAGAAATGTTTTTCCTTCCTCTTATATCAAGTGACCTAGAACAGTTTCCTTCAGGGGCTATCACAGTTCCTTTTTAAAAGTCCCTTTACCCCTCTTTGAATGTAAATTGAAAACTTCCAACAGCTTCTCTAGGTATTTTTATTTTCCTCACCTAAGTTTGTATTTTCTCTTCAGTGAAAGTCTTCACTTTCTGGGACATTAATTAATGGTGTCAAAAACAAACAAACAAACAAACAAACAAACAAACAAACAAAAACCCAAGAGCCATCATTCCAAACATCTGCTTCCACCAAGTGGTAAAAACAGCATGGGAATTCCAATGGCAACAAGCTAAGCTGCAGGATTTCTTGAGCAGGATCTATTGAAGCCTCTTAAACCAAACCCAATGAAAGCAAGACATCGAATAGGCAGAGTGAATGAATGTTCCTTAAGAAGGAGTTTTGGAGCTACTACAGTAGGAAGCATTCTAGAAATAGTTCTCTACTGATGTTTGAACTTGATTTTTCTTCTCTAATTTCTCTACTAATTTCTTGAACCTTTTCTTCTTCTCTAATGTGCAAGTTATTTAAGATTCTCTGCAAAGAAATCAAAATGCACTGAGACCCTACCATCAGAGAAAATTGTATTTGCACTGAAACAAATAGCATTGTTAGAACCTACTATGAGTTTTGAAAATACTGTCTGCCTATTAGACAAACATTTATTTTAATAAAAAGAGCTCATGATTTATACAGTTTTTATTCCTGCAAAACTATTTAACATAGGTACTTAATGCTCAATCACGCTTTCCTGAAAATGGCTACATTGGGTGCTATATGAATTACACATGAACAGATAGAACACTTTGTGCAGGAATATCCACAAATTAGAAATGTCAATCTTGGATCTTCATAATTGTTTTTAAAATTGCATAAGGTATAATTGCTTTTATTTAAATAATACAAAAATATACAGGTCACAGAGTTAATACCACCTTTCATCTTTACCCCTTCCCGCCTCTCACTCTCTCTCACACATCTTTCTCAAAAAGGAATAAACGTAAACTTTGTCCATGCTTTAGCGTGTTCATGTATACACAAAAATATGAATGTTTGTAAATAAATAGATTTTTTCATAAAGAAAATTGTACCATACATATTGTTCTGAAACTCTATTTTCCCTCACTTAATAATGACTTATGGGGCTGGGGATGTGGCTCAAGCGGTAGCGTGCTCGCCTGGCATGCGTGCGGCCCGGGTTCGATCCTCAGCACCACATACCAACAAAGATGTTGTGTCCGCCGAGAACTAAAAAAATAAATATTAAAAATTCTCTCTCTCTCTCTCACTCTCTCTCCTCTCTCACTCTCTCTTAAAAAAAAAATAATGACTTATGTATTTTCTAATTTTTTAACTGTGGCAGAATATCAATTACATAAAACTCACATTTAATTGTTCCATTATTAATTTAATATTTAGGTTAATCTCAGTTATTACTGATTATAAATTTTGCTTCAATAAATATCCTAGTACCTAACTCTACATTCATGTGAACAGAAGTGGAAAGAAAATTTCCTCCAAAGAGTCTTAATTAATTTACATTTCCATGAACAGTACATTTAGAGTTATTATTTCCCCAGAAATTCATCAAACATGCATATGATCAACTTTTTCTACTTTTTCCTAATTGTGGGAAGAAAAAAGTTTTCATTAGTTTTATTTCCTCCATCTTCACAGTGCAGTTAGTATCATTTCAAGAATTTTTGCATTTATTTGCATCTTGACCTTTCTCTTCATTGGTTTAATTTTCATATGACTTATTGATGGTTTTTGTACATTAAAAAATCCCTTGCTATACATACATATATATGTTTTTATTCTAGTCTGCTGTTTAGCTTTGGTCTTTAATCATACCCAAGTTTTGTTTTTCTATTTAATTGTTTTTAAGAATCAAATCTTTTGGTTTTCCTTTTAGATTCTAGCTTCTATGCCTTATTTATGAGGGCATTCCTCAAATAAACTGAAATGTCACATTTTTCATATGTTACATTCATATATATATATATATATATATATATATATATATATATATAAACATGAATCTGTTTTTGGATTCCATTAGAGTTCAATTGCCCTATTCAATTTTTTTACATCAGTATTATTATATATATATATATTTATTTATATCCATGCTACTTGCATAAATATGACTAACCATAAAAGCAATATAAATATAATATGTATATTTTATTATGTAAATACATAAATCAATTTTATATTTATATTGCCTATATTTATATGCATAATGTAAATATGAAAATTATAATACAAATATGAAAATATTATATATTGCATAATATCTATAATAAAATATATAATTTTACCAATTATGTGTCATTTATATAATTTAAGAAATAAATTGACTTGAGCAGGATTTCTCATGCAATTTAGGGTACTTCCAGTTGTAGAGAATGTTTTCGCTTAGTGTCTGGTTATAATGTAAATATTAAAATATTTTTTCATTAATTATGATCCAAACCAGGCCTACTGGTGCACACCTCTAATCCCAGTGACTCAGGAGGATGAGGCAGATGACTCATAAGTTCCAGGTCAGCATCAGCAATTTAGTGAGACCTCAGCAACTTAATGAGATCCTTCTCAAAATAAAAGACAGAAGGGCCTGGAAATGTAGCCAGTGGGAATGCACTCCTGAGTTCAATTCCCAGTATCAAAAAGAAAAAGAAAAAGAAATGACCCAGGCTTAAGGTCTTTATAAATACGCTATATATAGTTAAGAGAGTCTTCCTTTATATCTATCTTTCTAAGAGATTTTATCATAAATTGGAATTTTTAAGTGTCCATTGAGTTATTATCCCCTGCCCTTTAATTTATTTTAAAAATGTATTGCACTAGTAGCTTTCCTGATGTGCAACCCTACTTGCAAACCTAGAAAAAAAAAGAGACTTAGTTATATTGTGTGGTGATTCATACACTGCTGTTTCAATTTGTTGTTATTTAGGACTTTTGCATGTACGTCTATATGTGAAAATTGACTTTAGTTACTAATTTTGGGTTATCTTTTTTGGAATAAGTAGCAGGAGTTTGCCATACTGTAGAATGAGTTGGAAAGCTCACCAGTTCCAAACCCTAGAATAACTACATAACCTGCTAAGTACCCATTCATGGAAGATTTGGTAAAACCTTTACATTTCCCTTCTTACTTTCATAAAATTAAACAAAGTTATGAAAATAGGAATCTGATTAATACTTTAATGATGTATCAAAATATCAACATCATAGAAAGAGTTCTGACCAGTTTGCTTTGCTTTCAATGGGAAATTTATGTATGTGGATATAATTCACAAATACCTAGCCATGTTATGCCCATACAATGTCACATGGTTCCATAGCCACCTATTGCATATGTCATGAAGCACAATCAAGAATGACAACACTTACTCCACATAATTATTAATAATGGTGTGAGGAAGGTGTTTAACTTGGACACATTAAAATGGTAACAAAAGAAATTATAAAATAATGGCACTGAAAATTATAAGGTTTACTCTTCATTTAATTAAGGCATATAAAAACACATTATACAGTTAATTATCTCATTTCCCATCCAATCCCACCTCTCTAGAGATTGACAAAAATCCTTAATCAGGTGTGACTAAGTGTTATGTTGTTGATAAATGTCTAGGATCAATGCCATAATTAGACATGATTAGGCATTTATATGCAGACTCCTTGGCTGTGTGATTTCTGGAATTTATTGTTTACTCATTAGATTAGTAAAGATAACATTCATATACAAATAACAGAAATCCAAAATAACAGTGCCTTCAACAAGCTAGAAGTTTGTTTTTCAGGCAAATATTTGGAGATACAGTAGACCAGCCCTGTTTCTCAAAGCCTTTAGGGGCAGCCATCATATATATTCTATCCAGAAAGTTAGAGGAGAAGGACAAGAAAGATCAGTGGATACATGCTAGTTGTCACATGTCAGTTGTCACATTGTAGGACCCTGCAGGTTGTCACACACTATTTCTATTTACATCCTTTTGACCAGAATACAGTTACATGTCACACTTCACCACAAAGGAGACTGACCAGTATATTTTTATTATTCTAGGAAATTGTGTATTCAGCTAAAATCCCTGTCGTAATGGAAGGAAAGCAGATCAGACATTAGGAGAAAGCTAGCCATCTCGGCCATCACCATTTCACAGGGACTCCCAAGCAGCCTGCATATGCATTTCCTAATCTCTGTCTCCTTAATTCAAGCCCCTGGTGACAAATACCATCCAGGAATAGAGATAGACCAACAAGGATGGAGAAAACTACTTAAAGAGAAAGGCTTACAGCCAGTGAGCTGGTGTGGCTGAATTGATAGATAAAAAGCAGAATATTCCTTGAATGAACAGATTGTACCTTCTACATTCAATCAGCCAACATATTCTGGACAACAATAATGTGAACTTAACTGTACGGGTTCCATGCAAGTCATAGCAAAGCAGTTTTTGGCACCTTCCAATACGGTTGGGATGAGGGCACAGACAAATAAAGTGTTATGCAACCCATTCATCAAATAAGAGATGTGACGAGTCTCCATAGGATCAAGTGACACACTGCTAGTATAGACAAAAACAGGGATTTCTGTTTCAGATATTATGGTGGCTAGGAATTTGGAGTGTCTGATTATACTTCTGGAAACAACTAAAAATACTGGATTAAATATAAAACTGTCATGTTAAAAGTATTTATGACATGACAAAATAGTATTGTCAATCAAAAATTAAGTGGAGAAGAAACTATATATAAATAGCAAGCCGAAGACTAAAGCTGCTTTTATCGTAGACACATTTTTTTTGAACTAATAAACTTGAATTTCATTTTCACAGTCTCCTGCAATCATATGGATTGAAAATAAAGCACAGGGTTAATTCAAGTTAGGATATCTATGAGACTCTTCCAAACCAATAATCTGGAACTCCAAGTGGCTACACACTTAGTGGAAATGAATCAGAAGTTATCTCACCCCCCCACATGTTCTTCAGGGGCTACAAGGAAATATGCCTTAATATTAAGCAGAACAAAAGGGATAAATCTTCCCAGAAGTGGTAATCAAAAACAGATTTATAGCTCAAATTCATATCACTTTGTGTAGTCAAAAAGACCTTAGACTATAAATTTTATTTCAAATGGTCCCAAACCTCAGGTATCCAGAAAACACAAAGAAAAATCATCTCTAGATTTTTGTTAAAAATTAATCTTCATCTTCATTTTTTCTAGGACTTAAAATATTCCCACAAATAATTTCCCAAGGATAATAAGCAAGTCAGAATTAAAGCTATGCAAGACATGATGCCAAAAGCAACATTAACAACAAATACCTAAAATAGATTAAGATTTCAGATATTAACGTTTCTAATTATATAAAATGCTTATTAAGAAGAAAAATCAATATATCTGTGAGGAGCTAAAAATTTACCAAGCAATTCTGAAAAGAATAAAATAAATCCTCTGAAGGAAAAACCAGGAAGTTAAAGATGGATCAGAAGAAATATGAAAAAATTAAAAAGTTGGAGAGGGAGTAAAAGGAAAGTTAATAGAAATTGAGGACAGAGTTGTCAGGTATGACACATTTTTCATTAGAGCCCCAGAAGGAAAGGAAAGGGAGAATGGGACAGAGAACTATTAAGGAAAATAATAGATAAAAATATTCAAACAATACAAGAGACATTAATCCTCGGCTATAAAAAGCCTGACATATTCCCATGAAGAGAAATGTGCATTATTGTTTAAGGAAAAAAAAAGTACATCACCAAAGATAGAAGATATTAAAGAAATCCAGAGTAAAAGATGACCTTCAAAGTAGTAAAAGTAGCAACAGTTACACTGACAGCTAATTTCTCAAGCCCATTCATGAAACTAAATGATAATGGAATGATAGTTTTCAGTAGCCTGAAAAATGTAACTCTCAATCTAGAATTTCATATGCACAGAAAATATATTTTGAAAGAGGGAATTAATGGCATTTTTCTTATCAATAAAAACTAAGAAATTTGCTGCTAGGAGATCTTTCCTAATAAGATTCTAGAGCATATTCTTCATGTGTAAGGAAGGTGATCTCAAAGGAACATCTGAAATGTAAGAAAGGATAAAATCAAAGAAATTAGTAAATGTGGAAATCTCAGTGAATTTGTACTATATAAAACTAGTAATAATCTTTATATATTATGGAGTATAAGATAGTATTAAGTTTTAATAATACAAGTCAAGAGAAGAGTAAATGGAACCACACAATTTTAAGGCTGTGTTATCTAAGAGATGAGCTTCTTTTCTATTAGATTTCAAGGATTAATTACATAGTTTATAGGGAAAAAACACTGAAAGAAACGAAATATAATATATGTCTTTGGAGATACTAAAAGTTAATAATATTAAAACCAAAAAAAATAAAATCCTAAGAAGGCAGGAGAGGAGAGAAAAGACTGGCCAATTTGAAATGTCAGAAATTTCATTAACTCCAAATGCAGTAAGTGTTGCAAAAGGTTGAAAAACTTAAGTTTTAAATTTCCATCTACACATTTGTTTATAAGAGTTATAACTTTAGAGAAAAATCAGCTGAAAATAAACGCATACAAATTTTTATAAAACACTAACGAAAACAAAGTTGGTATATTTAATCACCTTCCCAAATATTTTCTCTGTCTCATACTCCTTCTTTTCTCTTCTGGCTTTGAAAAATAAATGTATATACGATAAATAAGTGAATGTATGTATATTTATGTTTATCCACATATGAATATCGAAAAACAAATAAAACAGTTGACACATATAAAAGATTTGACCAACAAAATGTATTTTAAATTTTTGAATTTCTTCTTTTTACCCATTTATTTCTATATTGTCTCAAAATTTAAACTAGGCATATTTTATTCTTTGAACTTGATTTTTTTTAATTTAAAGAGTAATCACTTCTATTCTAGTACTTCTTCGTTCAAGTCAGTTTTCAGCTCCTTCTCTAACTAAGCACAGAAATTTTGATCCTATTCACTCTTTATGGGTACAGGAGGAGAACCCAAGGCTCCCTATGTCAAATACAAAGGATGTTGTATTTCATATACCCCAAAGTCTCATGTTTTAAAGGTTTGGCCAAAATACAGCTGTTTTCAGAGGTGAACATTTTTGGGAAATGATTAGATCATCAGATCTCTGCTTTCATCACTAGATTCATACATTCATAGCTAAAAGGGTTCCTGGGAGGTAACAGAAACTATAGGTTGGTAGGGCTTGACGGGAGGAATTAAGTCACTGTGGGAATACCCTTGGGACTGTATCTTGTTCATCTCTCCCTCCCTCTCACCTCCCTGCTGCCATTGGCTAAGAAGTTCTCCTCTGCCACACCCTTCCACCATGATGCTCTGTCTCATATCAGGAACAAAGCAAAGGAAACAACCAATCATGAACCCTCAGAAACTGTGATTCAAAATAAACCTTTTCTCTTCCAAGTTGTTTGTGTGGAGTATTTTGGTCACAGTGACAGAAAGCTGAGCAACACAGACGCCTGACCTTATCGAAGCCAAAGGGGTGCAAGAATTGGAGAACAACTCTGAGGTTTGTGGAGTTTAGAATGAACTTGATGAAGTAAGACTTACACAGGGCAAATTTCATAAATATGTGCAACATCACTGGGGATTTCTGGAAGTCTTTGGGCAAAGGAATTCAGAATGATTAAACTTCCTGGTTTAAGCAAATATAAACTAGGATTTGTCAAGATTTGGCTAACTATGTTAATGAAGAAGCATCTGTGTTCACCAGCTGGTAGTGCCTTCACCAACTTCACTAGAATGTATTTGGAGAAATCCCAAATGACAAAATTTAAAACTATGGAATGAGCATGTAGCTCAGACTGCTTAAGCAATTAAGGTGAAACATGTTTGATTTCACTTTATAGGGATAAAAGGTTTGCAATAGTAAATTAAAACATTTTACATTTTCTTTTCCTTAAAATATATTACCCTTATATTACTTCAGCTCTAAACTACAGCAATGAGTTTTATCTATGGAAAGCAAAAGCACAGATTAGGACTATTCAGATGAATAAAATATAGCATGAACACTCATTAGGGGGCAAGGAATGACATAGGATATTTAGAACAACACAAGTTTTCAAGTGGTTAAAATATGTAAAAGGAAGCAGTGCTTTTTAAAGTATGTTTTAAATTTTAAAACCATGTATGAAAAATAAAGGAGCCTAATAATCATTTAATTTCTGCACTAGATGTGGAAGATAAGCAAACTGTTTTGAACACTTAGCATAATTTCTTTTTATTGCCTAAAATGTAATGTCCTGTGGCCATGACCTTAGGAAAATGCTGGGTCTCTTATTCTGGGCTTTCAGTCCTTGCAAGTGCTTTCCATGCACACTTGCAACAAGTAGAGAAGCCTTTACATTCTTTACATTCACCTTATAGATAACGAAATTCAGTCTTAGCGTGTTTTCCAAATAATCCAAGGTCAAAATAGTGATGTGAGAACAGCAGTAGAGTCCAGCTCCTCTCCCTTGGAAGTCTGTGCTCCTGCTTAACAAAGTCACAACTCATAAAAGTAATTAGTAGTTAGTTTCCTACATCTAAAGCATCTGGGCTATGCAAAAATTCTATTATCTATCCTGTCATTTATGCCAGATAATGCACATAAATCTAACTGAAAGAACAGCGATGTTGTGAGGCAAAACAAAAACAAAAACTTTTAAAGTTAAAAAAAAGTCTTTATCAAAGTTCTAGATTCCTTATTAGGGTTTTTTTTTGGTTTTTGTTTATTTGCTTGTTTTAAGATCACTAGGTCATGCTGGGCACAGTGGCACAGGCCTGCAATCCCAGCAGCTCAGGAGGCTGAGGCAGGAGGATTGTGAGTTCAAAGCCAGAACTCGGCAAAAGTGAGGTGCTAAGCAACTTGGTGAGACACTAAATAAAATACAACATAGGCTGAGGATGTGGCTCAGGGTCAAGTGCCACTGAGTTCAATCCCAGATATCTCAAAAAAAAAAAAAGAGAGAGAGAGAGAGAGATTACTAGGTCATATGTGTATAGCTATTTTTCTATTTTTTTCTTTATACTGTCAAACACTCAAAAAAAACTAACAACCTGAAAAAAATGGTCAAAAGAATGAAAAAGAAAACTAAAGAGAACTGCAAATGAAAACCCAGCAGAAAAACTGAACATTTCGTCTTATTGTCTTGAGGGGGAAGGGAAGGACTTCCAAAATGCTAATATTGGTACAGCTTTCTGACTCATCCCTTTATCCCCCACAGCACCTGGCATATTGCTTTGCATATGTACGTAATCAATATTTAAATGAATGGATGGATGCATATGAAGCTTAGAGTTCCAAAATGCTATATTTCAATTCTACTCCTAAAATCTAACACCATATACTCATTATATTTTTTGAGACATGATCACTTTGAAATATAAACAGGATTCAGGACTATTAAGGAAACAAAACTGCTTGATATTTTGAGGTTTAAAAATTTTTAAAAAAGTATCTCCATGAATATGATTAAGGCGCCACATAATTTTTATAATGCTATTCTACTAAATATTCAAAACTACCTCACAGTCTTGAAACTTCAAAAAATAATTTATTATTATTTCCTATCATTTTGTAGGGTGACTCAGAATGTGGGTTTTCTTATGTGATTTCAGTCCAGTAACCTCTGAGGCTAGAGTCATATGAAGCCTTTTGACTGGGCTGGTCATCCAAGATGGCTTATTTTCATGGCTGGTGGTTGATTGTGGCTATCAGTTAGGACTCAGCTGGGGTTGTCAAAAACATGATTTCTCCATGTGTCTTGGATTTCTCCCAGAGTGGTAGATAGATTCTTAGGGGAATCATCCATCTCAAATACTAACTATGAAACTTCTTATAAGCTATGAAACTTCTCTTCTTATAAGCTATGAAACTTCTTATAACTTAGCATGGAATCTTCAGAACATCACTTCTGACCCATTTTATAAGTCATACTAATTGTTAAGGTCAACCCAGACTCAAGGATATAAAAATGACAGTCCATTTCTTGGTGCAAGGAATAGTATGTGTGTGTGTATAGAGAAGGAAAGAATTGATGATCACCATCACTGGAGACTAGATGAGAACTGGCTACATCTGAAAAATGTGTTGTATTAAAATTCATAATGAAGCCTTTCTGGCATAATTGTGAACTAATATTTTCATGATATAAAGAATATTTGGGTGGTACACAATCATTAAACAACAAACTTCAACTCCATTCATTGTAATGATTTGTCAAACTCTAGGGTGGTTCAATGGTTAATAAAATTCCAAATGAGTATACTTAGCTTAATTCTTAGAAAACCTAGGAAACAATATTATCATCATCTCCCACGACTAAATACTACTTCTTTCGATTGACAATCTTTTACATTATGAAAATTCAGAGATGAAAATGAAAATTCAAAGATCTATTTCTCCTTCATCTTCCTGGAAAAAAAAAAAAAAACTAAAGAAAGATTTGCATTGTCCTGCTAAAGTATTCAACAATTGACAATGAGGACAAAGGTCCTGATGCTTTTGTATTGTCCCCAATTTGTCAAGATGTTTGTTTTACACACTAACTTAATCTTCATAAAACCCCAAAATGGTAGACATTTATTGGCTCCACTTTGCAAATGAAACCAAAGTTCTTGAAGGTTTAGAAACTTACCAAAGTTAATGGAGGGAATAGTAATAGCAGGATTCTGAATTTTTTTTCCTTATACTGTCTTGTCTCATGAGGCAAAATAAGTGTATGTGTGCACGTGAGTTTATAAACACACACACATACACATATATACATTTTTATTTTTCAATAAGATATAATAATATGTGAAATATATATGTAATATACATAACATCTATAAGTATATTTTATGTATAACCATATTATATATAGTATATATTAATATATTATATAATACTCTTTAAATCATATATATTAGTAGTATTAATATATTTTATATATAGTATAAAGTATATTATATATATAGTACACATACTATATGTAATATGCTTTATATAATCATATATTATATATTATACCTACAATAAAGTTGCAAGTGTGTGTGTGTCTGTATGTACAATCTTCCAAAAGGAGATAGTGCAGCAAGAATACACACCAACATATAGGAGGAAACATTTTTTGAAAAGAAAAATGTATTCTAGTCACATTTCACTGGTTTATCTGATATATGAAAAGTGAAAAAGCAATGTTAATATTCATATAGAAACTCTGGAAGAATTGCCTTTCCTTCAGTGATTTGGGGAATGGGAGTGATTCAATAGGTGAGAAAAGACATGAAACAGATTTCTTTATAGGCACATATTTGATGCCATGGTCGGTCATTCTGTCTTCCATCAGATACACTGAAAGAACATTACTGGTAGCACTGCATTACATTATTTGCCTTTATGAATAAGATTTGATCTAAACTGGTCATTTAATTATTTAAACAACTGATCAGAAGAATCCGGAGTAAAATTCACATAAGTTTTTTAGCTGAGCAAATTTATAGGAATATTTTCCCTTTTCTAGTTTAAAAAAAAAAGGTAAATTAAATTTAGAGCTCTCGACAAAAGCCTAAAAACAAAGACGTCCAAAACTCCAAGTCAGAATCTGAAAGATAGATGTATTATTTAAACATTAGCACAGATGCGCTCTTGAATGTGAAGCATTAAAATTTAAGTTGTTTATCTCCCAGACAGATTTAATTTAATATCATGCAAGGCAAATAGACCTTTACTTATTCTGGTAAAGTAGTGTTGAATCAATTGTAGCTTTTTCCTATTAAAAGAGAAAAGAAAAATATAGTAACAATCATTGTATGTGTTCAGAGAACAAAGACAATTTTAAATGCTCATGAAATAGTTTTTCAAATTTTTTTTGTGATTAATAACCTAAATACATGCAGGTCTCTTAGGTCTTTGCTTTGACAGACCAATATTCTGTATCATCCAGAATAGATGATGAAGGCTGACATGGCCACCAAGGTCAAATAACCCTGTTATGTTTTATGCAATCTATCTCAATAGCATTGCTGTATTTAGTAAATATTTTTAAATTCTTTTTGTAGTACCATTGTTTTTGCCAATAGCTAATCTTAGTCACATTTGCAAAGCCTGACATAAATGAGAACTCATTGGGAATGAATTGAATGTCCTTTCCTGTTCTACATTAGAGTCCCATGTTAAACTATATACAGAGTTTCCTACTAGTTTCTGGATGTTTTACAAATTGTATAAGCCCATGTAGTTCCTAGACTATATCAATACAGGAAATTTACACAAACAATTTCACTATTATGACTCACTGAATCAATCAAATCCTTCAAATCCCTCAAACTGGTTCATTTATGAACAGCACAGTCTTAAAGATGATTTTAATGTTGCTATTTTCCTTAACAACTTGCATAGATGTGACATTTTACTGCAACTGCTGATAAGGTTTTTCCTGGAAAGTTGGGCATATAGATAAAAATCTCAAAGTGTGTGGAAGAATATCCTCCGCCCTCTTCCTATGTTTAAAATGCATAAGCATTATCTGATGGGCATGTTTTATGAGTACCCAGTGGTTTAAGAAACTAGTCTTGTCTTTCAAATAAATCTCTTATCTCAGTCCCTGTTCATGGCTCAGGTCTACTGCAAAAGCTGATGTCATAGTGTCACAATCTCTAAAACTATAGTCATTTAAAGGTTTGTCCACACCCTCTGTGAGATAAGAGGTAGGCAGTGTTAATTTTGTGGGTAACAATCCCCAAACACTATGTTTCCAGGTAACCTCTATTAAAGTGTGATGGCATTTGGCATACTCAAACAGTCCCCCTAATCACATATCCTGCCCCTTGTAGGGATCAACCCAAAGGCTTTTCAGAGGATGGAATCTTAACTTTCTTTCCTCTTCTTCCTGAAAAAAAAACACATGTAGCTTAGAGAAAAAAATTCTCTATCCTAATTCCCATGGGCAATAAATACACATTCAGAAGCATTAAATAACCTTTGTTCCATATGTCCATTGACCACACTAGTAGTCAGTGGCCATCATAACATATGACAACCCAGTTACAGTAATTGTCTCATTAAATCTCACTGAGACAGATAAGACACCTTGCTCTCCAAGAACATTTCTTTCTCTCACTGAGTCTACTTTTGCTTTCTAAAAGACATTCTGGGCTACAAGATATGGCTTATTAGACTACAAAGGTGTCAATTTATTCTTCAGTGTGGCCCACCTTCTTCACATATAAAGCAAATTATTAATGACCCTTTCTCAAAGGGTATTCATTGAGACCATATACTGTTGTTCAGTGCCTGTTAAGTGGATGCCAGTGACATTGAAAACTTCAAATTTGAAGATGCTATTTGGTTTTGGCCTTGGGACTCCACTAAAGAGTTCTAGGGCACTAGAGACTGAGGATATCTCAAATTGGAGGAAAACATGGTTGACCAGATTGACTGGCCATTTCAAATACTCAAGGGGTGTTTCGACTGAAAACACTGTCCTTTTACAATCAGATAATAATGTGTCTCATCATATTATATAGGAAATTTCATGATGATGCTTTCATGCACCCTAATACAATTTTGTAAGATTAGCTACTGAGTAAGTTCTTTTCAATGAGTTGAATTGTGTGGGCTACTTTAAAACATCCCAAAGAGAGCCCCAACAACAAGGCACCGATAAATCTTTCTGATGTTAAACCAAAGCAATGTTTAGACATTTTGTTTTTCAAAACCAGAATAATCTCCAAAATTATATCATCAAACTTGACCAATTATGGACTTTTCCAAACATATTTGTTATACTAAGAGAAAAAGTATTTGTGCTATTGCTTGTATTTAATTGGAACATCTATACATTTATATCATATTCTTCATTGGCTATAGATACACAAAATATGCTTAAATGGAAAAGAATGTAGTGATATTAGGCAACATTAAAATCCCACCTTCTCCACTGGCAGTCATATTTCCTAGTATTTATTGAAACAAGACTACTTTGCAACAGAATTATGAGAAAATAAATGAAAAATCCCTAGTTAAATGCTTAACATAAATGTTTATTGATCAGTATGTAACCACATTCAAAAGTGAAAGAAATATTAGCAAGAGATTCCTCATCTGACCCTGTTGATGAAGTCAAACCCTTAGAAAGCTTGTCTTAGTTTTATAAACCAAAATATTTGCACTGTGTTGTCTTTTCAAAAGGAATTTCCACCACAGAATAAGATATAGGGGGCATAAACCCTACACATTCATCCCAAAGAAATGTCTTTTGGTTTATATCAGTCTTGGAAAACATATTAAAATTTCATATTTCTTTTCTGAAACCATATTCCTACTGAATTAGTGAACTTACCATGTGTATATAAAGAAGACTTGCTTTTAAGGAGAATGAAAAATGGTTCTCTTCTATAATCAGGGACTCACCTCTGTTTCTCCCTGGCAACATCAGCCATCATTATTGTGGCTCCCTAGCAACCATGACTATCAGATAGCTTTATTTGAAAAAAGCTTCAGAAGAGAACCATAGTAAAAAAAGTAAAAAAAAGAGCTCACATAAAAATAAAAGTGAAATATCCATAAGAATAGGTACAATCAATGCTTCCTTGGGATTCTAAGCAATTTTTCCTGGTATAATTTTAATAAAAAATTAAAATTAAAAGCACATATTTGTCAGAGAGCAGAACTGATATGTATTTCATCGGGTAAGTACTGCCTTCCAAATGCTATAATAAAAGAAAATAATTGATAGAATATAATGGAGCAGAAAATAGAAGAAGGAACAACTCTGTTCCATCTAGAAAGTTTTAAAAAGCAACATGCCAAATATTTCATGAGAGATTTGTGTTACCAAACACAATTTAGATACAACAATCTGTACTTTGAGTGTTTCTGCCCTGCAGCTTCTGGGCGAACTAATTTCTATATTGAGTTGGTTCTTAGCACCAAAGGTCTGACAGAACACAGGAAAGTTTAAGCAAACAGTTCACTTTATTTGAAACAGATTTATTACTGTCATCAGGAACACTGTGTCCCTCCTGGCCACATTTTATGGCCAATGCACCTGATGGGCTAGTTCCTGACAAACTCATTCCTCACTACCTGCTCAGTACCTGCTGAAGTCTTCCCCACAGGCTGCCAGACAACCTCCATCCAACACCTCTCTTCAAACCCAGGATTTTCTCAGCCCAAACACTATCAGAAATTGCCAGACTTCATTTTCAGTTTGCCAATGGAGTAACTTAAATTCACATCCAAATGAAGATAGAAAAAAAAATTACATTTTGCAAAAATGATTGATTCTAAACCAGGAAACATTTGCGATGGAAACTAAGCAGATAATATGAACTAAAGTAATAATATACTGTACCCTTAAAATCATAGCCTACACATAGAAACATGGTATCCTAGGTAAAAAAAATTAAAGTAAAAACTTTTTTAGTTCATTTTTAACTGATTTATTAAAAACTTATATATATTTATAGAGTATTTTATTTGATTTTAAAATTTATTTTTAACAGATATATAAAAATGCACATTTTATAGTTTATTTTTTTCATTTAAATTTATTTTTAACTGATACATTAATGGGCAAAATGTTTAAAATTTTATGGAGTAAAATATGTACAATTCATATATCAATTAAAAATATATTTAAATGAAAAAAATTAGTAAAAGTCGATTCCAACATGGCGGCGGGTGCAGAGAGAGAAAGTCTCTGACCTCTTCAGCTGTGCAGGCATAGGGAGTCGTAAACAACCTAAATCTGTTTGCTCAGGATCACTAGGCAATGCTGAGCTGACGTGGATCTGGGGCGAACAGTCTGGGCCTCTCAGAACACACACTGATCCCAGATCGGCTGAATTCAAGCTCCCGTTCACCTGCTTCCCGCAGACAAACAGCTGTGACTCAGCACTAATCCATCCAGCTGAAACAACTGGTCAGCCCTTCTGATCCTACGGAGGTAAATGCCTACCGAGCCTTCATAGGTAGTGGCCACAGGTTTGAAATGGGGCTTGGGAGAGACAGTAAGGAGCCACCCATTGCATTGGTCGCCCGGCAAAGGGAAACGAACTGTCGCCATTTGCAAGAGACACCACCATGGCAGAGAACTGACGTCATCAGACTGCTGCGGAGGAGATAACTTCATTGAAACCTGCGGCTACAGGTGTGTAATTCCCTAGCCTTCCCTCTCCACACATCGGGGAAACCTTAAGGGCCCCTCCCAGCTCTCCCGTGAGCGCGATAGCCAGACCGAGGGAATCAGAGGTGGCGCGGGACCCACGGTTCGGAACTACCGCTCCCACCAGGGCTGACTGTTGAGGTCTCTTGCACCAGCTACCGGGAGCGTGGCTACTGGAGGGCAAGTAAAATTCGCTGAGGATTCTCAGCCCCAAGCTCTATAAACTTAGGGTCTGAGGGAATGGCAAACTGGAAGAGTGTGCCCAGTCGTTCATGAAAACAGGGCTCCCGGGAGCAGCAGACCTGGCGTGTAGCCAGTATTATGGTGAGCAGCACCCGTGAGAGGGGCCTGGATAGAGGAAAAGTGGGAAGTGACTAGACACAAAAGGAGGCCCTAGGCACTCAGGATTGGAGACTTGCCCAGTCTGGGAGGAGCTGTTGCACAGTGATTGGTTCCCTCGTATTGACAGGAGAAACTTGGCCTGGTGGGCACAGCGCAACCTACTGGAAGAGAAGTTAATCAAACTCTAAGACTGAATTTATTAGTTTTTATTTTTCTTTTTTTCTTTTCTCTTTTTTTTTTTTGATTTGGGTTTTTCTTTCATTTTCACTTTTCTTTCTTGTTGTTTTTTTTTAATTTTTTTTACAATTTTTTAAAATTTTTTTCTTCAAATTTTAATTTTAATTTTTTTTATTATTTTTTTAAAAAAATTTTTTTCTTTTTTTATTTCCTATTTTTTTCTTCTTTTGTCTTTTCATTTCTCTTATCCCCCCTTCCTTGAATTCTACCTGCTTACTCTCATTCTCTTTAGTGACTTCTTCCCTTCCCTTCTAATACCTTTCCTCCCAAGCATCTAATAAATTTATAGGAGTAAACAGTAACTCATCAGTCAAACAGAACAAGAAGTAACATGAGCAGCTTCAAAAAGCAAGGAAGAAAAGGAGTACAAACAATGCAGGACAACCTAAATATTCAGGAGGACCTAGAGTCATCAGAAAAATGGTCATATAAAGAACTCAAGGAACACCTTAGACAGATGGAATGGAACCTTAAAGAGGATACAAGACAGCAAATTCAAGCAGCGAAAGAACACATTGAGAATGAATTACATAAACAGATAAAAGAAGAAGTTAAGCATTTTATCAGGAGATAGAGATTATAAAAAATAATCAAACAATAATTCTAGAAATGAAGGAAACGATAAACCAAATTAAAAATTCAATTGAGAGTATCACTAACAGAGTGGAGCAAGTAGAAGCCAGAACGTCAGATAATGAAGACAAAATATATCATCTTGAAAAGAGTCTAGCCAACTCAGAAAGGCTGGTAAAAAATCACGAGAAAAACATCCAAGAGTTATGGGATAACATAAAAAAACCAAACTTATGAGTCATCGGGATAGAAGAAGGTACAGAGATTCAAACCAAGGGAATGAGTAACCTGCTGAATGAAATAATTACAGAAAAATTTCCAGAAATAAAAAAGGAAACAGATATACAAATTGAAGATGCATATAGGACACCGAGCACACAAAATCACAGTAGACCAACGGCAAGACACATTGTTATGAAGATATCCAATATACAGAACAAAGAGAAAATATTAAAAGCTACAAGAGAAAGGAGACAGATTACATTCAGGGGCAAACCAATAAGGTTAACAACGGATTTTTTCATCACAGACACTGAAAGCAAGAAGGTCATGGAACAATGTATTTCAAACTCTGAAAGACAATGGATGCCAACCAAGAATTCTGTATCCAGCAAAATTAAGCTTCAGGTATGACAACGAAATAAAAATCTTTCATGATAAACAAAAGTTAAAGGAATTTGCAGCCAGAAAACCACCATTGCAAAGCATTTTGAGCAAAACACTACACGAGGAAGAAATGAAAAACAATAACCAAAACCATCAGTAGGAAGTGCCTCGGTAAAGATTGAGGGCGAGGGGAAAGATAATCATGGAGAAACAAACTAAATTTTCTTAAAAAAGGATAAATAATCAAACATGGATGGAAGTACAAACCATATATCAATAGTAACTCTGAATGTTAATGGCTTAAACTCTCTAATAAAGCGACATAGGCTGGTATCATGGATTAAAAAACAAATCCAACAATATGCTGCCTCCAGGAGACACATCTGATTGGAAAAGACATACACAGGCTGAAGGTGAAAGGATGGGAAAAAATATACCATGCACACAGTCCTCGTAAGCAAGCAGGGGTGGCCATCCTCATATCGAATAAAATTGACTTCAAGACTAAGTTAATCAAAAGGGATAAAGAAGGACATTATATACTGTTAAAAGGAACTATTCACCAACAAGACATAACAATTATCAATATTTATGAACCAAATAATGGTGCTGAGATATTCATAAAACAAATTCTCCTCAAGTTCAAGAATCAAATAGACCACAACACAATAATTATGGGTGACTTCAACACACCTCTCTCACCATTGGACAGATCCTCCAAACAAAAGTTGAATAAAGAAACTATAGAACTCAATATCACAATCAATAACCTAGACTTAACTGACATATATAGAATATATCAACCATCATCAAATGGATATACTTTTTTCTCAGCAGCACATGGATCCTTCTCAAAAATAGACCATATATTATGCCATAGGGCAACCCTCAGTAAATATAAAGGGGTGGAGATAATACCTTGCATTTTATCTGATCATAATGGAATGAAACTGGAAATCAATGATAAAAGAAGGAAGGAAAAATCCTACATCACATGGAAAATGAACAATATGTTACTGAATGATCAATGGGTTACAGAAGACATAAAGGAGGAAATCAAAAAATTCTTAGAGATAAATGAAAATACAGACACAACATATCGGAATCTATGGGGCACAATGAAAGCAGTTTTAAGAGGAAAATTCATCGCCTGGTGGTCATTCCTCAAAAAAAGAAAAAACCAAAAAATAAATGAGCTCACACTTCATCTCAAAGCCCTAGAAAAGGAAGAGCAAAACAACAGCAAATGTAGCAGAAGGCAAGAAATAATTAAAATCAGAGTGGAAATCAATGAAATTGAAACCAAAGAAACTATTGAAAAAATTAACAAAACTAAAAGTTGGTTCTTCGAAAAAATAAATAAGATCGACAGACCTTTAGCCATGCTAAGGAAGAGAAGAAGAGAGAGAACTCAAATTACTAACATACGGGATGAAAAAGGCAATACCACAACAGATGCTACAGAAATACTGAAGACAATTAGAAATTATTTTGAAACCCTATATTCCAATAAAATAGAAGATAGTGCAGACATCCATAAATTTCTTAAGTCATATGATTTGCCCAGACTGAGTCAGGAGGATACACACAATTTGAACAGACCAATATCAATGGATGAAATTGAAGAAGCCATCAAAAGACTACCAACCAAGAAAAGCCCAGGACCAGATGGGTATACAGCGGAGTTTTACAAAACCTTTAAAGAAGAATTAATACCAATACTTTTCAAGTTTTTTCAGGAAATAGAAAAAAAGGGAGCTCTTCCAAATTCATTCTATGAGGCCAACATCACCCTGATTCCAAAACCAGACAAAGACACCTCAAAGAAAGAAAACTACAGACCAATATCTCTAATGAACCTAGATGCAAAAATCCTCAATAAAATTCTGGCGAATCGAATACAAAAACACATCAAAAAAATTGTGTACCATGATCAAGTAGGATTCATCCCTGGGATGCAAGGATGGTTCAATATACGGAAATCAATAAATGTTATTCACCACATCAATAGACTTAAAGATAAGAACCATATGATCATCTCGATAGATGCAGAGAAAGCATTCGACAAAGTGCAGCATCCCTTTATGTTCAAAACATTAGAAAAACTAGGGATAACAAGAACTTACCTTGACATTGTAAAAGCTATCTATGCTAAGCCTCAGGCTAGCATCATTCTGAATGGACAAAAGTTAAAGGCATTCCCTCTAAAATCTGGAACAAGACAGGGATGCCCTCTATCACCACTTCTATTCAATATAGTTCTCGAAACACTGGCCAGAGCAATTAGACTGACGAAAGAAATTAAAGGCATAAAAATAGGAAAAGAAGAACTTAAATTATCACTATTTGCAGATGACATGATTCTATACCTAGAAGACCCAAAAGGGTCTACAAAGAAACTACTAGAACTAATAAATGAATTCAGTAAAGTGGCAGGATATAAAATCAACACGCATAAATCAAAGGCATTTCTGTATATCAGCGACAAAACTTCTGAAACGGAAATGAGGAAAAACAATCCATTCACAATATCCTCAAAAAAAATAAAATACTTGGGAATCAACCTAACAAAAGAGGTGAAAGATTTATACAATGAAAACTACAGAACCCTAAAGAGAGAAGTAGAAGAAGATCTTAGAAGATGGAAAAATATACCCTGTTCATGGATAGGCAGAACTAACATCATCAAAATGGCGATATTACCAAAAGTTCTCTATAGGTTTAATGCAATGCCAATCAAAATCCCAACAGCATTTCTTATAGAAATAGATAAAGCAATCATGAAATTCATATGGAAAAATAAAAGACCCAGAATAGCAAAAGCAATTCTAAGCAGGAAGTGTGAATCAGGCGGTATAGCGATACCAGATTTCAAACTATATTACAGAGCAATAGTGACAAAAACAGTATGGTACTGGTACCAAAACAGGCGGGTGGACCAATGGTATAGAATAGAGGACACAGAGACTAATCCACAAAGTTACAACTATCTTATATTTGATAAAGGGGCTAAAAGCATGCAATGGAGGAAGGATAGCATCTTCAACAAATGGTGTTGGGAAAACTGGAAATCCATATGCAACAAAATGAAACTGAATCCCTTTCTCTCACCATGCACAAAAGTTAACTCAAAATGGATCAAGGAGCTTGATATCAAATCAGAGACTCTGCATCTGATAGAAGAAAAAGTTGGCTCCGATCTACATATTGTGGGGTTGGGCTCCAAATTCCTTAATAGGACACTCATACCACAAGAGTTAATAACAAGAATCAACAAATGGGACTTACTTAAACTAAAAAGTTTTTTCTCAGCAAGAGAAACAATAAGAGAGGTAAATAGGGAGCCTACATCCTGGGAACAAATTTTTACTCCTCACACTTCAGATAGAGCCCTAATATCCAGAGTATACAAAGAACTCAAAAAATTAGACAATAAGATAACAAATAACCCAATCAACAAATGGGCCAAGGACCTGAACAGACACTTCTCAGAGGAGGATATGCAATCAATCAACAAGTACATGAAAAAATGCTCACCATCTCTAGCAGTCAGAGAAATGCAAATCAAAACCACCCTAAGATACCATCTCACTCCAGTAAGATTGGCAGCCACTATGAAGTCAAACAACAACAAGTGCTGGCGAGGATGTGGAGAAAAGGGTACACTTGTACATTGCTGGTGGGACTGCAAATTGGTGCGGCCAATTTGGAAAGCAGTTTGGAGATTCCTGGGAAAGCTGGGAATGGAACCACCATTTGACCCAGCTATTGCCCTTCTCGGACTATTCCCTGAAGACCTTAAAAGAGCATGCTACAGGGATACTGCCACATCAATGTTCATAGCAGCACAATTCACAATAGCTAGACTGTGGAACCAACCCAGATGCCCTTCAATAGCTGAATGGATAAAAAAAAATGTGGCATCTATACACAATGGAGTACTATGCAGCAATAAAAAATGACAAAATCATAGAATTTGCAGGGAAATGGATGGCTCTAGAACAGATTATGCTTAGTGAAGCTAGCCAATCCCTAAAAAACAAATACCAAATGTCTTCTTTGATATAGTGAGAGCAACTATGAACAGAGCAGGGAGGAAGAGTAGGAAGAAAAGATTAACATTAAACAGAGACATGAGATGGGAGGGAAAGGGAGAGAAAAGGGAAATTGCATGGAAATGAAGGGAGACCCTCATTGCTATACATAATTACATATAAGAGCTTGTGAGGGGAATGGGAAAATAAACAAGGAGAGAAATGAATTACAGTAGATGGGGTAGAGAAAGAAGATGGGAGGGGAGGGGAGGGGGGATAGTAGGGGATAGGAAAGGTAGCAGAATACAACAATTACTAATAGGGCATTATGTAAAATTGTGGATGTGTAACCGACGTGATTCTGCAATCTGCATTTGGGGTAAAATTGGGGGTTCATAACCCACTTCAATCTAATGTATGAAATATGATGTGTCAAGAGCTTTGTAATGTTGTGAACAACCAATAAAAAAAATTAGTAAAAGTAAAATCTCTATAAACGATGTGTTCACAAATATGTAGCCTCCTAACCTTCTAAAATTATTTTAGTGTGTCTTATGTGGGATTATCTTGAAACCTGTGTATGCCAAGAAAGGCAGACAATTATCCTTATTTCATTGACAATGAAATTAAGACTGTGATCTGTTCAATATTGTATCCTCAATTAGTGACAGACACCGAACTAGAACAAAAGTCTCCTAATATGAGCTTGACACAGAGGGAAATTCTGGGACCTTTTAATTAGAGTGGAATAAGGCAGAAAGCTCTCTTAGTCATGCCTCAGTCTTTCCAGGTCCCTATCGGTTTCCTCTAAGGTTATGCTCTCTCCTTTCAGAGCAATGCCATTTTTTGTTTTGTTTTGTTTTGATTTTGTTTGTTTTCTTCCATCACAGAAGGAGACAAGAGAGGCTATGCTCATTTAAATATCTGACTTTGCAGTCCTACTTGCAAGGAATTGGAGAATGACATATCTGTGTTGGTCAGATTCCCTTCACTGTAACAAATATCTGAGATAATCAATTTATAAAGACAAAAGGTTTATTTCAACTACAGCTTCAGAGGTTTTGGCCCATGATTGACTGGCCCCCTGGCTTTTGGGTCTGTAGCAAGGTAGAATATCATGACAGGAACATGTGGAGAAGCAAAGTTGCTCACCTCAATACAGGAAGTAATTGAGAGCAAGATGGAGCTGGGGCCCCACAGTCTCTTTCAAGTGCATGTTCCCTACAATCTGAAGACCTCCCAGTAGACCTCACCTCAGTTTTCACCACCTCTTAATAGTGCCAACCTGGGGACTGTGCCTTTACTACATGGGCTTTGGGGGACACTTAAAATCCAAACTAGAACAATAGCCACCAGAGATACTTAACAAGGGATCAACGAATTGAGCAACACTCGTTCATCTCTACATCTTAACCTCAGCCACTGCTCTAAGCACCAGGGAAACCAAAACTAAGTGAGGAGACAACCCCTTTACACTCATGGGGCTCTTGTTCTGGGAGGAACACAGAGGTGAGTTATGTAGAATAGGAGATCATAATAAATGCCAAGAGGATGAAAACAGGGTGTGGTCAGGAGTTGAGGAAGGCTGGCGTGTGGGTGGGGCGGAGGTAAGCGGAGGGATCAGGTAGGCAGAACAACCCACAGGGCACGGTCCCTCCTCTATCTACAGAATCTCATGAGGGAAAGGGGAACAGTACAGGAGAGACTACAGAGAGGTCAGGAGCAGACAACGTGCCAGAATGCACTCATCTGAGACTAACTGATCACACTCTGCACAGACACTGAAAAGTGCAAGAAGACCTGTTCGATCTTAAAGTATGTTTGCTTCTCTGTTCAAGCACAACAGCTCCTCATGTTTTCTCATACCCTTTATCACATCCTGCTTCCACCTCAAGACTCATTCCGGATGTGAGAAACTCCTTAAGATGTGTCCATGTAGGTAGCACCTGCCATGTCTCTCCTCCCCATTATACAGGGCTTGTCCACCCAGAGCTCGTGGGTTGTTGGGCTTTGGTTCCACTTGCTCTCCACCTGAGGCTCTTTCTACCCCTAGTAACACTCCCTTTGAAAAAGAGCAGGTATGTTAGTAGCTTAGTGAATTTGTTCTCTCTTCTCTACTCTCCAGGATATATCAGACTCTGCCCTATGGTCTTAACATAGACTGTTGCTTCTTCCTCCTTTGGTCTCTCTCTCTCTCTCTCTCTCTCTCTCTCTCTCTCTCTCTCTCTCTCTCTCTCTCTCTCTAACCAATCTGCAGATTCTACTTCCCATAATAATTTACAAATCTCTGTCTTCTCTTCCAAATTTATCCAGATTGATCAGCATTGCTAAATGCTTCTACTAATGGTATTTGAAACATGATAGCTCTTGGATGCAGATTGCTTCCTTGTAGGAATTATTTCCCCATAATCAAGAATACTTTCCTCAGCCAAGCAAAAGCAGAAGGTCAAGTTCAAGGTAGCTGGCTCCTTTAGCTCAAAATTCAGCTTCTGGGAAGTTAAAATGAATACAGCCAGAGCACCTAAATATAGTTTAAGCCTCTACTATCCTTCAATTCTGCAGTCAAGCATAACACTAGATAAAAAGAGAAATTTAACTGGGGAAGAAAATCCCACAAGTGGGAAAAAATACAATAAACCACTATAGGTCTCTAATTCTTGAAAGGTTTGATTTTGAATACATGAAGAGCAAGAAATATATTTAACTAAGGATTCCATTTACAAACAGAATCAGAAAAAGAAAAGAAATATTCACAAAACTTATTCTAGGTGTGTTTTCCCCACTAAATATCACAAGTAACAATTAATGGTTTAAACATAACAGAATTTGTAGTCTAATGATAATATAGTATTGATAAAAAAATGAAATTGAAATTAAGAAGGAAAGAAATAGATAAGTCAAATCACAAAACATATTGGGGAAAATTCTGCCTGCCTGGTCATCACAGCTAGGTTCTAACTCAGCCATTAACTGGCTGTGTGGTGGGCAATGCTGGGCAAAGCACTTCATGCCTCCTAAAGTTCTGTCAAATATAAAATCAGATTCTTGGAATAGAAAATCTCTAGTTCCATCCCATTCTGTTGTATGCGTGGCGAGATGGTTTACATCAAATTATACAAATGTGGCTTACAATTTGTTTTTGTACTCATGCCCCTTTGGTCCTAAAATTCAAAGCATTTCCATTATTTGAATCTGAAGCAGATCATCATGTAAATTGAAACTCTGGTCCTGCAATGTGCAGCACAAAACGATGAATTGATAATATGTAAAATTATGATTCCAATTCAGATTATTTGACTCAAGCACATTAAATAAAATTCCAGTGTCCTAGAAAAAAATAATATTGTTTTCACTATAAAAAATACAAATTTAACATGTCACAAATTATTTAAAGTTTACCTTACAAATTAGAGAGTTTCATCTTAATTTCCTGAAGAGAAAATGAAATATCTTATGACTTTTCCTATTATTATTTTTCCCCATATTCTAATAAAATCTCTAAAGGAAACAAATTCAATTTATTTTCTGGCATGGTAGCAGATATAAATACAAAACTATTTAATGCTGATTTCTACCATAATGTTGAGTAAGTTTCAGTAGAGAGTTAAGTCATCCAAATTTACAGAGGTTACTATCAGGATCAGAGCTGAACTCTTTGTATAAGGTGGAACCCCTGAATTAAAATTAGAAAAAACTAAAGATGTCAACTAGATTTTTCTCAGCCACAGTAAATGTATTGCCCTACGTGCACCAATTCTTAAACTGTTTTATATAAATGATCCAAGACAGATTAGCTATCGTAAAGATTGGCAAGCATTCTTTCAGTTCTTATAACTTAGTTTGCTTGCAGGCTATCTCCAGAAACCAAAGGAACTGAGCTCTTTCTTATTTTGAAAGCCCAATCATAGCAAATCTGGGACTATTCTAAATTGAGTGGTGGGCAAGGGGTGTTTTGATTTTGAACTCTTCTACCTCCTTCTAGGCTATAAAAATGGTGAGCCCAAGAATCTCTTATGGAATATTTTTGTAGCTTACTTCATCATTTATTCACAAATATTCACCATGGAGGGAATTATTTTAGGCCTTTGGGTCAAAGATCCTTGCCCTTGTGCTTTTGAGAATCGTGCATTCTAATTCTGAATATAGACAGAAGACAGTATGTATTACAATGAGTGAATCATGTAGTGTGTTAAAAAGTGATAAGTGCTATGTGAGAAGAAGTAGAGCAGGATAAGATGGTTAGGGAAGACCAGAACGGGAGGACCCAAGTGATGTGGGGTTTGCTCTACAGTTTTCATACAATACCTGAAATGATGGTGGTGTCATCGACTGATCTTCGAAAGGTGAAGCAAAGAGCAGGTTGCCGGAGAGAAAGTTAGTAGGGCACACGGCCAGGGGCCTGAAGATCAGGAACTCAGCCTCAGATGCGCTGGGATTGATATGTTTTGTAGAAATGAGCGTTTGATGATACATTTCATTCTACATTATATTGAGATGGAAGAGAAGAATGATTTTCGTCACACACATTCAGGGGTTAGGGGAAATTTGGAAATCCCTAAAGAAAAACAAAGAAACAGATGTCCGAATGAACTTTAGCCTTCTAATGAGAAACATTCATAAATATCTTGGGTTTTGATGTGAACTAAGTTGAAATCTTTCCATCTTACATAGACATGTCCACATAAGGATAGTTGCACTACGTTTTACTCTCAGATATGTAATAACCTCCATGGGAAAGATACTTAAATCCTACAGGAGAGAAAAGTAAAATATAAACCACAAAGAGATCTCACTAAGACATCTTTCCTGGGGGTGTGACTTCCCTGGGGGTGTGGAAATCTAATGCAAGCTACTTTTCCCTCTCCAGTTGCACAAATTTCCATTGTCCAGAGATTCAGATTTTAAGAGAAAGAATGCTATAACCAAGAAAATGTCAGTGGTGGGTAATACCTCCAGCTGAAGGGCAAATGTTACCAAACTTAAAGTTGTGATTAAAATAACTCATAGGGAAAGGAAAGGGGATGAAAGGGAGGACAAGAAAGGCAGGCAGGACGGGTACCATCAAAGTACAATACATGCATATATGGAAATGTCAGCTAACACATGGATTCTTACAGTTAATATGAATTAATAATAATAGTAGTTTAAAAAAAAGAACAAAAAAGGGAATAATAACAGCATTTACCTCCTAGGCTTACAGAGAGGATTAGCTGAGTCAATACATGGAAAGTACTTTAAAATGTTATAAAATATAATAATTCTCAATAAATGTTATTGAAAGAAGAAAAAACTCATAAGCATATCTGATTTTATGAAGTACGGATAATATCTATAGTTAAAATGGCCACATAATTTTTAAAAAAATAAATATTTTAAGTTCCATAATAAAAAAGGATGCTATATTGACATTTGGTTGGGGGGAAGATCTCCCAGTAAACTGAGTTGAAAACTTTTAAGAAGTCAAGAAGTAAGAGATTATTGCTCCCATCAAATACATGATGCCCTCCCTCTCAGAGCTAAAACATCTCTCCCTCTGTATTGCTTTCAGAAGCTTTAAACTCAGAGCTCTTATCTCTATCCCAGTCTGAGTGACATACACACAAAATTCTCTATCATCCCTGAATTTCATGCTTCTGAAACATTAGAAACATATTAAACAGATTATAAAGTCACAGTGGGTTGGAAAAAACATATAGAAAATATATACATACATGTATGCATGCAATTCATACATACCCTATGTTTGTGTACACACCATACATATATACCTAGATGTATAGGTACAAAAATGTATTTATACACACATATATTTCTGCTCTTTAATGTCTGTTCAGTTCCTTAGCATCCTGACCTGACAAATAGTAGAGGCTCAGCAAATGTTGCAAATGTTGCTAATCTAATGATCGATCCTAAGTGTCTCTGAAATTCAATTTAACTACTAAGACTATATTTGGGTAACTATTTCACTTTTATCCATAGAAAAATTACCAAAATGCTTGAAGTGATGAAAGAGATTAATTTTAAAGCATTTTTCAAAATATATTTCTAAGTCTGTTCGTCAATAACCATAAATGGATTTTTAAAAGATAAAAAAAAAGTAATTATAAAAGAAAATTCCTTTTGCTTCATAGCTAGAGCAGGACTGCATCATATTACTTGGATTTGGTCAAGATTTCTCCTTGATTAACATTTTATGATTCATTTAAAATGTCATATAAATTCTAGAACATCACTGAGTAAAGCCACATTTGATGTTAGTATCTTATTATATCTGAGAAATCATAATTTGATGTGTTTCATTTCTGTAGTGTTTAACTAATTTATAAAAAAAACAAATTACATGCTAACTATGAGTAAAAACTTGTTATCAAAAGACTTACCATTATATTGCCTTAAACCTGTTTATTGGAATATAATGCCATTTTCTAGATTTTAAGGGAAAGAGGCAACTATCTTAGTTAATTACAGTTTCATTGCTAGTACCCCAGAGCAAGCACAGTTAAGTGTTCAATGTTCCAAAGTAATTGGCAAGGACTTAGAAGAACCAGGCCATATAAATTTGCACTAACAACTTAAGCTAATTGGCAAAATGGAAATAAATACAAGAATTTAATGATTACCTCACAATGAAATTAAAAGAAAGGCTGACAGTAAGCAAAATACAAGAACTCAGATTCAACTAAACCTGTGCAAATTATGACACTTTAATTGAGATTTCCAATTAAATAAAATGCTCAGATAGCTTCTGTTTAATCCATGTGTATGTACGAGAGAGATATCTGTGTCAACACGGGACCTCAATAACCAACAAATTTTTCATATCTTCACTGTTTAAAAAAATATATACACTCCTGAAATAGAGGAATTTATTTGTGACTGCATAAAAATGCCTCAAAACATTATATGTCCTACAAATTGGAAAAACTGTCACTGTTGTGTTTATTTGAAAAGGTTCAAAGGGCTGATAGTGTAGATCAGTGGGAGAATGTTTGCCTAACTAGCACACATAAGGCCCTGGGTTCAATTCAAGCATGGCAAAAATAAATAAATAAATAAATAGAAAGTTCCAATACACAGCATATTATTTAAGTGATAATGCAATATGGATAGATATATTTTCAACTTACTTGATAATCAAACATTCACATGTCAACAAAGTGAGAAAATACCATAGATCACTGGCACTATTATAAATATTATCACAAATATTATTATTATTACTGTTATTATTGTTATTATGTTTTTAGCATGGTTATCTAAAACCATTAAATAGAGCATAGAACATGTGCATCCAGAACATGGGTTTTTTGGGGGTTTCTTTTTTCTTGGGAAGTTCAACCACAGCAAATCATTTTTTTAAAAGTTGCTGGTTAGAACTTTTAAGGTGGAGTTGAACAATAAACTGAAACAGGTGTTTTGCAGTGAGGAGAGGACAGTGCAGTAAGGCCATTCGTGTTTGCAGGATAAATACCACATCAGGATGGTAAACACAGACTGCACATTTGACAATAGATCAATGAATAGCACATGAAAAATGTGATGAGGCCAACAGTTGCAAGTAATTCATGTACAAGGTTAATATTTTAATTGTATACTTTCCTTATTTAAATATATGTCAATTGTTTGCCCCCAGCCTCAATCCCATTTCCAACTCCTTTATTTGTCTTCATTCCCGGTGATATGCTGTTGCTAGTCAGAGAAAACGGGATGTAACGACTTGAGCACCTGGTGGCCATTCAACCTTGTCAGCCTCATCCTCCATTTTTTCCCACCTGCCTTCCCTCTCTCTGTGTCCCTACCCAGTCATCTCACTTCCACATGCTGTGTGACATCTCTTCCAGTATGATCATCCTTGACCAGCCCAGTCACCATCTTCTCTATGATATCCCCATTTCTCCCCCTAAAGAATGGTTCAGAGCAAAAGATGCATGAAAAACCCAATTCTGTCACACAGTAGGGGTATAATGTTAAACAGATAAACCCTGTTTTCTCAGCACAGCGCCTGGCACAAAATAAATATCCATAAACTACTATTACAGTTATTATCACCTGCTCTCCTAGAACACTTTGCCATAATTCTAGGATAATGTTTATCAGATTGTTTAATAATTATCCATGTTTATTCTCCTCAACTGGATAAGTTCTGCTTGGTTTTGTTCAGTGTCTAGAATGTGATCGTACATGTGTGCATCATTAATGTATAGAATAGTACGGAAATAAATCATCCAATGGACATTTGCAATGCTCTTTATATTGGTGTTTTGAAATATTCTCAGTTGAAGTTTTCAAATATGGCTTTCTCCTATCCACAACCATCTGGACAAAATGGAAATAGAAGAGCACAGCTCCATAGTAGAGTGGTTCAGAAACTAGGGGTACCAAGCACTCTGGAAATAGAGAGCAAAATGGGTCTGAAAATAGGAAGGTCCAAAAGATCTGTCTTAAGAAAACTGGGTCCCACTGAATGTTGAGCCCCTCAGCCGGGGCATGTGGTAGAGTTCACATGTCAGATGAGGTCACAAACAAGAAGGACAAACAGAAAGGAACACACCACCACAGAAAAGAATCGACTGATGCAATCAACAGCATCATTCACAGCCTAAGAGTTATAGTTAAAATGCAACCAAGATTATTTTAAGTGTTGGATGAAATAAAAGAAATTATGTAAATTGTAAAGCAATAACAAGACAAGCAGATTTAAAAAGGAACTAAACAGAAATATGCAAGTGAAAACTAAAATGAGTGAAATAAAACATTTAGTGAATGGATTAAAGAACAGTCTGAGCACAGGTAAGGGAAGTATTAATGAACTGTAGGATAGATATAAAAAAGAAAATGACCTTAAGTGTATCTGTAATCCTGGGTATAAAGATCACTGCACAACTTCAGTACTTAGGAAGGTACTCGGCTACACAGAGATGCTGAAAATAAATTAAATATGTAATAAATTCTTTAGGCAAATTAACTTTCTTCGGCTATCATGTAATATTATAGGTCTAACACCTAAGAAGTTATTTATTACATCTTGGGTAGAATTACATAAATTGTTTCTAGTGACTAGTATTTCTATAAAACCACAGTCTAAACTTTGCCTGATATTAAAAATACAAACTTTTGAAATAGTAAATAAAACTATTTCAGAATCTAGGAAGGATATATGATTGACTTAAATTCCCAAAAAAAGTTAGACATGCATGCACACACACAAGTACTGAATGTAACTGAGAAACTTTAGGCAGCCATACCAGTAATCTCTGACTTGGTGATTTACAGTTTAAAATATGAATAAAGCATGATAAAACATAAAACGAATTATTCATGCTGGATAACTTTTAAAATATATATTATACAAGAAATAATTTCATTTATCTTCTTAGACATAGTCATGGTTTGGACATTTAATGCCCCCCAAAGGGGCTTGATCTCCAGTATAGCTCCATTGAGAGGTGGAGGGACCTTTAAAAGGTGGGACCTGGTGGGAGGTCTTTGGGTCATTAGAGAAATACCTCCAAAGGCCAGTTCCCTCTCTTTTTATTTTCTGGCTAATGATATAAGCAGTTTGCTCTTCCACATGTTCCTATCCTGATGTACTGGGCTCACAAGAGGGTCAAGACAATGCAGCTGTTCCATCTTCAATTGGACCCTCCAGAACCAAGAGCCAAAACAAACATTTTAACCTTATAATTTCATTGCCTTGGCTATTTCACATGCATAGTTGACCAACACAACATACAGCTAATAACATTTTATCAACATAAGGTGATATCCATGATTCTCTTCATTAGAAAGAGGGAGAAAGATGACCTATTGGAGGTTATTGGTCTTTAGATTTAAGAGGTGAGGGTTCCCAGATGATTTTATGATGAAAAACCAGGGTTGCATATACCACCTGTACCACCTGTGGGATTGTGCTGTCAGATATAATGAAGCCTATTGGAGCAACTTCAGGAAGAATGTAAACTTCAAGAGCAACTTGTTGAGAATACAGGATGAACCAAAATGCTAAAACTGCAAAGACATGAGCAGAAAGATCCCATCTCTACATGGTAATAAAAGAGGATCTGGTTCTAGTTCTTTTCCCACTGGATATCCAAAATGCCTTTCATATGAATGAGAAGTCGGAAAGATCATAGATATGTTGTATATCTAATTTCAGTTGTAAAAGAAGCTACTAGGGAATGCTCTCCAAGACTAAATACAATGAAATAGTGATAAGAATAACTTCTTTTAATTTTTATTTTGAATTCAGGTAACATGATGAGAATCGAGACTCATTTTATCATCTCTGCTTCCCTGGAGTAGATGGACCTTGTTTAATGTTGCCATTTTACGGGCAAAGAATCTGAGAAACCTAGTGGTTAAGGGACTTGCCTCATGTTTCCCAATGAACAGACCCAAGAGCTTCTTTAAAACTGACCATTAATGGAGTTATTTTGAAATAGCCCTTGCTCTTAGGGAGGTTTGGAGTCAGAGTAGGAAAAGTTACCTTTATAAGTAGAAGGGCTTTCAATTAGAATCAGGATAGTCTCATTTTCTCTGTGCCCAGAACCAAATTCACCATCTTTCTGCCAGAGTTCTAGCTAGCTAGTTAGCTGCTCAACTCTGACCTCTCCTTCTCTCTCACTTCCAATCTAGCACAAAAGTTTGGCAACTGCCTCCACAATACCTCCTGATACTTCACCCTTGTGCCAACATCATAGCAAGGTATCCATGATCTTTTGACTGAGTTGTAGGCATCCTGGCTGTCAGACTTGGCCTCTTCCATACATTCCCTGCAGCTCATGACCAAAGTTTTTCGGTGACCTGAGCATAATGTAACTTCTGAAGTGGCTTATGAAGAAGCCTCAGTTCCTCTGTCCATTCTCATCTCCTATCTCTGGCCCCTTACTCACCCTGTGTCCAACATGGCGGATCATTGCAGTTCCTGTGTTCCACCATGCTCTTCCATTCTCCCGGGCCAGGGTCTGTTCTGTTCCTGCTGACATGAGTACTCTCCCTCTCTCCATCCTTTATACTAGCCAGCTCCTGCTCACACATCAAAGCTCATCTGAGCTGTCATTTGCTCCAGGAAATCTCGTAATATTCTGTTTGTTCTACCTACTCAGTCTTCCCTACCTGACTGCATCTATTGTAAGGGGAGGGAAATGCCTGACTTATTTACCACTAAATCCCTAGAATCTTTGTAGCACCCAATAAATTTTCCTCTTTGTATATATATTTTAAAAACTTTAATGGAAACATAAAATAGTTAGAAAACATACACAAATCATAAGTAAACAGGTCAATCATTTTCACAAATTGAATATATTCAATACCCACAACTCAGATTAAGAAACAGAACTTTGCTTATGCCCAAGAAATCCCCCATTTTTATATAGTAAACTTGTATTTCTGTTTGCGTTCATTTCTAACATCATGTTAGAAAGATTCATTTATATATTTTTGTATATGGTTATAGATCACTCATCTCATTGTATTAGTACCCAATAAATATTTATCAAGTGAAGATAATGAATGAAACAATGACCACTAAACTTCAAAAGAGGAAATAAGTATCTATATATCATGGAATGGAGGAGATGGACCAATTCTGATCTTCAACCCGAATCCCCTCAAGCTACAGGAGATGTAAGAAATGGCTTACCAATATGTATCCCATGACCCTCATCCATGTCAGAATAGTAAATTGAAACATCAGTGAAAATAGGGTCACACCTTTTATGTTGTTTTACTTTTAAGGTGTGTCCTCTCCATAATCAGAATCACAGAGCCAGGTGCAAAGGGCATCATTTGAATTACAGGACCATGACTGCAACACAAGCAAGCAATCCAGAAGTTAAATGCTGAGCTACTTCCTGCTTTTTGTGCTTTACAGTATCCCTTTTCATATGCCAAACAATCTATGAATCCCATCTGTCAGGAATTAGGGACCTATAAGGCCAGTAAAGGAAGTAGCAAATTAGGAAGTGATTTAAAAAAAAAAAGGGTACAGAATATAGGAACAGAGGGAGGATGCATTGGGAGCATCAGGTGGTGATCTCAGCATTGCAGTGGTGCTCAACTCTGGCTTCAAGGGAAAAATCATTTGGAGAGCATACTGGGGGTCTGGGCTCCATCCCAAACCAATTATTTCAGGATGGTTAGGGGTTACATCAATATATTTTTAAAGCTCTCCATATTATTCTTATATGCAACCAGGTATAAGAGCCACTGGTTTAAAACAAAGACCAGGGAAAGACAATAAACAGACACACCTGAAGTTGTTCCCAAACTTTATTATGGGGAAAAGTCACCTGGAGAACTTGTTTAAATTGTGGATTCTCTGAAAACCCACCCATGCCACCCCCAGGAGAGCAGATTCAGTTGGTCTGCTTGAGCCTTGGGACTCTACATTTATCACAATCTTCCCAGTGATCCTGAGGGAAGAGAAAGCCTAGGGAAAGGATGGCTAATAAGGATGAAGAAAGAAAAGAGGTGGGACTTTCACCATGAGGATAACTCTAGCCCCGATCCAGAGCAGCACACTAAAAAATCAGTGCTAAAAGAGGTAACAGGTTTTATTTTATTTTTTTCTTAAAATGAAATTTCATATAGAATAACAGAGATAATGAGTGTTTATTAAAATTTAATTTGTCCTTAAATTTAAATCTTTCTGAAAACCATGTGATTATTACTGAATGGGCACCAATGATCTCTTCACCTTCCTTTACATGTAGCAAACCCACCATACCAGTCTGCATTTGTTCTAAAATGCATAATATTCTAAAATGACCAGCTCTGTAGCCATGAGTATGCATTGATAGGATAATTATCTAATACTTAATAAGCATTTTTTAAATTAACACAAAATATCTTTTAGGAAAATTAGTGGAAAGTTTTATTTGAATGGCCAAATGGGAGGATGTAGTAAATGGCTTCTGAAGTTCTTTTCACTATAAGAGATGAAGAATTCAATTGGAAACTTTCAGTTCTTTTTCCCCTTAACACCTGCTAGATCATTCAGTTATTTGCTTCCACATTCCAAGTTCCAATATAAAAAGGAATACTACAGAAAGCAACTATTGCACAAGATATTATTCAATCATATTTAAGTGAAAGGTGCAAACTGAAGAACAGTCAGGGAGTCCCAGCCATCTTAACAAGGCCTGTGGTGTGTGTGTGTGTGTGTGTGTGTGTGTGTGTGAGAGAGAGAGAGAGAGAGGGGGGGGGGGTATCAGCTTGCTGTCTGAACTTCAGTATTTTGCTCAACCTTTCTGGACCAAAGTTTCCTTGCCTAAAAAATGAAGCCACTAATGACAGCTACTATTTACTGAGCTGTGTCCCTGAACTTTTTTGAACATGCCTTTTTACAATAGCTCTGTTAGGTATTACTATCCCAACTTAGAGATGAGGAAATGGAGACCCTGAGAGGAGGAACTGACACAGGTGAAGCTCTTAAGTAGCAGAACATGAAGACAGTTCCACTACCCTTGAAGCGCATGTCTTGCTCCCCATGGCAGTACCTGGGTCCAGAACACAACAGCTCAGTACATTACGTCACTGAATCAACCCAGCTCCAAAATTATGTTCTTCATCTATCCAATTCTTCTGTTATATATACATCAAGAAATGGACACTCAATCTACTGTCATGTATATCTAAATAAAATAAAATAAAAAGAAATGGACATTGGTGTTAATATCCCAAAATAAATTCATAAAGCCAAGATTAGAAATTTTTGAAAAGCTCAGTATTTCGTTTCTGGAGAGTGTAGGGGGAGGTGCAATGAGTTGTTAGGTGGCAGCTTGCTATGGATAGAGCAAGAGTCTAGATGAACTCCCATCTCCTTAGTTTGGGGACTTGCCTGCCAGTTACCTAATGTTAATATCCTCATGTGAGAAGTGATGTGAATCCAGTGATCCCAAGAGTCATTCAAACACTAAATTTCTATTCTACGCATTTCTATTATATTTTAATAAAAAGGAAATCCACATCTCCATTTTAAATATCTCCAAACATTCCTTCACCTAGAGAAAATCTGTCTAATTTGCAGGAGAATGACTGTAAGCAGAGTTGACTGTTCAGACATTTTACATATTATGTTTATCCAAGGATCTGCAGTCCTTCTCCACTTTATATTTCTTTAGTCTATAGGTAATCTCTTTTTCAGATGACAGGGAGGGGAAAATCAAATATTATATTCAGAGTAAGCAAAATACTTCCATTTCACTCAATAGTCCTTGAGTTCTCTCTTTACCAAAAGCAGCCCACAGAGCATTTTGAAAACTATGCAAATAAAAGCTTTGTCAGATAACATGTTCAGGAAATGGGAAGGGCCAATGAGTCAAAATTATTACAGATTTTGACGGTTAGACTTAACAAGTATGATCATGGAGTAGCTACACAATAATTGTTAGAAGAGTCAAACAAATAGAAATTGAAATCTGGAGATGTCCACTGACCATCTGGGAGAGGAAATAGAAACGAAGCTTAGGTCAGAGGTAACTCCTTTGCAGTCTGACCTGACATAGCAATTGCTTCTCTAGCATCCATCCAGTGACCTGTTCTTTCTTGTTCTCTTTCTCCTCTTACTCTTTCAATTTACCTGCATCACACAGCTACTAAATGCACAAAGTAGTCAAAATTAATTTTAAAAAATCGGAAAATTTCTTAGGGCAAAGTAAAGGAAAGATATACAGCCAAATGTCAAAATAAGATAACACTAAAAACTCAGACTTTGGAAAAAAAATACACCAGGGTTTTTATGCCAGCTCTATTTGCCTTGTAAACTTGGGCAAGGCATTGAACCTGAGTTTAGCTTCCTCATCTGCAGTAAGTAAATGTGGATGATATGACTTCATAAACCTGCTATAATGATTTAATAGCTAATATGTGCACCAAAGGTTATGGTATCAGTTTTCTATCTGATCATCCCGACAGCAGTAGTCATGCAAGCGAACAGAGATGATGAGGTAATCCATTCTAACCTGTGCTGGGGTAGAGTGTTTAGATTTTTACTAGTCTCCACTGCCTTGCCACCAAAGAACACTCCTTTCTTTTTAAAAGTCACTTGATTTTGCTGCTTTTGCAGTGACCTGCTTCCGTGTTTGTCTCCTGAACTTGTTGCACAGCTCTCTGGCTCTTTGCTGACTCCTTTCTCCTTTGTCTCTTTAAGACACTTCCCAAGTTCTAGTCTTTGAGTATTGAATTTCTGTCTTAGCCACATTCCTTCTTGTGGGTCAGCTGCCACATCTGTGCTCCTGACTCCTTCATTTCTACCTCCAGAGCTGAGTGGACCTCTGAGTGGCAAAGTAGAGCACCCAAAAATCCAGCACAGCAAAGGTTGTGACACAGTCCAGATGAGGAGGGCTGCGGATCAAAGGAGAGAGCCTTGGAGTCCATCTCAAGCACAGGCTGCCTGTGCTAAGTGACCTCTCATGTCAACTTCCCTGCCTGAGGAACACAGCCATGGCCATCTTCTGAAAGCATTGCCTTTATTAGTTTTCTTTCCCACTTCTGGGTCTCTCCATTACCTACTGTCTCAAACATAAGCTTGTCTGCAGGGACTCATTCTGTTTTCAGTCCTGTTATTAACTACCTGTGCCCAAACCTACTCCCAGGGAGCCATTGCATTGCCAGATAATTGGGTGTCCTGTACATGCAAAAGTGCCTAGTACTTTGCCAGGGAAATAAAAGTGTTCAATAAAAGCCTTGTATCAATTCCACCTTAATTTTTAGAGACCAAGGGAATGGCTTTGCCAGTGTGTGATCATGTACAGGCATGTGGGTGGACGTCTGCTTTTGCCATTTCCAAGTGGCGATTCCACATATTCCCCGCTTCCCTCCCACACAGAACCTCCCAGAGCTGGAGCTTACTCTTCTTTCCCTTAGAAAAAGAATATTTTTGACTTGCCTCTATACAGTCCTGAAAAATCTCTAGAATCCTTAGAGCCAAATAGGAAAACAACTATTGCTCAACTTGATGTCAGGATGCAGGATGTTTATAGCATGTTATGTACAAATTTATGGGAAACTAGTGAGAAGAACAAGCAATATTCTAAACAGTGGCTTGCTTCTTTCTGTAGAACAGAGGGCATATTTTGTATTGCACAGCTACACCTGGGTATTTTGGTTGGAAACATGGTGAGATTTATGCTTCCCAAGGAATTACATCTCCTCAACTGCAAATCTCAAGACCTAGCACACAGAGGGTTAGCTCATTCTTTCACTCTTCGGCAAATATTTATTGAGATCATGTTATGACATCTCTGTGCCTGATCCTTTCTGGGGTAAAGTCTTCAAAACTTCTAATCTGTTAAGGAAGAGTAACAAGTGTATGAGGTATGTACATAATCATGTTCTGGTAAAACAGAAAACTATATGGCATTATAGGTCTCAGGAAAGCAGGCTATGGTATGTGTTCAGAAAGATCCCCATGTCTTCAAAGATATGCTGTTATTTGAACTGAAAGGGTAGGGAAGATTTTTGTTAGGTAGCAATCAGGAGAAAGTTTTATAGTCGGAGGGTTGCAGGAGAAGAGAAGGAAGGTACATTTCTACATAGAGGGCAGCAACTGACTGGTAAAATTAGGATATGCAATATGTTTGCAGGAATAAAATAAGACAAACTTAAGAAAGAGTTGAGGGTCAGGACATGAATGGCTTTAATTTCTAAGCTAAGGCAATTAGTTTTAATTGAGTAGAAGGGCAAATCCCCTGAAGGAGTTTGAATAGCCAAGAACTGTACTGTGCTTATGAAACGAATCTCCAGATGATTTTCAAAACTTACCTATAAGTTAGTTAAGGTCTTCATTCATCTGGGCTGGAATTTTTGGCATGCTAACAAGTCTCCCATCCAAAACTAATTACCAGGGAGGCATTGAATAAGTATATAACATATAGTTTATTATGAGATACTCTGTTGTTTAACCAACCACACTGTGCTATGATTATGTCTTCACCATTTTTTTTTCCTATTGTATCATAAATACCTTGATAGCAGGAGCCATATTTCACTGGCCTGTTTGACCCTGCCTTTTAGCACAATGTTGACATGTAATATGGTCTTCGTGTCATTTTATTCAGAAGATGAATGAATGAAATGATTCAGGCAGGAAACCTGGACAGTAGGCTGGTGGAGCAAACTCATGAGCTACTACGGCAGCATTGGGAATGCACAGGAAAGATATTGCACAAACATTAAGTCCTGGAACACTTTTCAAAATGATAGTAGAAAAGACACAGTCTTGTTTCTCTATCATGAGTCACAGACCACCATACTAAATAATAACTTGTAGAAAATAGAGGCAGCATGCTGTATTCAACTACCTGTATGTGCATGCTTAGGTTCACACTGTACAAGTTTATGTGCACGTACACACACACACACACACACACACACACACACACACACAAACTATCCTTGATTTCTAGTTTCACCAACAATTAAGAAGCAAAAGAATAACAAGGACAAGAAAAAAATGGGAACCAAAAGAAGCAAAGGAAGAACAAGTTTTGTCAAAATAGATAAGACCTTAAGAAATAGTAATGAATAGCAAAGCATCATTCACATAGTCATGATATAGCCACTGGTCTTCTCTTTCCACCATTGGAAAAGAAAAAGGTTGAATTATCATTGGCAGAAGAAAAAAATGTCCTTAAAGCAGCTAAAATCTAAAATGAGCAAGAAATGCTGGTCAGGATATAGAACAACAGAAACTCTCATTCATGACTGGGGAGAATAAAAAATTATGGAACTTTGGAACTTTGGAACTTTCTGGAAGTTTCTTACAAAATTATACATACTCTTGCCATATGATCCAGTAATTGTATTGTTGGTATTTCTTCAAATAAGTAAGAATGTATGTCCAGGCAAAAACTTGCACATAAATGTTTATAGCAGCTTTGTTCAAATTGCCAAAATTGGAAGCAACCTAGTTATCATCCGATAGATGAATATGCTAGAGCAATATGGCAGAACATTATTGAGCAATAAAAAGAAATGAGCTATCAAACCACAAAAGGATATAAAGAAAACTTTAATGCATATTTCCATGTGGAAGAAGGCAATCTAAAAAGGCTACCTATTGTATGATTATATCCATATGACATTTGAAAGGCAAAATTACAGGGATGGTGAACAGATCAGAAGTGGCCAGGAGTTAGAAGAGGAGAGAAGGAAAGAGGGAAAGAGAAAATAGGTAGGGGACAGGGGACAGATTTTTTGGCAGTGAAACTAATCCCTCTGATACTGGAACAGTGGATACATGTCATTATACAATTGTTAACTCACATAGAATTTACACTACAAAAATGAACCCTAATATAAACTATGGACTTTAGCTAAGGATAATGATCAATATTAGTGCTTCAACTTCATCAAATGTTCCACACTAATGCTAACTGTTACTAGTAGGGGAAATTGTATGTGTGTCTGGGGCATGGGGAGGAAAATGGGACATGGGAATTCCCCGTACTTTTTACCTGAGTTTTCTGTAAATCTAAAATGTAAATTCCATTATTTTTTTAAATACAAGAAACAGGTACTATACTATCATGTCATTCTTTGTGGAAGTATTGTCTTGAACTAATAGCAATCTCTCACTCTAAACCAATCTTGATCCAACTACTGTAAGCATTGAAACCAGAGGGAATTTAACAGCAAGAATTGGTTACATAACTGAGGTGGGAGATAAGAAATAAAAGGGGGTGCAGAGAGTGGGATCAATTCAGTGACCTGGAATAGCATGAAGCAGCTACTATCTCTAAGCTGAAAAGACAAAGGGAAGAAAACCTTTTAATACCCAGAGCTGGGGACACAGAAAAGGCCAGAACCATAATGCCTGGTGGTGGGAGATAACACAACAGACAAGGTGCTGGCCCAGACCTGGATGATTCCTGAGGGAGTGAGCAAGAAAGGAAGCCCCCTGCTTTTCCCAGCTACCCACCCTCTGCCTCTTGTGGGCATCCTTTATTAGCCAACTAAGCATCCCCTGGGAAACTGGCAATGCTTGAGCAAAGGTCAGCTTCCCCTGAGCTACAGATCAGAGCAAGAGATCAGGGCAGGGCCTAGGGCAGTCTCGCCCAAGACAAGCATACCATCACACACATAAAAATAATAGTTACAGTAACAGCAAAACACTTACAAGTGAGATGAACTAATCTGATTTTATAAGTGCTTTAACCTGGAAAGTGATTTAGGAAAACTCAAGAACAAAGACAGAATAGATATAAAGAACTACATACCAAAAATAAATAAGTAGTACTCATTTGCTAAAAATACCATTCACTTCCTTCCAGTTCCCACATCATTTCTTATGCTACCTAATTCCCACAAACCCGCAGCCCTAGGAAGGGTTAATTGATTGCATGACACCTGAGCTCATCAGGGACTCTCTTCTGGGAACTAGCAGCTAGAGAGACTAGCTAAAGACATTCATCTATAATGACAAGAAGAAGGGAAAATAGAAAAAACTCAGACTTCCTAGCTCTCAACGAGAGATTTTGTGATGCACCTCCTTTATCCAAGTTAGTTAGTTTGCTTTTTCTAACATCATCCCTACGATAGTCAACTATGTTAAGTACTACTTCAAAATTACAGTTTGAAAAGTCCCAGGCTGAAGCCTTTCCTTATAATTCCTGCGATAACAGACTGTTTATTATAATTGAACTTTTATTATCCTTTGACACTGATTACACCCAAAGAAATTATCAGAGTGCTCATGGCATACATTTGTGCTGGGTTTAGAATAATGAAGTTTGGACATTGGCTGCAATCAAAACAAAGCTCCCAGAAACATAATGAGGTAAAAGTTAAGGTTACCAGCTGTCTCACAAACACCACCATTTTCTAAGTCAGTTGTAAAAGACATTCAAGAAACTCAGGTACAGAGCAAGATTGCAGAGTAGACGCTCTCTGGCTTTACTCCTCACCCCACCCCCACCACTGCCCCATGCAGAAATTCCAAGTATCAGCTATCCTCCAGCCTCAAGAGCCCAGAACTCATGAGTGAGGCTGGGACACCTACTTGGACCACAGAATGAATAAAAAACCATGATTGAATGATATGATGAATGATTCTCTCTGACCACACTGTCTCAAACCAGTATAGAGCCATTTATAGACCATTTTCCCAAACCTGTGGGTTCCACAGTTAAAAAAAAAGAGAGAGGTGGGGAGGTTGAAGGTAGGCCTTTAGCATCCCCACCTTTCGGGGACCCTTTGCAGGACGCTCACTCCTGTTTCCCCATAAGAAATATTGGGAGTATCTACAAGACAGACCATCTGGGGTTAGTTAGAAACAAAGGGCAGGGCTTGGGTGGGGTGGCTGTGACCAGGGCACAGATCTTCATGGTCGCCCTATATTTCAGCCAACAGAAGCACCACATCCAGAGAAACAAGCCAACAACATCACACCGAAGGAAGCATGCTCCATGATCCTCCTGGCTTAAATCCTGAGCCGGCTTCTCCACATAGCCCAGGTGTTCTGATTAAGTCTTCACCAGACTAGAAAGCAACTGTAAGTCAGCAATTACCACCAGAGGGAAAAACTGACCCCACTCAATCACAGCTGCAAAGTGAGAGCTCCACCAACCTCAGTGCTCCTTACTCAAGGCTACCTAACAACAGAGCCAAGCCCATTTCCACAGATATCTATGAAATACAGGTCTCTTCTGGCTCTGCCTGCTCCATGTGGCTGAGCAGCAAGGCCAGAGATCCCACCCAATCTCAGAGACTATCACATGGCCCTGCTCTTCCACGGATTCCAAAGGATACTTTCCACCAGTTAAGAAAACCTGCAATGGAGACTTATCAAAAAAAAAAAAAAATGTTACAGAGCTCAGTCAGAAGCCATACCTGACAACAGAATCCAGTCAGTAGTCTCACCAGACTGCACAGCCATAATACCATTCAATCTTAGAATACAAAGTGCCTAGCCCAACTAGAGAACCTGACACCACAGTATACCTATCTGGTGTTGTTATTAGTCAGCTCATCCATATTCCCAGGTTAGATTAAATAGTAATTTTCTATAACTACCAAAGGATATCTACAAAATCATGAAGAGGTGGCTGCCTCCTTCAAAGTGCCCTTATTCAAGCAAGGACACAGGTATCATGAAAACTCAGGGAAATACGTCATTACCAAAGAAGCTAATAAAGTTCCAGCCATGGACCTAGCCTAGAAGAAATGAAGAGCTATGTAATGACCCACAAAGAATGTCAAACAAATAGAAAATTAAATGAAATTTGGAAAAAAAAATTCATGAACAGAAGGAAAAGTTTGATCCAAACAATAGAAGAATTAATGAAAAAGAAAATCTACAGAGAAAGAATTCAATAACGGAACTAAAAGAATTCAATAGACAGTTTCAACAGCAGACTTGACCAAGTGGAAAAATCAGTGAGCTCCAAGATAGCACAGTTTCAATTATTAAATCAGGGGAACAAAAAGGAAAAGAATGAAGAGAATCCCCAGGAATTACCGCACCCCATCCAGGGAACAAAGTTTCCTTTGCATAGAAGCTTGTGAAGGAGGAGAGAACCAAAGACCTAGAAAGCATATTTAAGGAAATAATGGCTGAAAGTTTCCAAGTCTGAGGAAAAACGAGAATATCCAGGTACAGGAAGCTCAAAGGTGACCATTCTTATTGAACCCAAAGAAGAGTTCACCAAGGTACACATCCAAGGGAATTTCAATACAACTTTCAGTGAATCTCTCAGCAAGAATGCACACTGCAGGCTGTGAGAGAGCAGGGTGTTATATCCAAAGCCCTGAAGAGAAAGAGCTGCCAACCCAGAATACCTGGCAAAACTGCCTCAGAATGAGGGGGAAATGAAAACTCCAAACAGGAACTAAGGTCACAGAGGACAAAGGAAACAAACCACAAGTAACAGAGTGAATAAAACACCCACAGAATGGGAGAAAATATCCGTGATCCCTATAACTAATAAGGAGTTAATATCCAAAATATATAAAAAAGATTCACTATCCAGAAAACATATAATTCAATTTTAAAATGAGCAAAATACCTGAAAAGAAAATATCAGAAGACATACATATGGTTAACAAGCACAGGAAAAAAATGCCCAGCATAACTAATTACCAGGAAAATATGAATCAAAACCACATTGCCATATCATCTTATACCTGTTAGAATGGCTACTAACAAAAAGGCATGCATTGACAAGATGCAGAAAAAAGTAACTCTTACACATTGTCCATGGGAATGTAAACTAGTACAGTCATTACGGAAAAGCATATAAAACTAAATAAAGACCCAGGAATCCCAATTCTGGGTCTATATTCAGAGGAACTGAAATCAATATGTCTAAGTGACATCTGAACTACCATATTTATTGCATCATTATTCAGGATAGTCAGGACAGGGAAGCAATATAAGGTCTATCAATAGAAGAACAGATAAAGAGAATGAGGTAATTTATATAGTGGAACACTATGCAGCCTCAAAAAGGTGGAAATCTATCATGGTAAGAAAATAGATGACTCTAGATGGCACTATGTAGGTGAAATAAGCCAGGCACTGAAAGACAAATATTGCATGATCTGACTTATATACAGAATCTAATAAATTTTGGCTCATAGAAGCTAGAATATTAGTTAACAGAGGCCAAGAGAGTGGGGAAGAAGGTTTGATTAAAGAGTTCAAAGTTTCAGGTAGACAGAAGGAATCGGTTTTGATTGCAAAAGATGGTAACTATAAGCTAGTAAATATGATTTACATATTTCAAAATAACTAAGAATAAATTTGAAATGTGTAGTTCTAAAAATGTATAGGTGACTGAGATAATGGATATGTTAATTAGATTGACTTAATTATATCACAACATATACACCACACTGTACACCACACTGTACCCCATAAAGATTTACAAGTATGATCTGTCAATTTGAAATAACATTAATAAAATTTTTAAATAAAATAAATTATTTTTAATCAGATAGGTAGAAGAAAAATGTTCAGCCTTATAGAAAGAAATGTATAAGACATAAATGCAGTTTTTAAAAATTATTCATTGAAATTCCTATCTCAGTCTTTTTCCAGTGTGCCAGTGCTTAATAAGGGCTATTGATTTATAATACAATAAGTTATTTCATGGCAGCCTATTATTCTCCACATTTCTCTATTCCATTTTCCATAAAATGTTTCCCCTTCATCAGTTCTATAACTCAGATGGAAAACCTGAGCCCCACATTTCCTGTCATCTGGCATCAATAGAAGGTTGTATGAAATGCAGGTTTGCAATGTCGAAACCCCTGGAGACTCAAGAACTTTAGACATAAAGGATAAGATAAATGTCTTGAAGGAATTTTTATTTCATTCTGTCTTGGGAAGAAATATGACCTTACTAATTGATGTACTTCTATTTAACATCAAGTATCCCAAAAGCATTTATTTGGTTAAAAATGTTCAATCAAGAGGAAACAATTCTTGGAAAGAGAAACTTGTCATGCTACTTGACCAAATTTCAGATTTCTGTAGAAGCCAAGTGATACATTGTATATATTTCATCAAGATGTTGTATTTCATTTTTGAACAGCTACATATGAAGCATCATTACAAATATTGAAGACAAATGCATGTGACTTTGACAAACCACACACACACATAGACCCAGTGGATATCACATATGTAGAGGAAAATTCATTATTCAAAGCTATGTTTGGGAGTCATAGACAAATTAGAATTAATTAAGTCACATCAGGAAATTTTTATTTTTTCAACAAGTGTTTGTTTTGTGCAATGGTTTCCAAACCAAGCTAATCGTGGCAATTCAGTTTTTTTTGGTAAGTCTGCAATGAGCATGGTTTGGGATGTATTTCTCAGTATATATCTTCCAGTTATCAGCTAATCAAGAGTAGCTTTGTTGAATCAGGAAATCCTACAGAATCATCAGAAAATATTGATGCTACAAAACTAAAACCTAAAGAGACTGTGACTCAGACAATAGCTCCATCTTTTTCCTGACTACATGGATGTTTTGAAGTGACATAACCCCTCTGTAGAGCTGTTTACAAAACACAAGTTTGTGCTTAGGTGAGAGACCTGGAAATCACCTGGCTTCATTTTATAAGCTAAGGAAATAAAGTTACAGAGAATCGTGAAATGTGCAAGTGTGTCAAGTATCAAACTGAACACAACCTACTCCAGAAGTGAACTTCTTCAAATCTGCATAAGTCTGTCTCTCATCCAAAAGAAGGAATTTTCTTTATATCCAATGGAAATTACCACCTTTTGTCACACTGAAGATCTGTCATTAATGAATATACATTTAATAACGAAAATTGCCCTTTTATTTCCATGATGTATAAAATTCATAAAAGAACAATTGTTAAAATAATTACTACATTTAAGAATTACATTACTTTAAACAATTAGATTGTGTGCTTCTCTCTTTCCTCTTGTGAACAGAAGAAATGTACCCAAATTTGAGTTGTATTTTCTAGAAGACCTTAACATGCAAGTTTTGGAATTAAAGGCATCTTTTACACTATCTAACCTGCATTTTTAACATGAAGCTATTTTTAGATTACTGCAGCATTCTGTAGCCTGTTAGGTATTTAGATCATCCACTAACAGATGCCATTTTAACAGTCATAATTTTATAGACATTATTTCATCTGATCCTTACAATAAAACTGCTGAAGTAGGGTAATATTTTAACCTTCACGTTTTCAGATGAGCACAATGGATTTTGGAAAGCTACAGTAGCTTCTACTGAGAGACCTTTGGAAATGATTAAGATATTAAGGCCTACATCAGAATTAGGTGGTGGAGGAGGGAATGTTCAAAATTCAGATTCCTAGGCACTGCCCAATACTTCAGAATGAGATCTCTGGGAGTAGAACCCAGGAACCCAAACCATTTTCTCAGTTGCCCGACTCTGCGCTTCAAGGACTGCTGTAAGGAGAGAAGAGAAATTTAATGGCTATCCAACTCAATTTTAAATCTCCTACCAATTAGGTTTCTTTTTATGATTTCATTTGAAGGAAAAGTAATAGTGTCTGTCGCACCTTTTTTTAAAAAGGCACCTGCATTTTTTAGATGATCAAGTTAGTATCATAAAGGCCCAAATTCAAAGAGCTCGGTGGGACACATCCAGAGTTTGATGCCCTGGTGCCTGTAGCAGAGTTTTTTTGCAATGACATCACAGTCAGTCGTCCTGCTTTAGAAATGTGCCCAGATCAGAGCTCCTGATATGGTGGAAGATTCACAAATAATAGACTGATGGGTTCTTCTGAATACAAAACTATAGAGTTTCCCTGGAGCTCTTTCTAACTGTGATATTAAGGTTTAACAGGCAAATTGCAGAACTAGGACCTGGTGGGTTGGGTCCCTGATGTCCTCTGCTCCATCACTAGCTCCTCTGTCTCCCATTCCCCTAGTGTCTTCCTTACTTTCCCTGACTTCAAGGCACAGAATTTTAGGAACAAGACTCTCCCCACTTACCTTCATCCATTTCCTACATACTGTTTTGGACCACAGGGTCCATGAGTTCCAGCGAGAGCCAGAACTGCACCGAGGATAAACTCAGTGCTCAGGTGACCACTGCCTAGGGATCCAGGGATTCAAATCTAGTCACCTGAAAATGGTCAGGAGGAAAAAAGTCCGAAGACAAACCTTCTGAAAGTAGATAGTCAATGGAGGAACCCCTGACTTCAAAGATCATCTATCTCTAACACTCACCAGATCTATCTATCTTTCTTTACATGCATTGATCAAATAAAACAAGCATTTGACAACTGCAATTCCTTGTTTCACCTTTTCGTTTTTTAAAGGTTTGTACCTTGAATTTGTACCTTGAATTCTCCCTGGCACATAAAAACTGTAAATGTAAACTTCGTAGGTTTGGAAAAGTGTAGCAATTGTGTATGTTGAGATCTCTGCAATTAATCTGAATTACATAAACTATTATAATAATCCCAGCTAAGAAATTCTTAATAAAAATACCTTCAGAAGGTGGTAATATATAAGTATTTTAAATATATAAGTATGTTGGTACATATCTGTGCTAGGGACATAGGAGTCCTGCATTCCCTCCATGAGCCCTTGAAACCTATGCCTCCATAGCTTGTACCACATTACCTCACTGGCACCTACCTACACCTAGGTGCATCAAGGTAGGCATCCTTGCAACCTGTGGGTGGCTGTTTTCTGTTATAACGGATGCGTGCAGATGAATACTTCTGGCATATGGAGAGGTCAGGGGAACTATAATGACTGTACACACTGAAGTCAGGAGGGAGAAGAATTTTTAATTAACACAATAACCTTCTACAAGGAATAACAGCCAAAACAGAGTCCTGGAGAAAAACTAAGACATCAGGAAAAGAGTGATTCAAAATTCTTCTTCCCACTAGGCTTCTTCTTCCAGTCCCTGATCACCTGTGTTCAGCAATTAACATGTTATTTTTTTTAAATACTTCTTTTTTAGGTGTAGATGGACACAACACAATGGCCTTTGTTTTTATGTGGTGCTGAGGATCGAACCCGGGTCCCACCCGTGCTAGGCAAGCGCTCTACCACTGAACTGAGCCACAATCCCAGCGCCAATTAACATGTATTAATTGTACATGTTAATAGGGTTCAGTGTGATATTTCCGTACATGCATATAGTGTGTTCTGATCAAATCCGCCTTTCCTTTCCTCCACAAATACACTCTTCCCAATTTCAGGCCAACACCTTTTAGTTTTCACATCTGAGAAAGTATAGGAGGTTCTTGTCTTTCAGTGTCTGACTTATTAACATAATGGCTTCCAGTTCCATCCATTTTGCTGCCAATAATAGAATTTCTTTCTTCTTTTTGGCTGAAGAATACTTCAGTATGTATATATACCACATTTTTTTTTTTATCCTTCAATTTGTTGACAGACACCTAGGCTGATTCTGTATCTTAGCAGTTGTGACTCGTGCTGCAATATACACAGGCATGCAAGTATCTCTTTAGCATTTTATTTCATTTCCGGTGGATATACACTCAGAAATGGGATAGCTGGATCATATGGCATCCCTATTTTAGTTGGTTAGGGACCTCCACACTGTTCTCCGTAACACGTGAACTAATAATATACATTCCCACCAACAATGTGTGTTTCTTTTTTTCCACATCTTCTCCAGCATTCATTTTTTGTTTTTGTTTTTGGGGTTTTTTTTGGGGGGGTGCTGTTGTTCTGCTGTTTGTTAATAGCCCCGCCAAATGGGGTGAGATGGTATCTCATGGTTTAGGTTTATATTTCCCTAAAGAGTGATAATAGTGGATATTTTTCACATATTTGTTAGTCATTTGTATTTTTTTTTCTTTTGAGAAGTGTCTATTCAGCGCATTTCCTTTTTTGTCATCTTTTTGTCATTGTTTTGAGCTATTTCTATATTCTGAATGTTAACCCTTGTCAGTTGAAGAGTTGGAAAATACTAACTGCTTGTTCTGTTGTGCAGAATGTTTTAGGTGGATATGTTTTCATTTGTTAATTTGTTTATTTTCCTGTACTATAAGAAAATCATTGCCTGCACCAAGTTCTCCTAGCAGTTTCATATTTAGGTCTTTCATTCAACTTCAGATTATTTTTTACAGAATGAGAGATAGGGGGTCAAGTTTCAGAGATGGGGGTCTAATACAGGGATACTGAATTAGATCAAATGCTTTTTCTGCATGTATTGAGATGATCATGCTTTGAAGATGTTGTTCCTTCTCCAATACATGTGTTTGGTGCTTTGGCAAGAATCAGTTTGTGATAAATGCATGGACCTATTTATGGTATCTTTGTTCTGTTCCACTGGGGTGTGTGTGTGTGTGCGTGTGTGTGTGTGTATCTATTTTTGTGCCAATATTGTGATGTTTGGGCTACTAAATCTCTACAGTACGGTACAAAATCAGGTATTGTGATGCCTACAACTTTGTTGTTTTTCATGATTGCTTTGGCTATCTGGAATCTTTTGGGCTTCCAAATTTTATAATTATATTTCTTGTTTGTGAAAAATGTCATTAGCATTTGATGGAGACAACATTGAAACCGTAGATCACTTTGAGTAATAAGGACATTTTAACAATATTAATTCTTTAAATCCACAAATATGGGAAGTCCTTCCATCTTTTTGTATCTTAGTCGACTTCTTTCATCAGTGTTTCACAATTTTCACTGTAACAGTATTTTACTTCCTGAGTTAATTTTCTTCGTTGGTATTATTTTTTGTAGCTTTTGCTTTTATGATTTCTTTATCAGAAAATTCATTATTGGCATATAGAAAAGCTACGGATTTTTGTATATAGATTTTTGTATCCTACTACTTTACTGAAATTTTTATCGGTTCTAATAGTCTTTTTTAGTGGAATCTTTGGATTTTTCTATGAATAAAATCATATTATTATGCAAACAATTAGAATTTTAATATTTCCCTTTCTATTTATGCATATTTTATTACTTTCTCTTTTACATTGCTCAAGGTAAAACTTCCCATATTTTGTTGAATAAGAACAGTGAGAGTGGACACCCTTGTCTTGTTCTTGATCATGCTAGAAATACCTTCAGTTTTTTCCATTCAATATGATATTGGCATACACAGCTTCTATGATGTTGAGATATGATTCTTTCATAAACAGGCTGTTCCAGGATTTTAACATGAAGGGATATCAGATTAGATCAAATGCCTCTTCTTCATGTATTGAGATGATCATATAAATTCTATACTTCATTCTCTTGATGTGATACTTTACATTTATTAATTTGTGTACATTGAAACACCCTTGTATCACTGGGATAAAATCAACTTATTATGGTGAAAGTTCTTTTTGAAGTGTTTTGAATTCTATTTGCTAGTGTTTGTTGAGAATTTTTTGCATGGTGTTATCAGGGATGTTGATTTATATTTCCTTTTTTTGTTGTTGTCATGTCCATTCTAGTTTTGGTATGATGCTGAGGTTGACCTAATGGAATGAATTGGAAAGGGTTCTCTCTCTTTCAATACTTCAGAATAGTTTGAGAAAAAACTTGGCTTTAATCCATACATAAAAGTTTTATAAAATTCAGAAGTAAAGACCTGCAGGCAGGTCTGGGTGCTTCTTTGTTTATAGACTTTGTATTATTGATTCAATCTTACTGTATTGTATTGGTTTTCGGGTTTTCTGTATTTTTGTTGTTCAATTTCAGTAGGTTGTATGGATCCAGAAATGTATCCATTTTTCTTGGTTTTCCAATTTGATAGTATATAATTTTTTATAATAATCTCTGAAGATCCTTTGTATTTCTGTGATGTCAGTTGTAATGTCTCTTTTTCATTCCTAATTTTATTTATTCGGATCATCTTTTTGTTTTTTCTTGATTTGTCTAGTTAAAAGATTGTCAACTTCATTTATCTCTTTCATTAATGTTTTCTATTTTTCAAATCTCTTTTTAACTTATATCTTTTCTGATATTGTTAATTTCCTTCCTTCTGCTCATTTTGGATTCTATTTTATTCTTACATTTCTAAGTCCTTGAGATGACCAAGAGGTTGTTTATTTCAATTCTTTCTACTTCTTTACATGTAGGAATTTATGCTATAAACTTTTCTTAGAGCTACTTTGGTATATCCCATAAATTTTGATATATTTGATATATATTATATTTCTATTTTCATTTGTTTCAATATTTTAATTCCCCTTTTGATTTCTTCAATGATTGCTCACTCAAAAATGAATCATTTAGGGCTAGGGATATAGCTCAGTTGGTAGAGTGCTTGCCTTGCATGCACAAGGTCCTGGGTTCAGTCCCCAGAAACACACACACACACACACACACACACACACACACACACACACAAATGTAATCTTTAGTCTTCATGTATTTGTATCATTTCTAGAATGTCTTTTGTTTTTGACTTCTGGTCTCATTCCATGGTTATCAAATAAGATATAGGATATGATTCAATTTTTTGAATTTGTTAAGACTTATTTTGTAACCTAAATTGTGGCTTATTCTAAAGACAGTCATGGGGAACAGTGGGAAAAAATGGATATTCTGCAGCTTTGGGGCATGTAATATTCTGTAAATATCTCTCAAGACCATTTGATCCAACTCTGATGTTTCTTCCTTGACTTTTTGTCTAGATGATCTGTCCCTTGTTGAAAGTGGGGTGTTTAAATCTCTCACTGTTATTATATTGGAGTCTAACCTCTCCCTTTAGGTCTAAGTGTTTATTGTATAAAATTGCATGCCCAGGCCTTAGGTGCATATAGACTTACAATTGTTATACCGTTTTGTTGAATTTATTCCTTTAACATTATATAGTGACCTTTTGTCACTTCTCACTATTTTTGTCTTAGAATCTATTTCATCAGACCTACATAGAGTTATGCCTGCTTGCTTTAGATTTCCTTTGCTAGTAATATCATTTTCCATCCTTTCACTTTCAGGCTATGTATGTTTTTATTGCTGCAGTAAGTTTCTTGTAGGCAGTATATTGTTGGGCCTGTATTTGTTGTTGTTGTTGTTGTTGCTTGTTTTTTAAGACCTTCAGCTGGTCTGTATCTTTTAACTATAGAATATAGTCTGTTTATATCCATTGTTATCATTTATAGGTAAGATAAGACAACTTTTGACTTTCATTCCCTTTTGCTCTGAAATTCTTTGCTCATTTATTCCTCTCTTGCTCACCTTTGTGGTTTAATAGTTACTATATTGATAATGCTAGATCCTTTTCTGTATCTCTTTTCTGTGCCCAGTCCTCTAGTGGGATTTATAATTCCACATGCTTTTGTGATGGTGGTTATCTTTCTTTCACTTCTGGATGTAGGACTCCCTTAAGCACCTTTTATAAAGCTGGTCTGGTAGTCATCAATTCCCTCAATCTTTATATGTCTTGGAAGGACTTATTTCTACATAATGTCTGAAAGATAGTCTTGATGGTATAGTATTCTCATTTGGCAATTGCGGTGTTTCATGATTGGAATGCATCATTTCATTTCTTCTTGGCCTGTAGTGTTTCTGCTGAAAAATCTTCTGTTAATCTAATGGAAATATTCTTAAATGTGACTTGGCACTTTCCTCTTTCAGCTTTTAGAATTTTTTTCCTAGTATCTTTTCTGGTCATGTGAATTTAAATATATGTCCATGAATGTCCATATCTTTTCCAAAATTACAAAGGTTTTCTATTATTTTATTGAATAGGTTTTTTATGCCATTACCTCTTCTCTCTTTGGCTTTTGAGTATTTGGAAAATGCAAATGTTGGTTTGTTTAGTGCTGTCCCAGTGGTCTTGAATGCTCTCTTTATTCTTCTGTTTCTTTGCTTTTGGTTTTTGTCTGACTGGGATATTTCATGAGACTTATATTTAAGTTCAGATTTTTTTCTTTGACTCGATCTAGTCTGTTGTTGAAACTTTGATAATTTTGGTATTTGATTTATTAAGCTCTTTTTTTCCCAAGATTTCTGTTTGGCATTTTTTCAAAATCTCTACTTCCGATCATCCCGAAATAGCGAGAAGAAGAAGATGGCGGCGGGAAGTGAGTAAGCCTCTCCGTGTTCCACCCCGCACCGCCGCGTCTGAAAAGTTGAGACTGACAGCTGCGACTCAGCATTAAGCCATCCAGCCGAGGCGGCTGGTCAGCCCTTCTCATCCTGCGGAGGTGGATGCCTGACGGGCCTTCGTGGGTAGTGGCCGCAGGGTCCAGGCGGGGCTTGGGAGACAGTGGGGACCCGCCCGTGGCGTTGGTCGCCCGGCAGAGGGAGGCGAACTGTCGCCGTTTGCGGAGGACACCACTGTGGCGGAGGGCTGGTGTCGGCAGGGCTGCGGCGGAGGAGATAACTTCATTGAAGCCTGCTGCTACAGGTGTGTGGACACCTGGCTTTCCCTCTCCACGCATCAGGGAAACCTTAAGAGCCCCTCCCAGCTCTCCCGTGAGTGCTACAGCCAGCCCGAGGGAGTCAGAGGTGGTGTGGGACTGCCGCTCCCGCCAGGGCTGACTGCTGAGGTCTCTTGCACCAGCTACGGGGGTGTGGCTACCGGAGGGCAAGTAAAATTCGCTGAGGATTCTCAGCACCAAGCTCTACAAAATTAGGGTCTGAGGGAATGGCAATCTGGAGGAGTGAGCCCAGTCGTTCATGAAAACAGGGCTCCCGGGAGCAGCAGACCTGGCCTGTAGCCAGTACTGTGGTGAGCGGCACCCGTGAGAGGGGCCTGGCTAGAGGAAAAGAGGAAGGGATTGGACACAAGAGGAGGCCCTAGGCACTCAGGTTTGGAGACTCGCCCAGTCTGGGAGGAGCTGCTGCACAGTGATTGGTTCCCGCGTACTGACGGGAAAGACTTGACCTGGTGGGCACAGCGCCACCTAGTGGAAGAGAAGTTAATCAAACTCTAAGACGGCATTTATTAGGTTTTTTTTTTTTTTTTTCTTGATTGGGGTTTTTCTTTCATCTTCATTTTTCTATCTTGTTTTTTTTTCTTTTCTCTTTTTTTCTTCTTTCTCCTCTAATCTTAATTTTAATTTTTTTAAATTATTATTAATATTTTTTTTAATTTTTGTTCTTTTTTAGTTCCTATTTCTTTCTTCTTTTGTCTGTTCATTTTTCTTATCCCCCTTCCTTGAATTCTACCTGCCTACTCTCATTTTCCTTAGTGACTTCTTCCCTTCCCTTCTAATACCTTTCCTCCCTAGCATTAAATAAATTTATAGGAATAAACAGTAACTCAGCAGTCAATCAGAACAGGAAGCAACATGAGCAGCTTCAAGAAACAAGGAAGAAAAGGAGTACAAACAATGCAGGATAGCCTAAATATTCAGGAGGACCTAGAGTCATCAGAAAAATGGTCATATAAAGACCTCAAGGAACACCTTAGACAGATGGAATGGAACATCAAAGAGGATACAAGACAGCAAATTCAAGCAGCGAAAGAACACATTGAGAATGAATTACATAAACACCTAAAAGAAGAAGTTAAGCATCTTTATCAGGAGATAGAGATTATAAAGAATAATCAAACAATAATTCTAGAAATGAAGGAAACGATAAACCAGATTAAAAACTCAATTTAGAGTATCACTAACAGAGTGGAACAAGTAGAAACCAGAACGTCAGATAATGAAGACAAAATATACCATCTTAAAAAGAGTCTAGCCAACTCAGAAAGGCTGGTAAAAAATCACGAGAAAAACATCCAAGAGATTTGGGATAACATGAAGAAACCAAACTTACAAGTCATCGGGATAGAAGAAGGTACAGAGATTCACACCAAGGGAATGAGAAACCTGCTGAATGAAATAATTACAGAAAACGTTCCAGAAATAAAAAAGGAAACAGATATACAAATTGAAGATGCATACAGGACACCGAGCACACAAAATCACAGTAGACCAACGCCAAGACACATTGTTATGAAGATATCCAATATACAGAACAAAGAGAAAATATTAAAAGCTACAAGAGAAAGGAGACAGATTACATTTAGGGGTAAACCAATACGGTTAACAATGGACTTTTCATCACAGACACTGAAAGCAAGAAGGTCATGGAACAATGTATTTCAAACACTGAAAGACAATGGATGCCAACCAAGAATTCTGTATCCAGCAAAATTAAGCTTCAGGTATGACAACGAAATAAAGATCTTTCATGATAAACAAAAGTTAAAAGAATTTGCAGCCAGAAAACCTGCATTGCAAAGCATTTTGAGCAAAAACTACACGAGGAAGAAATGAAAAACAATAACCAAAACCATCAGTGGGAAGTGCCTCAGTAAAGACAGAGGGCGAGGGGAAAGATAATCACGGAGAAACAAACTAAATTAAAAAAAAAAAAAGGATAAACAATCAAAAATGGATGGAAGTTCAAACCATATATCAATAGTAACTCTGAATGTTAATGGCCTAAACTCTCCAATAAAGCGACATAGGCTGGTATCATGGATTAAAAAAACAAATCCAACAATATGCTGCCTCCAGGAGACACATCTGATTGGAAAAGACATACACAGGCTGAAGGTGAAAGGATGGGAAAAAATATACCACGCACACGGTCCTCGTAAGCAAGCAGGGGTGGCCATCCTCATATCGAATAAAATCGACTTCAAGACTAAGTTAATCAAAAGGGATAAAGAAGGTCATTATATACTGTTAAAAGGAACCATTCACCAACAAGACATAACAATTATCAATATTTATGCACCAAATAATGGTGCTGCGACATTCATAAAACAAATTCTCCTCAAGTTCAAGAATCAAATAGACCACAACACAATAATTATGGGTGACTTCAACACACCTCTTTCACCATTGGACAGATCCTCCAAACAAAAATTGAATAAAGAAACTATAGAACTCAATATCACAATCAATAACCTAGACTTAACTGACATATATAGAATATATCAACCATCATCAAATGGATATACTTTTTTCTCAGCAGCACATGGATCCTTCTCAAAAATAGACCATATATTATGCCATAGGGCAACCCTCAGTAAATATAAAGGGGTGGAGATAATACCATGCATTTTATCTGATCATAATGGAATGAAACTGGAAATCAATGATAAAAGAAGGAAGGAAAAATCCTACATCACATGGAAAATGAACAATATGTTACTGAATGATCAATGGGTTACAGAAGACATAAAGGAGGAAATCAAAAAATTCTTAGAGATAAATGAAAATACAGACACAATATATCGGAATCTATGGGACACAATGAAAGCAGTTTTAAGAGGAAAATTCATCGCCTGGTGGTCATTCCTCAAAAAAAGAAAAAACCAACAAATACATGAGCTCACACTTCATCTCAAAGCCCTAGAAAAGGAAGAGCGAAACAACAGCAAATGTAGCAGAAGGCTAGAAATAATTAAAATCAGAGCGGAAATCAATGAAATTGAAACAAAAGAAACTATTGAAAAAATTAACAAAACTAAAAGTTGGTTCTTCGAAAAAATAAATAAGATCGACAGACCTTTAGCCATGCTAACGAAGAGAAGAAGAGAAAGAACTCAAATTACTAACATACGGGATGAAAAAGGCAATATCACAACAGATGCTACAGAAATACAGAAGACAATTAGAAATTATTTTGAAAACCTATATTCCAACAAAATAGAAGATAGTGAAGACATCGATAAATTTCTTAAGTCATATGATTTACCCAGACTGAGTCAGGAGGATACACACAATTTGAACAGACCAATATCAATGGATGAAATTGAAGAAGCCATCAAAAGACTACCAACCAAGAAAAGCCCAGGACCGGATGGGTATACAGCGGAGTTTTACAAAACCTTTAAAGAAGAATTAAAACCAATACTTTTCAAGTTATTTCAGGAAATAGAAAAAAAGGGAGCTCTTCCAAATTCATTCTACGAGGCCAACATCACCCTGATTCCGAAACCAGACAAAGACACCTCAAAGAAAGAAAACTACAGACCAATATCTCTAATGAACCTAGATGCAAAAATCCTCAATAAAATTCTGGTGAATCGAATACAAAAACACATCAAAAAAATTGTGCACCATGATCAAGTAGGATTCATCCCTGGGATGCAAGGATGGTTCAATATATGGAAATCAATAAATGTTATTCACCACATCAATAGACTTAAAGATAAGAACCATATGATCATCTCGATAGATGCAGAGAAAGCATTCGACAAAGTACAGCATCCCTTTATGTTCAAAACATTAGAAAAATTAGGGATAACAGGAACTTACCTTGACATTGTAAAAGCTATCTATGCTAAGCCGCAGGCTAGCATCATTCTGAATGGACAAAAGTTGAAGGCATTCCCTCTAAAATCTGGAACAAGACAGGGATGCCCTCTATCACCACTTCTATTCAATATAGTTCTCGAAACACTGGCCAGAGCAATTAGACAGACGAAAGAAATTAAAGGCATAAAAATTGGAAAAGAAGAACTTAAATTATCACTATTTGCAGATGACATGATCCTATACCTAGAAGACCCAAAAGGGTCTACAAAGAAACTACTAGAGCTAATAAATGAATTCAGCAAAGTGGCAGCATATAAAATCAACACGCATAAATCAAAGGCATTTCTGTATATCAGCGACAAAACTTCTGAAACGGAAATGAGGAAAAACACTCCATTCACGATATCCTCAAAAAAAATAAAATACTTGGAAATTAACCTAACAAAAGAGGTGAAAGATTTATACAATGAAAACTACAGAACCCTAAAGAGAGAAGTTGATGAAGATCTTAGAAGATGGAAAAATATACCCTGTTCATGGATAGGCAGAACTAACATCATCAAAATGGCGATATTACCAAAAGTTCTCTATAGGTTTAATGCAATGCCAATCAAAATCCCAACGGCATATCTTGTAGAAATTGACAAAGCAATCATGAAATTCATATGGAAAAATAAAAGACCCAGAATAGCAAAAGCAATTCTAAACAGGAAGTGTGAATCAGGTGGTATAGTGATACCAGATTTCAAACTATATTACAAAGCAATAGTGACAAAAACAGCATGGTACTGGTACCAAAACAGGCGGGTGGACCAATGGTACAGAATAGAGGACACAGAAACCAACCCACAAAACTACAACTATCTTATATTTGATAAAGGGGCTAAAAGCATGCAATGGAGGAAGGATAGCATCTTCAACAAATGGTGTTGGGAAAACTGGAAATCCATATGCAACAAAATGAAACTGAATCCCTTTCTCTCGCCATGCACAAAAGTTAACTCCAAATGGATCAAGGAACTTGATATCAAACCAGAGACTCTGCGTCTGATAGAAGATAAAGTTGGCTCCGATCTACATATTGTGGGGTCGGGCTCCAAATTCCTTAATAGGACACCCATAGCACAAGAGTTAACAACAAGAATCAACAAATGGGACTTAATTAAACTTAAAAGTTTTTTCTCAGCAAGAGAAACAATAAGAGAGGTAAATAGGGAGCCTACATCCTGGGAACAAATCTTTACTCCTCACACTTCAGATAGAGCCCTAATATCCAGAGTATACAAAGAACTCAAAAAATTAGACAATAAGATAACAAATAACCCAATCAACAAATGGGCAAAGGACCTGAACAGACACTTCTCAGAGGAGGATATGCAATCAATCAACAAGTACATGAAAAAATGCTCACCATCTCTAGCAGTCAGAGAAATGCAAATCAATACCACCCTAAGATACCATCTCACTCCAGTAAGATTGGCAGCCACTATGAAGTCAAACAACAACAAGTGCTGGAGAGGTTGTGGAGAAAAGGGTACACTTGTACATTGCTGGTGGGACTGCAAATTGGTGCGGCCAATTTGGAAAGCAGTTTGGAGATTCCTGGGAAAGATGGGAATGGAACCACCATTTGACCCTGCTATTGCCCTTCTTGGACTATTCCCTGAAGACCTTAAAAGAGCATGCTACAGGGATACTGCCACATCGATGTTCATAGCAGCACAATTCACAATTGCTAGACTGTGGAACCAACCCAGATGCCCCTCAGTAGATGAATGGATAAAAAAAATGTGGCATCTATACACAATGGTGTACTATGCAGCAATAAAAAATGACAAAATCATAGAATTTGCAGGGAAATGGACGGCACTAGAGCAGATTATGCTTAGTGAAGCTAGCCAATCCCTAAAAAACAAATGTCAAATGTCTTCTTTGATATAATGAGAGCAAATATGAACAGAGCAGGGAGGAAGAGTAGGAAGAAAAGAGTAACATTAATCAGTGACATGAGATGGGAGGGAAAGGGAGAGATGAGGAAAATTGCATGGAAATGAAGGGAGACCCTCATTGCTATACAAAATTACATATAAGTGTTTGTGAGGGGAATGGGAAAATAAACAAGGTGAGAAATGAATTACAGTAGATGGGGTAGAGAGAGAAGAAGGGAGGGGAGGGGAGGGGGGATAGTAGGGGGTAGGAAAGGTAGCAGAATACAACAATTACTAATAGGGCACTATGTAAAATTGTGGATGTGTAACCGACATGATTCTGCAATCTGCATTTGGGGTAAAATTGGGGGTTCATAACCCACTTCAATCTAATGTATGAAGTATGATATGTCAAGAGCTATGTAAAGTTGTGAACAACCAATAAAAAAAAGGAAAAATAAATAAATAAATAAATAAATAAATAAATAAAAGCAGGGACTCATGGTAAACTAGGAACCCTTCTAGTCCCATCACCGTTTTTGCATCTTAGTTTTAAATGAGAAATTGAAATTTTTGTACTTTCCAATAACTGCATGGAAAACATGATAATATAATGCTTAGCTGATTTCTAACATTTTATAAGAGATATTGCATCAAAATAAATAATGTCCTCTCCAAAAAAAAAAAAATCTCTACTTCCTTGCTGAATTTCTCATTCATATTTTTCCTTGTTTTCCTAATTTCATTCAATTGTTTATTAATATTCTCTTTGATCTAATTGAGCTTTTTTAATAATCACTCTATTAAATTCTTTATCATGTATTTCACCCATATTGATATCTTTGGGATCTGTCACACAGTTATTATGTTCTTTGGGAGATGTCATATTACCTTGTTATTTCATATTTTTCATGCTCCAATGTTGAGATTTTCTCATCTGGTAGATCAGGTATCTCTACCACTTTTGTGTAGCAACCTTCTTAATACATGATTTTGCCCTGAAGATAAATCTTGGGGTATTGGTTTGTTATGCAATCTTGAGTTCATTTCTTGCTGGTCACCATAACATTGTTTTCCTAGAGTTTCTTTGATACTGATCAATGGTTTTGAGCACAGCACATATCATAGTGCATTCAGAGAGACCCACCATCTCTGTGGGTTGTACCAGAGTGGGAACACCAATAGCTCAGGCAGGTGTGCTACAGACATCAGTGAGTAGGGACTGCTCACTCAGTAGCTGTTCCTACAGTGGCGGCCCTTATCAGATGATTGGCGTTTCCTCAGGCACTGTTGATGCCAATTCTGCTATTAGTAAGGGCCTGTGGCCCTGGCAACTCCAGCAGTGATAAAGGGCCTGAAGCATTTGACCTCTGATCAGTCAATGGGGCAAGTGGTAATGGGAACCATAATACTCCCCATGAATTCACTGACAGCAATGTGTGGTGAGACAAGCTGTCGGGGTAGGACTGTGGTGGGAATCTCAAAGATGAGGTGGCTTCAGAAACTATGGTGGTCCTCTCAAAGGGTGGCAGTACATGCCCAGGAGTGGGATTGTGGCACAGTTCTAGTCCCCCTTGGGTCATGTGTATCTAGGAACAGGGTGATGTCTGGAGCAAAGGATTTCCTCCTCCCAACTCCTTCAACGATAGCTGGCTCATATGAGCAGGGCAACAGCCAGAGCCATGGAATTCTCAAGGCCCATCAGCAGGGCCCTGTGGGTGGAACCACAGTGGAAACTGCCAGAGAGCTCTTCTTACTCTGTCAGTAACAGAGACAGAGTCAGCAAAACTGCATAGATATCCGCCTTCAGTCCTGGCACAAGCGAGTCCACAGGCAGTTGGTCACATCCTCAGTCTCAATGGTCAAATCTGATCTCCCAGTTCTTGAGGGAAATTACCCTCCACTACCCTCTGTGTCTAAACACACCCATCCCCTAAGAGCAGAACAGGCAGGAGATTTAGGTCACAGTTAAGACAACATCCCCTAATCCAGTGCAGTAGAATGCCTGTGGGATCCTAGAGACAGGAATAGTTTCTAACCCCTAGAGCAGTGCAAATTCAGACAATAGCTCAGTTCTCAAAGTGGCTCCTGGCTATAGCACCCTGGGTGTTCACTGGGAGATGATATATGTTTCTATTCCAAATAAAGGATACACTGCAGATTTCAGGTTGCTTATCTCAGTGGATTGAAAGCCTGTGAGGATTGTGAAAATCTCCTGTAACTAGTATTTCCATCATCCCCACTTGTAGAGTTTGCTGGGACTCTCTCATGTCACACTTCCCCTCCAAAGGGAAGACCTCTCTCCATCCCCAGGCTGTGGAGCCAGTGTGATGGGTGCTGTGATATTTTCTCTTTTTATACTGTTGTTCTGAATCTTACCAGGTTCCTGTATCTCTCTTGCTGGTTTCTAGTGTTCTCCCACAGTCCCTTACCTCCAAATATAGGCATGCACTTCCCTTCTTCTTTGTAGAAGAGGATAGGATTGCCTGGCACCTTTATTCAGCCATCTTGGATCCACTCCCAAAAATTTTTAAATTATTCACCAATTTTATGACTTTTTTTACAATAAAACAATGAACTTAATTTAAACAAAATTAAGAGGCCAATTAAGTAAGTTGGGTTAAATGAAATTTTAAAGAATCAGTGTTTTCCACTAATTCTTCTGTTCTTTAACTTTTCACTAATCTGATATATTTGAAAAGAGTCTACACAAATTTTCTCAAGCTAAAATTACCTTTGGGCTTCAACCATGCATTTTCAAGCATGGATAATTTAAATATAAAAGAGATTACTTAATAAGACTTTGAACAACTGCAAGAAAAAGCTTATAATGAAAATTACTTTTTCATTCTAACATGGCATTGTATTATAATATGGAACTCTCACATACTTCAATTTAACTATTTTTTCATCTGTTCCCACACAAAACAGAATCTGACTAGGAGCTATTATGAAACCCAAGTTAGCATCTAGAATGCAGCCCAGCCACTGCTTCTAATACTCTGCATGACCTGAACCAATGTTACATCCATTCCTAAGTTTATTTCTCATAAAAACACTGAATTAGACAAAATATGTTCTTTTATATACTTTGAAATGATATTTACATTTTCTCTAAACTTTTCTGGACAATCACTTGGGAGATAGGGGTAATACGTAAAGCATAATGTATAAAACAACTAACCTTTGCAATGAACTCTATTCCTTTCCCATATCTTGGGAATGGAGAAAGAAGCTGTCTCGTGAACCATAGATTATTTACTGAATAAGGATTACCATGTTAAATAATCCACTGAGGTCATTTCCTGAATAAAAATTTCATGATTATAATTCTAAATATATAAAATATGACATCATTGTCACTATCAGCTGACCCATGGTGTAGAAATTGTTGCTTCAATGCACAAATATGAGAAAAAAGATTTTCTGTACCTGAAAATGGCAACCAGCATGGTTGGTGTCTCTAAAGCTTGAACTTAAACCTAAAGCAATAGCAACATATAACTTGGAGAAGGGGAGTAGATATATATATAACATAGAAGGGTAGTGATGATAAACCAGAAGTCATGGAAGGTGTAAAAAATTACTCTTTTACTTCAGTAATAAGATAGGATACAGAAACCTAAACATGAATATGGAAAAGATAATTTAAGTATGAGTTCTAATAGGTTTGGTACAACCTCCAGAAAAATAAAAAATAAAAGTGTAAGTTTAAAGTAAGAATTAAACATAATAAATAGAAAGGTAAGAAAGAAAGCAAAAGAAAAGCAAACATAAAAATATTATAAAAGGGCTGGGGTTGTGGCTCTGTGGTAGAGCGCTCACCTAGTGAAGCCCTGGGTTCAATCCTCAGCACCACATAAAAATAAATAAGATAAAGGTATTGTGTCCAGCTCCAACTAAAAAATAAATATTAAAAAAATATATATCATAAGAGGGCTGGGCTTGTGGCTCAGTGGCAGAGTGCTAGCCTTGCACATGTGAGGCACTGAGTTTGATCCTCAGCACCACATAAAAATAAATAAACAAAATAAAGATATTGTATCCAGTATACCTAAAAAGCTTTTTTTAAATTATAAGATAAAACAACATATTTTATTGGTAACTACAATAAATATAAAGTATCTAGATCCACAAATCAAAAATAAGACTCTTAGATTAGACTTAAAAGGACAAGATCTGGTAATACATTGAATATTAGAGACACATTAAGAGAAAACAGATGTAGAAAGGCAGACAACAATAGAATTGGGGGAAGATATATCAAAAGATATAAAGGGAAAGTTGAACTCTAGGTTTCAGCTCCAGCATGTAAAGAGCTTGAAAATAAATCAGTCCTGTTCCTGCAACAAGAAAAAGCTGAACAAATGGAAAATCAATGACTTTTAAACCCATCTGAGAACTGAGCTGAGCCAAACTGCCATTCCAAAGTCTAGAAAGATAGACAAATCTGAGCCTTGCAGCCAAGATCTACACACCTGGAGCCAAACCCACTGGTGCCACAAATTGCTAGGAACACTTACATGCAAATTTTTGGTGAAATACTGAATTCTGAGGCTGGACTAGTTTGAGAGTGAGAAACTCCTGGGCTCACAGAGCTTTACCTCCAGGCACCCTGAGACATGTCATAGATTTTGGAATTGAATTGAATAGTAGAAATGGAATTTAAATCATCTATAATTGATATGTTAAGAAATTTAATGAAAAAAGTAGACAGAATGCAATAACAGATGAGTAGTATTAACAGAAAGTGGTATAAATGCTAGAAATCAAATGTACTATAACAGAAATGAAGAAGGCCTTTGGTGGACCCACCAAGAGACTAGGTAAAGTCAAGGAAAGAGTCAAAGAATCAGTGAGCCTGAAGACACGTCCATAGAAGCTTCACAACCTGGGCTGGGGCTGTAGCTCAGTGGTAGAATGCTCACCTTGCATGTGGAAGGCACTGGGTTCGATCCTCAGCACCACATAAAAATAAAATAAAGGTATTGTGTTCATCTACAACCAAAAAAAAATATTTAAAAAAAAGAAACTTCACAAACTGAAATGCAAAAACAGATTACAAGCAAAACAGAAAACATCCAATGACAACGGAACACTTTCCAAAGGAAGTCAGGTGAATTCCTAAAATTGAACATTGCCTGAGCATCCATTTTGAATATAAATTGAGTTTGCTCATACCAGAAGTAGCCACCACATTGCAGTTCTCTACCTCCTCCCACTTCCTCCATGTGGTCAATCCAGACAAATGCCTGATACAGCTGGCTCTGGTGTCCTACGGTAAAGCTGTACAAAACCTATCTGATTCACCCCATCAACACCCATGCCCTGTGTGCACTGTGCAGATATATCACAGTGATTACATCTAGTCACAGTGTGACCTCCTAGAATCCATGTGTACTTGCTTTAAGGCCATGAATTAGACTCCCCTATGGAAATCTTGCTTTAGGTAATTCCCTTGAGCCCAGTAAAGACTTTAAGTAAAGATTTTGGCCACAGATCCCTATCTTGTTGCCTACCAGCTGGTTGGACATGTGTATCCAGGATGCCCACCTTCACGTTGGCTCTGCAAAGCATGTTACCCTCTTGAGGATCCATGAGTAATAAACTCCTTTATGTTTTCATGTGTTTCCCAGTGTTTTTTCTCTGTGTCGGACTTGACCCATGCACCTACACCTAACTTCCTTCCTCGCCAGGGCTCTCCTGAAGAGTGGTGCTCTTGGTAGGAAAGACTGGACTCAGGTCAAACGGGAGCCACAAGGGCATCTGTTACTATAAACAAGTTTCCTGTGACAAGGATTCCTGGTCATGGATCAGACTTTTAGGCATTGGGTCATCAGCCAGGATATGGAAGTATACTTTGAAAGGTTCATTATGAACATCCAAGACCAAATGCCCTGGTTTCCCATCAGGGCAGGGCTAGAGTTTATAGGTACACTCCAGAGAGGAGACCTCAAGACAAAATAAGAGAAATATACAACAACTGAATTAGATTACAGAAAGAGGTTGAAGAGAAAACAGTAGAATTATTAAAAATAGTAATGACTGAGAACTTTCCAAAATAAACAGCAGACACCAAGCTCACAGTGCTAGGATTCTCAAAAAACACAAAGAATAAATATATAAGTGTGAAAAGATTTTTTTCAACTAGAAGAAAACTCAGATCTAAATAAATACTTATATAAAGAGTATCAGAGAACAAATGAATCTAAAAATCTTTATGTTTCTTATCTAATCTGAGAATAGTTGCTTAAAATAATAATGATAACAATGTGCTAAATTATTACAGTGTATACATAAACAAAGTAATTGATAGCCATGTCAAAGAAATAAATAGGAATGGAAATACTTTGTTATAAAATACTTGCATGGCATGAGAAGCAAGATAATATTACTTCAAGATAAGTTTAGATTGATTTAAAATATGTATTGTAAAATCTAGGGCAATCACTACAAATTATTTTTAAAGAGTTATACACTAAGAGAGTAGACAAATGGAATCACATGAAATGCTCAAATAAAACCAGAGAGAAAGCATAAAACATTATAAAAACATAAAGCAGTTATTAATAGGGTTGATACTAACCTGAATATATTTATAATCATTTTAAATGTATATGGTCTAAACACATTAATTAAAAAACACAGACCATCAATACAGATTTTTAAAAAATAATACCTAGTACTGGGGATATAGCTCAGTTGGTAGAGTGCTTGCCTCACAGGCACAAGGCCCTAGGTTCAATCCCCAGCATCCCAAAAATAAGATAATAATAATACCTAAGTATACATTGCTGAAAAGAAACCCATTTGAAATATAAAGACATTCATGGGCTAAAAGATGGAAAAGAAAATTATTCAAAAGAAATCTGGAGAAGATGTATTAATTTCAGAAAAAGCAGACTTCAAAACAAATTTCAAGATGAAGAACAGCACTGAATAATGTAAAATGTCTTTCCAAAGGCCTAATCCTAAATGTGTACTACCTAAAAAACATATGTCAAAATTCATAAGACAAAAATAGAAGAACTAAAAGAAGTAGACAAACACAAATGTGGTAAAAGAGTTCAACACCCTCCTCTCAGTAACTGATAGATCAAGCAGGCAGAAAAATCAATAATGATAAAGTTGACCTGAACAGCACTATCAGTAGATTTAACTGACATTTGCAGATCATACCATAGAACCCCGTCCAAGTATACATTCTTCTCAATCTCACACAGAACACTTACCAAGATTAACCACACTCTGAACCTTAAAACTTGCTTCACCAAAACTGAAACGCTAGAAATCATACAAGGTATGTTCTCAGACAGCAATGGACTAGATCAAATAAGGAAACTATTTGGAAATTAAGTGAAACAGCCCTTTAAAAAAGCACATGAGTGAAGAAAATGAAATTTTATTATTTTAATTAAATTATAAGTAAAATACAACTCAGCAAAATTTGTGGGATACAGTGAAAGGAGTGCTTAGAAAGAAATTTGAGCATTAGACACAGATGCTATTAAAAATGAAGAGAGATCTAAAATCTATAAGCTAAGTTTTCACAACAGGCAACTATAAAAAGAATATACAAGCAGAAGAAAAATGATTATTGAAATTGAAGCAGAAGTCTTTGAAATTCAAAGTAAGGAAATGGTGAAGAAAAATAATGAAACCAAAAGCTGGTCCTTTGAAAAAATCAATGAAATGAATAAATCCCAGACAGGACAATTAAGAAAAAGAGAGAAGACACAAATTGCCAACATCAGAAGTGAAAGAGGGGTCATCGCTACTGATACCATGGATGTTATGATGATAATAAATGAATATTATGAATAACTATGCAAAAAAAAATAATGACTTAGATGAAATGGACCAATTCCTGCAAAGACACAAATGACCAAAATATACCCAATCCAAATAGCTCTTTATACAACAAATACACTTAGTAAGTAATTAATAATTAATACCTTCTCAAAAGAAAAAAAAATGCTTAGATTAGATGATTTCATTGAATTTTACCAAGCATTTATAGACTAAATCTTAACACCAAAAAGACAAATAACCCAATCAATAAATGAGCCGAGGAACTGAACAGACACTCCTCAGAAGATTATATACAGTCTATCAACAAATATATTAAAATGTTTAACATATCTAGCAATTACAGAAATGCAAATCAGAACTACTCTAAGATTTCATCTCACTCCAGTCAGAATGGCAGTTATCAAGAATATAAACAACAATAAGTGTTGGCGAGGATGTGGGGGGAAAAGCACACTCATACATTGCTGGTGGGACAGCAGATTGGTGCAGCCAACATGGAAAGCAATATGGAGAATCCTTGGAAAACTGGGAACGATACAATTATTTGAGCTAGCTACCCCATTCCTCAGTCTATACCAAAAGAAATTAAAAACAGCATACTAAAGGGACATAGCCACATCAATGTTTATAGCAGCACAATTCACAATAGCTAACTGTGAAACAGACCTAGATGGCCTTCAGTAAATGAATGAATAAAGAATATGTGGTATATATACGTAATGGAATATTATTCAGCAATAAAAGAGAATAAAATCATGGCATTTGCAGGTAAATGGATGGAGTTAGAGAATATAATGCTAAGTGAAGTTAGCCAATCCCAAAAAAAACAAATGCCGAATGTTTTCTCTGATTTAAGGATGCTGATTCATATTGGGCGTGGGGGTGGGGAGTATGAAAGGATTAGATGAACTCTAGATAGGGAAAATCATATCAATACTTAACAATCACTTCCAGAAAAATAGAATCATAAGGAGTGCTCTCTAACTCACTGTGGAAAGTCAGTATCACCTACTAAACTACTAAAACTAGATATAGCCATTATAAGAAAGCAAACAACAGACCAGAATCTTTCATAAACACAAATACCTTTTAAAATATTACCAAAAGATATTACCAAATGAAATTCAGCAATTTGTACAAAAATTGTACCACAGCCAAGTGATAATTATTCCAATTATGCAAGGCTGGTTCAATATGTTATAAATCAATCTTTGTAATCCACTACATCACCATGTTAAATCATCTCAATTGATGCAAAAAATCATTTAATGAAATCCCTATCTATTCATAAAACATTCAGCAAACTTAAGTATAAAATAAGACTATCAATTTGAGTAAGAACATCCATAAAGACCTGCAGCTAACACTCCTCTCACTGATGAGAAACTGGATGTTTTTCACCTAAGATCAGAACCATGACAAAGATGTCCTCTCTCATCACTCTTATTCAACATTGTACAGGAAGTCCTAGCTAGTGCTATAAGACAAGAAAAGGATAACAAATGTTATACATATTGTAAAGAAAAAATAAAATTCTCACAAACAACATGATTATCTATATCAATAATCCCAAAAATTGATGCAAAAAAATCCCTCTTGAAGTAATAAGCTAACAACATCATAGCACACAAGTTAATACAAATGTCAATTTTCTATAAAAGCAATGAACAATTATAACTTGAAATTGAATACATCCCTCTCTCTCTCTCCACTTCCCTCCCTCCATAATATATATGTAGTTATAATAGTACCCAACAAATTGAAATACTTAGATCTGAATCCAACTAAATATGTACAAAACCTATATTATATGTTGAAAATTACAAAGCACTAATTTTAAAAATCAAAGATCTAAATAAATTATTTAATCCAATTTAGTGTACATAATGCAAATAAAAAGAGATTTAATGCAATCCCAATTAAAATCTCAGCAAGCTGTTTTTCAGATAATAAATAAACTGACTCTAAAGTTTATAAGGCAATACTTTCTAGCATCCAGAACTTGATTTCTAACACCATTATCCAATTAAAGGAGCCAGAGCTACTTAGAGAAAGAATTCATTTTAGGAATAAACAAGGTAAGCCTGAAATATCTTGTAACACTAAAAAATTAGAACATGCTCAAAAAAAAAAAAAAAGAAAAAACCTTACAATAATGGGATATGTCAAAGGGATACAAAAGCCAATCAAAAAGATTTCCAATGGCCAAATTGAAACAATTTTAGTAACAAAATTAGATTATAATTCAAAATGTAAATAACCCTTCATCCATAGTGACATAAGCATAATTTAATATATAAATGAGGTTAATAAACAAGTCTCCCATGCAGAATTTCACATCATTTATGTTGATGCTTCACCATTAAAGGAGTACGACGTATCTTTCCATTCCTTAAGAATGGATTTGCACATAAGGACTTTTTTCCAAAGAATGCAGTGTGGAAAGAGAGAGGAAAAAGTACAACCTAACAGTAAGGAATTTGACAAACAAGCCAAGGATTCAAGGTTAACATCGAGTTAACAATGATACTGACAGCAGGGTATATACACAGGGCACTTATACAAAAAAAGAAGGAGGAGAAGGAGGAGGAGGAGGAGAAAAAGACTCTAAATGAATTGAAGAGAAATCAGTGGAGTAGAGGGAGGGGAGAGGAGGCAAGAAGAAGTGCTGGGGATTGACTGAATTGGAGCATGTTGAGTTCCATACCTTTGTGATAATATCAGGGCAAATCTGTATGTTGTATATAACTAAAAACAATAAATAAAAAATGATAAGTCATATTGAGAGTAAGTAAAAGATGCTCAACATCACTCATCATAAGTGAAATTTAAGTCAAAATTGCAATGAGATACCAACTCACACCCATTAGGATGGCTACTATTTAAAAAAAAATACAGAAAACAAGTACTGGGGAGGATGCGGAAAAATGGGAAACATTATGCCCTGTAGGTGGGAATTTAAAGTAATGCAGCCACAGTGGAAAAGAGTATGGCTGTCCTCAAAAAATTAAAATAGATTTACCTGATGTTCCAGCAATTCTACTTCTGGGTATATACTCCCAAAATTGAAAACAGAATCTGAACAGAAATTGTACACCCATATTCAATCAGTACAGTATGAAAGCAACACAAGTGTCCAGTGTCTATCTACCAATGATTAAAGAAAGAAAATGCGGATATATATATATATATATATATATGTATATGTATATATATATATATATATATATACATATACATATATATATATATATATATATATATATTTCACATATATATGAATATTATTTAGCCTTGAAAAGAAATTCTAACATAAGCTACAATGTGGATGAAACTTGAGGGCACTATACCAAGTGAACTGAATCAACTTCACAAAAAGTGCACAAAAAGACAAATACTGTATGTTTCCATTTATATGTGGAACCCAGAGTATTGAAAATGGAATAGTGATCACCTTGGATCTGGGGAAAGAGAAAATGGTGTGCTACTGTGTACTAGGTACAGAGTTTCGGTTTTGCAAGATGAAAAGAATTCTGGAAATGGATGATGGTTATGGCTACACAACAAAATAAATCTACTTACTACCCCTGAATTGTGTGATTAAAATGTGGCTAAGATGATAAATTATATGTGGTTGCATGTGTTTTGCCACTATGAAAATATTTGAAATCACATAACCTAATAAATAATTCAGCACAGTTACAAGATAAACTTATAAAAATGAAAATGGTTCCTCTGTCTCAAAACAAACTAGAAAATGAAACATGAAATAAGGAATTTATAACATCAATAAAATAGTAAAATACCTAATATTTTAGGAGGAAAAATTGAAACTCTTTTAAGTATAACTATTATGTTAAAATAAATATATCATAAAATGTAATTATAAACATACTATAAATGCATAAAATCTCTGCATAATTTACTTGAATTCAGTGTAATGTTAATAAAATTTTAGAAGGATTTTTTGGTAACTTGCCAAACTTCATATAATATTTCTATGGAAGAATAAAGGTTCACAAATAGTTGTCAATTTTTGTTTTATATTTGTTTGATTTTTTAATCAGTAATGATTTTAAAATATTTATTTTCATTTAAGTATTTGTTTCCATATCTTTATTAATCTAGTGAGCATGAAGCTGTAACTATGATTATTACTATAACCTGAATTTTTCTGTCTTTTGAATTTGTTCATCTTTTCACATTTGTTGTATATTTAATTTTTTTCTTATCTGTTCATATTCTAGTCACTTCAACTTGTTTTTTTTAATCTTGGAATAATACAGAATTTAATGCTTTGTCATCTAAGTTACAAATGTATTTTCTTGTTCCATCATGCCTATTGATTTTTTGATGGAATGTTATTTCATATCAGTTTTTACTTTCTATATAGCCAGTTATTTCTGTATCCAATTAAAACATCTGGTTTTCTAGTTTCATGAGAAAGATCTCAAAAATAAATGTAGTGTGTTTATTCTCATAGATTTTTAGCAAAGTTTTATTTTTTATTAGTTCTAAGACATTATCTATCTGGAATTTATTTATGTATAATAGGATATAGTTAAAGTTTGCTAGTAGGTCAATTTTTGAAAAAAATAAAAAAATAAGGAGCCAGGGACTTACTCTCTCAGATAATAAGTTATGCCACAAAGCTGTAGAAACTTAAAGCAGTGTGGCATTGGTACAAAGACAAACACATCAATGGAACAGATCAGAGAGCTCAGAATAGGCCAGCATTTACATATGACTTCCTATAGTTTAAAGATGACACCAACAATAGCTAAAAAGGGGGCAAGGTGTCTTCTGTAGAACATCGTCTTGAAAAGATTAGTTTGCATGGAGAAGTAAAGTGGAAAACAAAGGTGCTCTGGTTTACAAGGATCCCCCAATCATCTGTGAGTTCAAGGATTGGCTGCCAGCCTGTGATGCTCCTGGAAAGAGCTGGAAGATTTAAGAGGCGTAACCTAGCAGAAGGTCAGGTCATTAGGGATGTGCCTTTGAAGGCAATGTTGGGACCATGGCCCCTTTCTTTCTCCCTTTGTTTCCTGAAGTGAACAGTTTCATAAGCAACATGATTTATTGCTTCATCCCAAGTCCAAAGGCAACTTGACCAACCAACTATAGCCTAATCCTCTAAAGCCATCAGCCAAAATAAACTTTTTCTCCTTATAAGTTGATTAACTAATGTAGTGTGTCTCAGTGACAAACCCAGTGAATGTTGACTAGCACAAAAGGTGTATTTCAAGTAATAAAAGGCTAGAGTATTGCAAAAGACCCAACAAGAACAATTTTAGAGAAGGGAAAGTTTATTTGGCTCTCATGGTTTCAGAGATCTTAGTCCATAGACCGACAACTCCATCGCTCTGTGCCCAAGATGAGGCAGAACAGCATGACAGAAGGGTATGGAGGAAGAAAGTAGCTCAAGGCACGGCAAACAGGAAGCAGAGAAGGAGCTCTGCTCATCAGGGACAAAATATATATCTCAAAGACACACCCCAGTGGTCTGTCTCCTCCAGCCACACCCTACCTGCCAGTTAGCGCCCACTTAATCCATGTAAGTGCATTAATGCATGGATTAGGCTAAGACTCTCATAACCCAAACACTTCAAGTCTAAACTTTCTTGCATTGTCTCACAAATGAGCTTTGGGGCGTCACCTCATATCTAAACCATAAGAAATATGAAAATTAAAACTGTAAAGGAAATGGAAGAAAATGCAGGGGAATATCTTGATGATCATAAGACTAAAAACCATATACATATAAACATGTATTTTATATATGTATATATCATATGTGTTTCTATATATATCTTTATATATGTATTTCCATATATGTATATGGATATATCCATATCTACATAAAACTCTGTATCTCTGTGTGTGTGTGTGTGTGTGTGTCTGTGTGTAAAAAGTTGGATGATACCAAGTTTTAAAGAGAACATTGACAAGAGCTTTCAATGTAGAAGTGATAGGAATGGAAAACGGTAAGTTGTTTCTGGAAAGCAACTGAGTCTACTTTTTGAAATTATTCATTTTTATATCTTAATCCTACTATGGGAATATATCCCAGAAAAACTCTTAAAATTACTTCAAGAAACATGTATAAGCAGGCAATTGACTAGTGGTAGTAGGATTGGAGCTCCTTTGTGTACTTATCACTAAGGGAATAGATAAATGCAACAAGAGCGGGTGCCTATTGTGGAGTGCCACAAAGCATTTAGAAACATTATACGTACATGGGTCAATATGGATAGCCCTTAAAAATATATTTTATGAAAATAATTTCTTTTACAAAAAGGTAATATGATCAGATATGTTTGCAAACTGTTTCTTTTTGCTTATAGGTACACATTTATGTATGTGTGTATATATATATACACACACATAAAATCACATATGTTGAGATATATAAATAACAACATGTACGGAAAATAGTAATGGGTCGCCTATGACATGAACTGAATCAGAAGAGAGATTAGAGATAATGAGTAGAGATAAAGTAGAAAATAAAATAAAACAAAGGAGTGACTTTGCTTGAAATAGTGTCATGGTGTACTCTACACTGATAGGTATTAATTCATTTTCTGTGACTCAGATAAAAAAACCAAAACAATATAAAATAGGAAATACAGATCTAAATAAAAACAATTTTTAAGAAGAAATACAGATCTGTAAATACCATCAGCTTTCAACTCTGAAAATTGAGACTCTGAGAGATTAGCTCCCTGCCAAGGTCATAGAGCTAATTAGTGACAACACCAAGACATAACCCAAAAATACAGACCACCCTTTACCTTTACTACCATTGCCTCCTTTACACTAACTTTCAGCAACCATAGTTAAGTTGTCAAGGAGTCTAGTATGTTATAAAATATACCTATGACACATCTTAAATCAATTTAAGATTTGCAGCATAGATTTAGGGTGGTAGATGTCTTGGGTTCTCTCTGTCCAACCTCTTTGCTTTTGGATACTTGTCCCTCCGAGTTCCTTATGTTCCTGGGGTAGGAGGGTGTTGCTAGTCCCAGGAAACACCTAACCATCATCACCATCAAGATTGATACCTGACCCAAGCTAATCCATTTTGCCCTCTCCAAGGAATTGAATCTTGAGCAAAAACTGATATGGATGATGGCCCCAGCCCACAGAGACAGCCCTGAGATCCTGCTTTGGGATGCCAGAGCAGAAGTTCCTTTATTTCTGTAAGTCTGCCATGTCAGTTCTTTGGCATAAGAAGCCCAGCCTCCTCTTACTCAAATATTTGTGTTGATTAATCTACATTGTCTTATGTTATCCTATCTGAAATAATATGCTAATAACAGTAAGGTTTAAACATTTAATGAATAGCCCCTTGTAACGCTGCTTTGGAATGTAACTGGGCCATGAGTGAAGCCAATGTGGTTGGCCCATGTTTCTTAAAATAGATTTTTGTGAAACTATGATTTAAAAAAACAAAAAGACTTTTTATACTGTAATTAACAGAAATTCAAATCCATTCCATGACCAGTCATTCCAAAAGGGACACTTCAGTATCTTAATGCTTGGAAGCATATCCATCATTAAGGAGCATGAGGAGATCTGGAATTGCTTGAACATGAAAATCTCTAACATCTTTCTTTCTCTGCTTTCTTCCTTCACAACCACCTCTCCCACCTCCCTCCCCACTGGAAGAAAATATAAATCACAGCAGACAGTGTAGAGGTGGTATGTAGACAGTGGTGCAGAATTTATTGAATGACTATATTTTCTCAGGAAGACTTTTTGAATGCTTTCTCTTTTTTCCACTACTGAGTCACTACCCATGTGGGTTCACTATTGAAGTTAATGAAGAAGTGGGAAACATGTGTGTGTACATATATATGAGATATAATAAACATAATAAATATGAACATATATTATATATAATCTAATATACATACATGTATGTAAACATGCATATACATGTATGTTATAAGTATATGTGTATGTGTATATATTTACATATATATAAAATGCTGCTACAGCCACAAAAAATGTAAATTATACTAGCACAAATGCATATTATGTTTGTTTCATAAAATGCAAAATATTTCATGTATTATCTTGCTTAGTTTATAACATTCCCACGAGATTGGTAGCTCAGCTTCAGTACTCAACATCTTCCCCCTGGATGTCTAGAGCATTTAGTGCCCATCTTCTTCTCCTTCAATTCTTAAGAGGCAAAAAGAAGATAAGGACTAAACTTTTTGCTTTTCACCAATGGAAGTGGACTCAAGAGGGGTCAGGATGTGTCTGCTGTCCAACTGCAATTAGGCCACAGAAGTAGCTATTGTGATAGCCAAAGTATCTCTCATAAAGTCACTTAAGGAAATGAGACAAGGCATTTATACCAAAAGGAATGAAAAAGAGGAAAAATGATGGTCACTCAACCTGATGTTCAACGGCCCATCCTATCATTGCTTCAGAAGACAGGGCAGCTACTGTCATGTCTATCACCATTTTCACTCCACTATGAAAGTCAAATATTGAAATATGGTTGTCCAGTTGTGGGGTGGGGTGGAGATTGTCTATATCCACTTCCGTTAACTTCATTCATCTCATATCTGGTAGCACTTGCACTTCTTTGCAATGATCTCCATTCTTCCCTATCCAAATATCTTATTTTTCACCTATGTCATTTAGCGATAAAAGGGTATAAATGAGGTCATGTTTTAAAAGTCAACAGTTATATATTTTTTTAAGTGTACATTTATAGCCTCCAGTTATCAAACTGCCTTCACAAACAAACTAGAAAACTCTTCTGGTAGTTAAAAGAAGATCACGTTCCCAAAGAAGTGGGTCCATTTTACTCCTTCTCTTCTCTTGTGATGGATAAGCACAGGAAGGAATGAGGGTGGCAACAGAAAAGAATGTCAGATGCAAAATGCATTTGTCCAATTGCCTTGAAAGCTAAATCAGCACTAATTTTAGGTTTGCTTTGTGCAATTAAAAGCAGAAGAAGTTGACCATGCTTTTGTCTGGTGGAAATGATGTTCAGTGTTCAGTGAGCATTACACAGCTTGGCAGTGACCAAGCTTTGACCAAAGCTTGGAAATACACTAAGAACTGTCACCTTATCCAAAATTTCACTTTCTATGGTTTTAGTTACCTGCATTCAACCACAACCAGAAATATGACATAGTAAATTTGAAAAATACATAATTCACAAATTTTAACTTACATATCATTGAGAGAAGCATGATGAATCTCTGGCCGTCTCACTCTGCCCTGCCTGGGACAGTATTCATACATTTGTTGCACACTGTATACACTACCTGCCCATTAGCCTTTTAGTAATTTTCTTGGTTATCAGATCAATTATGAAGGCATCACAGTGCTTGTGTTAAAATGCCTACATCACTCACTTCATCTCATCACTTAGGCATTGTACCATTTTGCATCATTACCAGCAGAAGGGTGACTATATGGCAATAAGACAGTTTGAGAAAGACTGAAAGATGACATTCACGTAACATTTATTGCAGTGCATCAAAGTTGTTCTATTTTTTATTAGCTATTGCCCTTCACCTCTTGTTGCATGTCATTTATAAATTTAACTTTCTTAGGCATGTACATGGAGGAAAAAACAAAGTGTACATATTATTGGTATTATCTATGATTTGGGGCATCCACTGGGAGTCTTGGAACATCCCCCACAAAAAAAGGGGGAACTACTTTTTAAAATGTTTGAAATTACAAATTTGACCTGAAAATCCCTAGCATGATATTTTCTTCCATTAAAATTTGAATTTTGCCAGGCACAGTGGCACAAGCCTGTAATCCCAGCAGCTTGGGGGTCTGAGGCAGGAGGATCAAGAGTTCAAAGCCAGTCTCAGTAACAGTGAGATGATCAGTAACTCAATGAGACCCTGTCTCTAAATAAAATACAAAAAAAAAAAAAGGCTGGGGATGTGGCTCAGTGGTTGAGTGTCTATGAGTTTAACCCCAAGATCCCTCCCCCAAAATTGAACTTTTTCACAAGGAGACCAGAGATCCAGATATCTATCACTCCTTCCACAAAAGTAATGCTAACACATTTTAACTACTTCTCTTAATCTTCTTTAGCAAATGACAAAGGAGCTTTTGTACCAGTTCACTTCTCACACTCTTATTAAAGAGAAATTAATGATTTAGGTGTTCCAGTGACGCAATTCTGAGCTAAAATATCACCATATGCACTTATATTGCTTCTTTGTCTTTGTACCAACAAATATCTCAGCAAGGCAAAGATAGGAAAAAATGGCTTCCCACAAAAAACAACCAAGCTGGATCTGTAAAAACCATTTTGAATGAGAAAAAATGGTCACTTGTCAAGTGCTATATGGAAGCTATCTCAGTGAATCACATGCCTATTTCTACTACAAAAACGCGTCACATGGAATAGTTTGTGCTAGGACAGGAAAGGAACCTTTCTAAATACAGATGGAGCAATGAAGAACATTTCCTTCTGGACAATGTGTCTCCAAATATATTTCTACCTGGTTTTGTCTATAGAGAAAGGAGGATATTTTTTAACTCCACAACTAAGCAACAAATCTGCTATGATGAGTTATATACAGCCTCATTTTTGTGGATTTGTGGATCATAAACTGAACTGAAATTAAAGAAATTTAGAACTTGCAATATTTTCATAGAAATTTGATGTCAACTACAGAAGCGTATTATTATTGCTTCACTCTAATCATTTTGGATCCCTTTGACATCCATCATCCTACCCATTTTTCTTCCAATGACCTCAGGCTGTCCACAGGGGCCTGGCCGCAGGCTACAGAAAGCACTGCTTTGTCCACATAAGAAGTTCCTGAGAAGACAGTCCCCAGCCTGTCCCCCTCCCCTTAACTCAACACAGTTCTTAGCAAATGCCTACTCAATGCGGGGCTATTACAGCCAGGTATCTAGACCAAGACCTACAGATGTGACTAATACTCCAGACCCTGAAATATTACCTGAAATCCCACCTTTGCTCTGGCCGCCCCCTTCCCTGCCCAGCTCCCCCAAATCCCTTGCCCTCTTCTGAAAACAGTTTCTTAATAAATCACTTCAGAAATGCTCCCCTCAGCCTGGGAAAATGAACCTAAGAAAACGCACTCAAAACCACTAATAAAACAAGGCAATTTGTATTGCCTATTAATCCATAATTATTAGTATATGAATATATGTACTGTTCAAAAACAGAATTTTCTCTGAATTAGCTTATATTAACCAACTATAATTCTTCACAGTGCAGTAAGTACCTTCCTCTTATTAATTACCTCTGCTTCAAAGAGAATATAAAACCAACCATCATTATAAGTGAATATCAAATAGAAAATTAGATGATAAAATTAGTGGAGATTTAAAAACCATATTTAGTTTTATAGAAGTTTTGGAGATTCTTTAAAGAAAAATTTCAAATTCCTTTCAAGTGACATTTTTTTAAAATGATCCATAAATTATTTCTTTTCGCCCCTTGAAAGAGATTTAGCTACTTTCAAATTAACATAGCAGTTGTTCAGCTAATGGGATTTAATTTTGAGAGAGGACATGCTATGAAAACATTAGAGAGAAATTCATAATATATCAAGAGCATTTTTTAAAAATGAGTAGTAAATGGTTTTTGACCCACTTCCAATTCACCAAAGTTTTTCTGAATCCAGCCTAAATCCTTGCCTCAGAGCTTTAATAGCTTTTACAGGGAAAATTGAATTAACTTTTGAATTTAACTTGTAAAGGTCAAAAGAAACATACTTCTGATGACATAGGAAATTAAGTGTGTGCTATTTCATCTTGCATTGTTTAATGCATAATATATCATTTATTTGAAAATGATGACAGAAAAGAAACCTTTTCATACAGAAAAAAATGCTCATTTTTAATTGGAAAAATGCAAACATGTTCCTTCTAGATTAATCTTGTTTCTATTCTTTGAAAACCAGAAAAATAGCCATATCTAATGTGGGTTACACTTTGAATAATAAATAAACTTAGATGCAAGCTGCCACAGTCTGGCTGGGCACAAATCACAAGCCACTGAAGCAGGAACAAACTTAATTTCTGAACTCCACCAGCACACTCCATATACGCTCCCGGGAATTCTCCCAAACGCCACGCGGCTCCTCCAGCAACAACTGACCGGAAATCCCTCCTCCGGTACTTCCCCAACCAATGCGAACTCTTCAGGAATCCCCGCGAGAGCTCAACTGGAACTCAATGGGAACTCCGCGAGAACTTAAAAGTCATTATCTTAATGGTGCTGGGGTCACCTCTCAACCACTACTTCTGGAAAAATGCCATGCGTCATCCTGACTTGGCGGTGGCCCTCAACATCAAGCAAGAGGAAAAGGTAGACCATTTATTCCACAGTCATGGAGTTTCTAATATGGACCAAACAATTACATGGTCCCTTCCCTCAGGAACTAAGTCTGGAAGTCTTTTTAGTTTTTAAATCTTCTTTGACTCCCTTGCAGTATTTAACACTGATGACCCATCCATTCCTTTCAAAATTAACTTGTCTCTAAAGTATAAAGAGAATCTGGTCCCCTGAAATATGCATACCACCTGATTTCCTCTGGTTTTTCTCAGTTTCCTTTTGCTACTGTCTTTTCCTCATCTTCAAATCTTGATTTTCCCACAAGAGTCAATTCATGTCTGCCCATTTGGACGACTTTGTCCATCACCTACAAGCTCCTGATATCAGATAAGCATTTCAATCTAGACTAATCTTTTATGTGTTAGATGCATATTTTAAACTGTCAACTTGGCTGCTCCATCCACCTGGATAACTCACATAACCCAAACTCAAGGTGGCTTCCTTCCCTTCACCAAAACACAAGCCCCATAAAATACAATACCCGCTAATGACAAAACTTAACTTCCTTAGATCAGTAACCTATTATCTGGACCATTTTAACAGGTTACTGGTCTCTGATCTCCCTTCCCACCTTTCTGCCAAATCACAATCATGTAATACCACCACATATGAACCACATTAATCCTCACGTAAGTCCTTATAGTATTTGTTAATTGTAGTATAAAATCCAAAGTTCTAAATAAGCTATGCAATGCTCTTCCAATCTAATCTGCCTGTCTTAAGATTTAATCTCTGTCCATCCCTATCACACCCAATAGTTCTGTGTTATGGTTGTTCTTAAAATCATAAGGCATCTTCTATGGGGTTTCTTGGTTTGGTTTTGATTTTTTGGCATGGTTTTCTGTGCCTGAAATGCATCTCTACACTACCTTGCAGCTGACTCATCCACAGGAACAACTTGAAAATAGGTGGGTCACTTTTACTCACGTTTGTACTTCAGAATGTAACCCTATGCTTGGATCCTTGTGGATATTCAATTAATATTGAACCTAAATCCTTTATAATGTGGCTCTCACTTTCCTTTTCTGTCTCATCCATAGCCTTTCACTCAATTCAACCCATTTTTTGCTTATTCAAATTATTCATCATGACGGGACACATCATGCTCCTTCATGCTTTGTCCCCTTTGTTGAATTTGATTCATCCTTTCAGAGTCAACTCCATCTAGACTAATCTACGCTCTACCTGCATATTCCCATTCACTCCGTGAAGGTCGTCCATCTCTTCTCCCCAGAAACCCAGGTGGAATTTATCATCCCTCCTTCTCAGTACCTAATCATCCAGAATATAAAACCAGATTGGATCATATATGTGCATGCCTTGACCTCTTTACTGAATCATGAGATACTGATTTTGTCGGATTTCCAACAACCAGCCTAATGTCAGGGATCCAGTAAGTGCCTAGATATTTTTTAATTGATTTGAATTGCAAAATAAAACAGATCCATTAAGGTATACAATTTTCGTAGCACATGGTTCATAACCATGGCTGACATCAAAATATTATGGGGAATTTTTAAACAATATGAATAACTCTGCCTCATTTAATTGATCCAGGGACAGTCCAGCACCAGCATTATCTACAAAGTTCCTTGGGTGATGAGGTGGGCCATGAACAGTGGTGGGTGGCACTGGAGGAATAAATAAGGGTCGGACTTTAGAGCTTTGAATGTCAGCCCTAGGCAGTTAAGGCACTAACTTGATCTGGGGCCACATTCCTTACCATGGATTCTCCAGTTGACCAAAGGTCTTGGAATACTTTTAATGAGTGGAAATTTTCCATAATGAAACAATAGAGTAACCTAAGGACTATTTACTCTTTAGAAGTCTCAGCTGCTTCAAACTAAAACAGGTCTCCCCTATCTGTCTCATGCGAAACTGGCTTTGGTCTCAGTGGAACATCACAAGCACCAACATGGCTTCCCTTTCTGCATCTTGACCTCTCTGCTTCCATACCAGTGACAGATAAGCCTCCCTTACGACTCAGTCCCTCTTCAGCTTTGGGGTAATTAAAAAAAATACTCTTTTTGTTGTTATTGTTTTAACATAATACTTTTATTTTATTTATTTTTTAATTGTCCTGTGGTGCTGAGGATTGAACCCAGTGTCTCACATGTGGTAGGCAAGCGTTCTACCACTGAGCCACATCTCTAGTCCCTGGGGTAATTTTGACAAGGTCAATAAAAATTGCAACAGCTTCAGCCCAACATTAAGTAGGCTGGGTATTCACATGAGCCCAAGGCTGATCTGAATTCCAGCACTGCTCACAGCTCCTGCTTCCACAGGAAGATAGTGATCCTGCTATTCTACCTGGCAGTGCCCCATGGGCCTAGGAAAGTCAGACCAATCTCACGGAGCCCTGATTCTGCCCCATGCCTCCACCCCGTCCACTGCCATAGGAGCCCTGTCTATTGTCTATCAACGTCAACCCCATCCTTCTGTCCTCTGCTTGGCAATGTTAAGATCAGGACTCTGGAGACAACATTTCGGTTCTTCTGGCTGGTTCTGTTAGATATGTTTAATAAAAACACAAGACGGGGAGTGCACAGCTGGAGGACAAAGAAAGCCTGCTCCTTCCTGTGGGCTTTCCACTCCTGGTAGCATCACCCGCTGCTTCTTCACTCGGGTCATGCCGGTTAATCCCACTGTTCAGCATAATATTTTTTTTTTCGATTCATTATTCTACCTGAGAAATACCACCAGCAACCAGAGTCCATTCTTTGTGAATCTGGATCACAGGCCCACAGGTCCCCTCCTCTAATAAGCAAAGACCATCACCAGCCAACCCCACTAGGTCTCACAGATCTGAGGCTCAGTCCTGTTGGTCCCTCCTGCGACCATTGAAGTTCTAATAATTCCAACTTTTCCTCAGCTCTCCCAGCCCTGGGGGGTGATAACCACTTCCAATAGTCATTCACTTGAAGACACCTGTGTTTTCTCTTTTTTGTCTTGTCAACTCTTGACTTAATAATTTAATAAATCTTAACATTAAATTCTCACTGTTAAAACAACTGATGTTATTCCTCCTTTCCATGTTACCCTGATATTCTAGGCCTCACCCTCACAGCAATGTTTAACTGAATTATGTTGCACCTACTCTGTGCCTTGAAACTCTTCACTGTCCTCACTGGAAGCAGTCCCTGCAACCACAACGGGAAATGTCTGAGCTGTAATATTTAATACACCAGTGATATTATATAGCCACATGTTATGGATTATTTAACTTGAATTTTATTATTTGAAAAATAAGGATGATGTTGGCACTCTATTAATTTAAGAGTAATAGATATAAGCAGGAGATGATTAATGCTTATAGGATGTGAGCACAACATTTTGTATTTACCAAGTCTGTCACCCACATAAACACCTAACTTCCTTTCCATAACTATCAATTGCACATGTGCATTATTTCAATTAATAATTCTGTAAAATAGAACCATAGTAACAAAAACACCATGGTATTGGCACCAAAACAGACATGTAGACCAATGGTACAGAATAGAAGACACCTGTGAAACCATGCTATGAAAATTACTTGTTTTAACAAGTCCATCCTAGTATTAACCGCTTACTTTTTATTCTTTTACATTTTGTATCATGTGCAATTCATTGCAGAAAATATAGCTTATTTAAAAATGATTCAGAGAAAACTGGAAATTCGTTTGTAACAAAATGAAATTAAACTCCCATCTCTCACCTTGCACAAAACTCAAAGTGGATCAAAGACTAGAACAGAGAACCTGCACTTAACAGAAGCAAAAGGAGGCCCAAATCTTCACCATGTCAGCTTAGGAAATGACTTCCTTACAAAACACCTAAAACACAAGAATTAAAATCAAGAATCAATAAATAGGATGGATTCAAACTAAAAAAGCTTCTTCTAAGCAAAGGAAACAATCAATAATAATGTGAAGAGAGAGCCTACAGGATGGGAAAAAATCTTTGTCACCCACATGCATCTTAGATAGAGCATTAATCTCCAGAATACATAAAGAACTCAAAAACTTAATGCCAAAAAAATCAAATAACCCAATCAATAAATGGGCTAAGGAACTGAACAGACACTTTGTGGAAGAAGAAATACAATTGATCAACAAATATATGGAAAAAAATGTTCAATATCTCTAGCAATTAGAGAAATGCAAATCAAAACTATTTGATTTGGACTCTGGTTGCTGGTGGTATTTTTAGTCTAAAATTTCATCTAACTCCAGTCAGAATGACAATTATCAAGAATACAAGCAACAATAAATGTTGGCAAGGATGTAGGGGAAAAGGTACACTCATACATTGCTGGTGGAAATGTAGCCATTATGGAAAGCAGTATGAAGATTCCTCAGAAAATTTGGAAATGATCCACCATTTGACTCAGCTATCCCAATCCTTTGTTTATACCCACAGGAATTAAAATCAGCATATTACACTGATGCAGCTACATCAATGTTTATAGCAGCTCAGTTCACAAATAGCCAAACTATGGAACAAATAGCCAAACTAGGTGCCTTGAACAGATGAATGGATAAAGAAAATGTGGTACATATACACAATGGAATATTACTCAGCCTTAAAGAAGAATGAAATATGGCATTTGCAGGTAAATGGATGGAGTTGGAGAATATCATGTTAAGTGAAATAAATCAATCCCCCAAAACCAAAAGCCAAATGTTTCCTCTGATTTGCAGATGCTAATTCTCAATAAGTGATGGGGGTGGCTAGGAAAGAATACAATTACTTTGGATTAGGCAGAAGGGAATGAAATGGAGGGGATATGGAAAGATAGTAGAATGAATGGGACATTATTACCTTATGTATGTATATGATTACACAACCAGAGTGATTCTACAACATATACAACCATAAGAATGATAAACTATGTATGATATGTCAAAACGTATTCTACTGTAATGTATAACTAAAAAAAATAAGATTTTCAAAAGATAATGGACTCTCCTTAAGTCAACTTTAGTATTTAAATTTTTCTAATAAAATTGCATTTCATCTGGGTACTAGATTTTTAAATGTGTATGTGTCAATTTATATATACATATGTCATTCTTTTCATTAAATTTTTATACTTATTTGTAAAAAAAAATAATAATAATGCTGTAAAACAGGTACATTGCTGTGTCTTTGGTGGCAAATGAAAAAAAATGAGAGAACCAGGAAGTAATCTGTTAATATCATACAAGTTGGAATTGTTAGAATCAGGATTCTGCCTACAAAGGCCACATCTGTTTGCCAATTGACTGTGTTGGTTGCACATCTACACTTGGCTATGAATGTGCCTCTTATCTTAAACCTCCATATAATGTTTTTTTTTTTTTACCAACAGTTGGATGAATAATTGGTTGATCTTATAATAACTTAATAAATTATTATCTTTTGCCCTAATTTTTTCAAAGTAACACAATTTAAACATAATTTTAAATTTCTACCTATTGCAATTAAATTGGAATTTTTGAAGTTACAAAAGTTCATTAGCAATCATGTTTTCTGCATATATATCCCTTTAGGAATTAAATTGGACATGTTGGTGAGGATTCTAGACCAGTCCACAAAAATTTTGGGGTTATTTATCATATTCCCAGAAAACTGTAAGTTAGTGGTAAAGTTAAGCCCTAGAACTTTTTACTTTTTAATTGAAAACAAGGTCTCTGTAAGTTGCTCAGGGCCTTCCTAAGCTTCCAAGGCTGGCTTTGAACTTGCGATCCTCCTGCCTCAGCCTCCAGAGTTTATAGGCATATGCCACCAAGCTCAACTTCCTTTTAATATTATAATATAAATTTGTAAAACATTCAGTATTTTTTTAAACTATTGAACTCAAGGGGAGTGTGGGATGCCCAGGTTTGTTGTTGTTGTTATTGTTATTTTGGGGTTTTGTTTGTTTGTTTTATTTTTGTAAGGGGTCTTTTTTAAGATATAGAAAGGACATAGAGACCCCAAAGATTCCCCCAATAGGAAAATACACTCCATCATTTTCTGTCTGCTTGTCTACACACAGAGCACGTTATCCCACAGGAAAAAGGGAGCGAGGTTGGGAGTCAGGATCCTACCAGGCAAATTGAGCAAACAGCCGTCCCAGCAACAAACAAGGTAGAGAGAAGGGTCCTCAGAGTCAGGGTTAAGAGGGAAAATAGGCTCTCCTTCCAAGAGCCTGGGAGGTGACAGATGGGAGGTAGAAAGGAAATCTCTCTGAGTGACAGCTTTGTTACCAGAAGTCAATATGATGGGTCCAAATCAAGGAATGAGAAAAAGGACATTTTAAGGGAAAAAAAAGCACCTTGGCAGTGATTCCATGGAAAATAAAAGCCATCAACAAATAAACCATAGGTCAATGTACTATTGGGGCTGCTCCTACCCGGTGCTTTCAAGAATCCCAGTTATCCTCGGCTCCTATTATTTCATTGTTTAGGTAAGATTTTAAATAGATCCTTTTTCCAGGGAGAATCGTTTCTCTCAGAGACACTTTTAGCAAAAGGCTAACCAAAAGGGAATGAATTGCAACTGTTTAATTTTGAAGAGACTTTACATTTTTAGGCTCATTCATTTATTCATTCAGTCAACGGATATTTATCATATACTGCATGTGCGGTACTGTCCTGGGTGCTGGCAGACACAGCATTGAACAAGACAGAAACATCTTCCTTCAAAGAACTCACATTCTAGTTTTACAGTAGTTGGAGATTCATCTGCAAATAAATTAATATCAAAATGTTTCTTTTTATAAAGTGACAATCTTGAGTATTTATAAATAAATAGGATTAAGTATGCGATACAGATAACTACAATATTATGTAACTTTAATGACAAAATGCAAATTAATAGATTTACCAATAAATTATCCTCTTAAAGGGATATCACACAAATGTGACTTATAGTACTTTCATTTAGCATTATGGTTGTTGACTTACACATTTGAACTACTTAAAGCTGTTGCTTGGAAGACAAAGAGAAAAGACTCAAATAGATACCAAAAATGTAAAGTATATACCATAAAAAGCAGTGTTTGTTCTTCCTGCTACAGTATAAATCCACACCTGTTGGAAACAAAAGCTGAAATTAGTTTTTTTTAATATCTTTTGCAATATGTAAGGAATTTCCACCCTTCAAATAGATTCCAAATATTAAAATATTGAACATATCAAAATATTTCTTCAAGTCTGTTGGGGGTTCTTAATTCAAGCAATAAAAGCATGATGCATAGATTTCCACTAAGGGTTATAGGAATTACCCAACAATTAATTAGGTAAAAATAATACAAAACTTCAGAGTAAGGGAAATTCCATGATGTGAAAACCTGCCTCCTAAGGAATCCTGTGGATCAAACCCAGCCTTGATAAACACATGAAAAGAGGATTTGTGTATGACTTCAACTTTTAATAGATGTTTACCTCTAAAATGGTAACTCAGACCTTTACAAGCAACATTAGATCATAAAAATTTAAGAAAAACTCAAATAATGAAATACACAGTTAAAATGAAATTTAACAAAAGCTGATTATTTTTGACTTCACCAATTCAAAATCTGAGGGACACTTATAAGCACAAACCAAAGTTCACCTTTGTGGAATCTGAACTGAGAAATCTTCTACAGCAATATTTATCAGACTTTGCTGTACATAGGGCTCATCTGGGCATCCTGCTAAAATATGGATTCTGGTTTCAGAATCCCATCCACTATGATGGGCCCCAAGATCCCACATATCTACCCAGGTCCCAGGTGATACTTACGCCACTGGTCCACAAACATACTTTGACTGACAAGAGTATGAATAAATCAGCATAAGCTATATCATAAGAGGAAAGATAAACCAACCAAAACATACTTTCCCAATATCCTTGGCAGGGGGTAGGGGATATGACTACCTAAAAATGACTCTATGTTGTGATGGGAGTTCCATTTGGCAACATGTTGTAAACAGCTAATTGAACCTAATTCACATGGTTAAAATACGGGGAAAAAAAATATTTCTATTTAGAAATAGTCTACCTTGCCAATTTTTCATTTTGGTTCATTCAGTCATATCACCTTCATTTTAGTTAATGAACATATATGATATAGATGACTGAAAGCAAGAGAATGATGTCGTTATCCATATTTGATTAATTCTTCTGGGGTTCACTTTCTCAACAGGTTTGAGATCTCCTCTCTTACTCATTCACTTATTCAGAAAGTGGAAATGCTGCTGAGAGCCTTAAGTCTTAAGGAGACTAATTCAGAACAAATTATAAAATGTCCCTCCCCAACTCACCTTATCTCCGGTAAAATGAACATATAAGGTTTTTTAAGGTAAACATTATGATAATATTCACCATAAATAATAATGCATTAAAAGCTTTAAAGTGGTATTTTATGGGTCACTACCAAGGATAGCATTAGCTGAAGTTATCCAGAAGTTCTTGATGTTGATGTCACTTGGTCCCTGCATATTGCTGAGGCAAAGAATACTAAGAAGTAATGGAGACAGCACTTTCCTATATCCAGGAAATGCAAAAAAAAAAAAAAAAAAGATTCTGAAGGATATATCTTTATTCATCAGTGATGACCTGGTTTCCTATGGCTAACCAATAATATCCTCACCACAGGAAAACAGAAGTAGAGGACAGGAGGACAGAGTTGGAGATGCAGTGCCAGCAGCATAAAACAAAACAAACAAAATGTAGCAAGAGAGAGTTTCAGGGTAAAAGTGAGAGCTCAGAAAGAGGAGATGAACGTAGAAATGCATCACCAAAGCAACATAAAAAGAAAGAGCAACAAGGATACTTAGGAAGGTTGGAAGAATTTTTGAAACCAATTTTTAGCCATAAAACTGCCTGTCTGGTAATGGAGTATCTCCAAGATCCACTGAACACGGATAATACCAGTCCCATCCAAGATGGCAGAAGGATACTCAAACACAAGCACATGATCCAGGTGAAAAGCACTGTCCTCTTTCAGAGATGCAGGCTTATTCACCATAGTCTCCTGTCATCAGACAAATAACAATTGTCTGTCCTATATCTAATTTCACATTTGCTAAACAAATTTTTCTTTACCTACAAGGGAAAGAATTTAACCAATCTAGTAAAATAAGTACTGTGACAAAGTCAATACTTATATTTCTAAATATAGATTAATAAATTGACACAGATGGAGGGAAAAAGGCCCAAGGAGAGATAGGAGAAGAAGATAAGAACTGAGTTCTTTACCATAGCTAGAGCTATCTATTCTTCTTGGGAATTACTAGGGAATAGAAACAGAGTGTATTTCATAGACCCAACTTCACAAAGTGGGAGTTCAGTGGAATACCAGACAAACAGAGTCAGATTAGAAATGAAAAGAAATTTATTGGGCACAGGTTAGAAGAATTTGAATAGGGAAAAAACAAACAGAGAAAAATATAAAGAAATCAAAATTGAAAAAGCAAAGAGAACTGAGTCTTGGGAAAGAAATTGTGATGTATAAAGCAAACTGTCAATATGGATTTACTTCAGAGTGTTCCTTTCATGGGGTTCCACTATGATCCCCAAAACTCAGAATGGACCTAAAAGGAAATTTCCAAGTCTAAGTCATTCCCTTGGCGATCTTTTATTCCCAAACTAGGGTCTACCAAATGTCACAGGGTATGGAAACTCACTTTCTGCTGGTTGGTGATATGGGCATTTTCTTCCCTGTGTGGGGAAATAAGCAGTGAGTCTTTAGCTTCCCATCACTCACCATACCATTCAATCCTTCTGCCATCTTGAATGGTACTGGTTTTCTCTGTGTGCTGTGGAACTGAATCCAAGCCCCAGGTCTGCTGGAAAGAACAAGAGGCCATGTAAATGTACAACAGACAGAAGAGACAATAACTCACTTAAGTTGACTTAACAATTTACAATGAGCATGGGACCCTGGTTACATTTTAATGGTGGCCAGTCCCATTAACAGAGAAAGAGAATATTCAGGGCTATTGACTTTGTTTAAGTGAGGTTCTTGTACGAAAGAGGAATAAGAAAGACTGTGCTGCCCTCAACCTCTGCTTCAATTAAATAAATCACAATTCATGACTACTCTTAATCTTTAGTAAGGGATGTTCTAGACTAATATTCCTTAAAGAAAGAGAAAAAAAATAAAGAATTAATTCATCCCTGATCAAGTCAAAGCTGATGGATGTTCCTGAAATTTAGTAGGATTTTTTTAGTTTCAGCATTTCTTAGAGGTCAACAGGAATTCACACCTAGAGTCAATAGTTTCTACTCAGCTTCTACTCTCTCATTAAGGATGCAGTCCTCTGCTTTGACTGATCTTTGTACTTTTTGTGAGTGACTAATGTCCTGTTGGTGGTTTGAAAATATGAGCCCTGTCTTACCCTGCAAAAGACATTCTCTGGAAATGCTCTAAAATAAAATACTCATGTGTGCACAATGTTCTTACACATCTCAGTATTTATGTCTTTAATACTTACCAAGATACCTTGTGCTAAAAGCAACATTTGATCTTCCATGGCAGGCACCAATGGCAAAGTCAACAATAAGAACCACATAGAGGTCTCAAGAGGAAAGTTGCAAAAAGAAATGAGAGCCCAGTTCCCTGGGCTTTTCCTGAGCAAAGGTGTGGAGACTGGGATGTTTTTCTTTGGGCTTCGCCCATCTTGCTTTTCCTGGGTCCTTCCTCAGCCCTCTCCCATGACTCCCAAGTCCTCTCGAACTTCGCCCTTCTACCTGCCTCTTGATGGCCCAGAGCACATCCACACAGTTGGAACAATTCGGTTGAGAGCTTCCTCAAGCAGTGTCCTCCCTACAGGCAGAATAGGACCAGAGCAAAGCTGAAATCAACATTACTCTTCAGAAACGAATTTCCAATTAATCCTGGCCTCAACATAACCATGTGTCAGAATCAGATCAACATTCACCTGTTAGTGGCTGATTGGTGGTGATTGGAAGGGAGCTTGGCGAATGGAGTGTTAGTAATTTTTGGTTTCTTCATCCACTGTGGTTTCCATGGGGATGTTTTGTTTGTGAAAACTCCCTCGGTGCTTACAATAACGCACTCTTTAGTTATCTATACTACTTCAATAAAATGCTGAAATATAGTGGCCTTAGCAAGGACATAAAGAGATTTGAAAAGTTTCAAAATAAGGCAAAACATAATCAACATTATGTGGATATCTTTAAAAAATTAGAATACCATTTGACAGTACTATCAAAACAAATGCTTTGAAAATAATTTAACTCAGTCCATTCATTCTACAAAGAATCATTTTTTAAAGAGGTGTTCATCGGCCTCAAGTGAGCTTTCAGTGTTTGGTTTCTACAAAGTGTCTGTAGAAAGAGTTAGAAACTACCTCTAGCACAGGGTTTGAGAAGAGGGCAAGCATTATCAAATCCAGATACCAAAGTTGGAGGCCTCTGGTTGTTTGGGTTATTCTCCTGCACAGTGTCTCAAACTCAGCAAGTCATCCATAAAGAGGTAATGAAATTAAGTTTATAGGTCTAAATTAATAATGCTTTAATTTTGTATAAGTCTCTGTGGAGTTTCAGCTCTTTTTTTTTAAGAAGGACCCTATCTAATCTAAAAACGAAGGTTGGTCTAACTATTGCATGACAGTAACTGGGGGGTTTTATTTAGCAGAACATTTACCGTGAGCTAGAGGTTTGTATCAGTCTTACGCCCATGGCATGCAACATCAAAAATTGTGATGTCAATTTTTGTAATATATGTTGGCTTTGCCATTTGTGCCACAAGAAGAACCATTCAGCGGTCTCAAGAGGAAACTGGCAACATGAAATGAGAAATCTGTTTCCAGGACTTAGCCTAAGCAAAGGTGTGAAGACAGGGATGTTATTATGGTTTGGAGGTAAGGTGTCCCCCAAAAGCTCATGTGTGAGACAATGAAAGAAAGTTCAAAGGAGAAATGATCGGGTTATGAGAGCCTTAAGCCAATCAGTGAATTAATTCCCTGATATGATTAACTGGGTGGTGACTAAATGTGGATAGGTTGTGGCTGGAGGAGGTGGGTCATTGGAGGCTTGTTGTTGGGGTATATATTTTGTGTCTGGGTAGTGGAGTCTCTCTCTGCTTTCTGATCATCATGTGAGGGGCTTCCCTTTGCCACACTCTTCCACCATGATGTCCTCCTCACCTCAAGCCTTGAGGAGTGGAGACCTCTGAAGCCATGAGCCCTCAAATGAACTCTTCCTCCTCTACATAGATTGTTCTGGTTGGGTCTATTAGTTGCAGCAGTCAGAAAAGCTGACTAAAGCATGTTTTGGGGTGTTTTTTTTGGCTTTGCCCATCTCACAAAGAATCACAATTTAACAGAGTATAGAAGTACCTACCAACAACTGTTAAGGTACAAATATTGAATGATAATTTTAAGTATTTTATTTATATATATTTTTTCAAAACTCACCATTATTCAGTTCATGCATTTTATAAAATTAAGATCTGCTATTTTCTACCACATAAAAATATTTTTATATTATTTAACTCATTTTCCTTTCCTTAATCTGCTCCAAGATGGAAATATTGTACCTTTATATTTCATGCAGACATCTCAAATATGAATTTTTCATTCAGAGAAAATACTGGTCCTTCCCCTTTGAGAGAATATCTAGGCTTCTAGTTCATGCCATTATTTGAAATGTGCCTCAAGTGTTCTGTGTTGTCATCATCGGTTCCTTAGCAATCATGAAGAAAACATCTGTGGAAACTTAGTGTTTGATGTTTAGATACCTATGTTTCTATTTTCTCATACTTCATTCTATGCCTGACAAGAAGAAAAACATCAACTACTCTCCCAGGGCAATCTTAGAAAAGCACGTGAGATATCAACATCATGTGTTAGATCAATTGCTAAAATCATGCCTAGACCTAAGTCGAAGTCATTCACATCTGGAGACTAGAAAAGCAAGAAATGGAAGTATGCAATTTCAACTTCTTGAGTTTTTTTTTTCTTTTTTTTTTTTGGGGGGGGGGGCGCATCTTTTTACTTTAGTTACTAAATCAGTCAGAAATTACCTCCACTCAAATATTACTTTCTTAGTCCCCATGATACACCAAAGCCAAGGCAGAGAAGCAGAGGAAAATACACAATCTGCAACATCACATCCATAAGCAAAAGAGAGAGAGAGAAAGAGAAGAAAAAGAAGAGAAGCAAACTTATGAAACACATGGGGAAAAAAATATGGAGCACACTATTCACATGCAAAGTTATTTAAAGTTTAGTACCCTCCAGCTCTATCCCCGGAGTCTTTTGCCCTAACTCCTTTAGCAAGCTTTCTTCTGGCACCATACTGTAATTGCAAATGACGCTATAAAATATCAAAAGACATTCTGCTAAATGATATCCATTGATTTAAATTTTGAAAGAAGCCAGAAATTCTTCTAAAATGTTCTATAGTGCACAGAACAGCTGCCACCTCCTGCCTAAACCTACCTTCCAAACGAATTACTGGGTCATCATTGTTCAAGTTTATACATCTTTGTAGAGAAAGCGTGGGACACTTACTGCATGCCCTGAGACCCAGATTGACATGCCATGGACAGAGATATGATGCATAGGCCAGGCCCCTCTTTCAAAGGACACACTGCTTCCCCAGTTGCTCAAAATATCAGCAAATGACCTCTAGTTGCCAACTCCTTCAAGGTTTGGTTGTTTGTTTGGTTTTTAGTTTTAATTGGTTCTTTTTAGTTATTCATGAAAGTGGAATGCATTTTGATATAATTGTACAATCGTGGAATAGATCTTATTCTAATTAGGACTCCAGTACCTGTCCTTTCTCTTCTCTTCCCCCAGCCACTGCCTCCTTCCCTCTATTGATCTTTCTACCATTTATCCATCGTTATTTTTTAATTAATTTCTTGTGGTTGTACACAATGGTGAGATTCACTGAGGTGTATTCATATATGTACATAAGAAATATATGTCTGATTCATTCCTCTTTTATTTTCCTGTATTCCCTTCCCTTCATTCCCCTTTTCTAATCCACTGAACTTCTATTCTTCCCCTCTCCTCTCCCTTCATTGTGGGTTAGCATCCACACATTAGAGAGAACTTTTAACTTTGGCAGGTTTGGGAGTTTGGGCTTATTTCACTTAGCATAATGGTCTCCAGGTGCATCCATGCACAGGCAAATGCCATAATTTCATTCTTTATGACTGAGTAGTATTCTATTGTGTAAATGTACTACATTTTCTTTATCCATTCATCTGTTGAAGGGCATTTAGTTTGGTTCCATAGTTTGACTATTGTTAACTGAGCTGTTATAAATGATGATGTGGCTGTGTCACTGTAATATGCTGATTTTAAGTCCTGTGAGTATAAACCAAGGAGTGGGATAGCTGTGTCAAATGGTGATTCCTTTCCAAATTTTCTGAGGAATCTCCATACTGCTTTTCAGAGTGGTTGCACCAATTTGCAATCCCACCAGTGATGTATGAAAATACCGTTGTCCCCACATCCTCACCAACATTTATTGTTACTTGTATTCTTGATAATTACCATTCTGATTGGAGTCAGATGAAATCTCAACATAATTTTAATTTGCATTTCTCTAATTACTAGAGATATTGAACTTCTTTAAAAAATTAGCTGTAGTTGAATACAATGCCTTTATTTTACTTATTTGTTTTTATTTGGTGCTGCGGGTCTAACCCAATGCCTCTCATGTGCTAGGCAAGCACTCTACTGCTGAGCCACAACCCCAGCCTGATATTGAACATTTTTTTTCATATATTTGTTGATCATTAGTATTTCTTCTTTAAGAAGTGTCTGTTTAGTTTCATTTTGCTGCATATGGTTTTCCAGTTCTCCCAGCACCATTTTCTCCAATGTATGTTTTTGGTGTTAAGCTTTTTGAGTTCTTTGTATATCCTGGAAATAAATGTCCTTTCTGATGTGCAGGTGGCAAAGATTTTCTCCCATTCTGTAAGTTCTCTCTTCACACTATTGATTGTTTACTGTGAAGAAGCTTTTTAGTTTGATAACATCCCATTGATTAATTTTTTTTTAAATTTACTTTTTGTGCTTTAGGAGTCTTGTTAAGGAAGTCAGGTCCTCAGCCAATGTTTTGGAATGTTGGGCCTACATTTTCTTCTATCAGGTTCAGGGTTTCTGGTTTAATTCCTAGGTCTTTAATCCACTTTGAGTTGAGTTTTATGCAGAGTGAGAGATAAGAGTTAAATTTCATTCTGCTACATGTGGATTTCCAGTTTCCCCAGCAACACTACATCATGTACAACCAGAGAAATGAAAATCTGTGCAACTGTGTATATGTTGTGGAAAAGTTACATTTGTGGAAAAGGCTATTTTTTTTTCCAATGTATGCTTATGGCACCTTTGTGTAGTATCAGATAACTGTATTTTCTGTGGGTTTGTCTCTGTGCCTTCTATTTCATTGGTCTTCATGTCTGTTTTGGAGCCAATACCACGCCCTTTTTGTTACTATCGCTTTGTAGTATAACTTAAGGTCTGATATTGTGATACCTCTGAAAACTCTTTTCAGCTTAAGACACTCTTCTGAGCCAAGGCCACCTGCTTCCAGGTGTGGACCACAGCTGATGACTGATTACAAGGACATAAGGGTCTGACCATTTCATCCCACCATGGAACAACTCTGATGGAATATGCATACCTCATAGCTCCCGTAGGATGTCTGGCCTGCATTGCAGTTCTCCCTCTGCCCCATCCTGCTTCCTTGAGTGCCAACCCAGAATCTAGATCCTTCTCACCAATCTCTGACTCGACATCTGCTTTTGAAGATCTCCACATAAGAAATAACCACAAAGGTTTTGTGGAGCCCCCAAGAACCACTTAGGAAAGACATAGTTTCCTTCTCAAATCCTGAGGAACTGTGCTATAGTAGCAAGTTAAAAATGCCCCTGAGATATGGAAAACAGCTTATTGAAATTAAAGACTGTGCAATTTTAAAAACTCAAAGAACTTTCTGAATATAGGAAAAAGATTTCCTCTCCTGTAAATTGTAAGACAAAAAATGAAACACAAAAAAGTGCAATATTGTGATAATGAGAAAGGACAGACAGCCCCACCTGTTTCCTTATGTCTCATTAACTAGACTGAGTCATTTCTGACCACATAGATGTATGTATGCATCTTCTAAGAGGATAGTATACCGTGAGTTCCTGCTTTGATTGGTTATAGGCTTAGAAACTCTGGCAGTGACTCAAGTCACCTAGAATGACAACCTGGGAACACACCTTGGGCACCTTACCAGAGGATAAGCCCATATACAGCAGGCCATGAACTACAGCTATTTTTAGCACTGAGTCATCCCAATATGACAGAACCATAAAACTTTGAATTTCATAAGTGATTTTCATCTGGCAGAATTTTTTTTTTTAAAAAACAGAACAAATTTATTGTCAGGATAGAGTGGGCCACAGGATCTATTCAAAAGTTATCTGAAACTGAATCAAGAATTTGCATAGGATGGTTTGCAAAGAGCTGTGTTTTGTGGGTCATTGTAACTTGTGTTCTTATGGAAATTTGTTTTTCAGACACTGTATTTTTCTATATCTTTGGTTTAGCAGATAGGCATTTATTTTTGACAGATGATTCCAGCTTTTATAATGCAAAACATTTCTGCAAATTGTATCTTAAATGAATCTTCATAAAAACGAAGCATAAGCTTTTGCATTTGTTGGTTAGAAAATATTTAATGTCAGTGAGAAATTTCAGTAAATGAGCAGGTAAAGATGAGAAGAAATACACGTGAATGTTTATTAAGTGGTGTCAAAAAGCAAAGCAAGAAAAATAAAAACCCTTCAAAGTGTTGTTCCTTGTACTCAGCTCCAAAAAAAAAAAAAAATCTAGCAAATAAGTATCAATCTAGAATCCAAATGTCCTAAGTAATTTAAATCAACCACATCCTAGTTATGACCATAAACCTAGCATCCTGGGGTTCAAGGTCCGATTCAGAAAAACTGGCATGTTTCATGTTTTACAATTCACAGGTACTCAAAGGAAGCCTGGTAAAGACCTGTGCTTCTCCAGCCTGAGGCGGTGAATATGAAACCCTTGTCAGAAAGAAGAGATTCCTGAAGGAGATGGACTACCTGGTCTTAGTCCCTAGAGCCCAGGAGAAACGGGAAGAACAAGGACAAAAAAGGAACAAAAAATCCTTTGCTGGGGACAGAGGGGAACCAGCCAGCTTCCTAGAAAGACTCCTATAGCTAATAAAAAGGAAGATCTCACTCAAGACTGAGGGCACCAAATATAGATATGAGAGTCTCCGGAAAGAGTCAATCAGAAACTTCTTATCAGGAAGTCAGAATTTCATGGTCATAGCACACTAAGTCAGATCTCTATATAGATCGGTTATCTCTCCCTCCCTCTGTATGCATGTGCATATATGACTGTATGTATGTATATGTGCATGCATATATGACTGTATATATGTATACATACATACATACATACAGTCATATACACCTACATCTATACATACACACATGCATGCACATACACATATGCCCATAGATTCATACATAAACACATACAGATACTCCTTGACTTATAATGGGGTTATTACATTCGGATAAACCCGTCATAGTTGAAAATATCATGTTAAAATGCATCTGATACACTTAAACCTCCTGAGCGTCCCAGCTTAGCAACGGAGTGCACTGCACAGGATCAGCACGGGGCTGACTCAGAGCTGCAGCTCCCTGTTGCTGCCCAGCCTCGCGAGACAGTTCTGCACTGCAAGTCGCTAGCCCGGGAAAAGATCAAAATTCAAAACTTGAAGTTCAGTTTCTACTGAATGTGGATCATTTCTGCACCACTGGAAAGTCAAAGATTGCAAGTTTAACCAGTATCAGTCAGAGACCATCTGTATGTTGAACCACTTAGAACTCAAGTTCGCAGGCGAGCTCTTTGAGAATGAAGCCTTGAGGTCAAGGTCTTACCAACAATGTCTTTAATCAGAGTCTCAGCAAAGAACAATCTGGTAAAGAGTTAAGGACTCTCTGCCTTGCTTTATATTTGCTACCTGAAATCTTGCAAAGTTTTCCAAGGTTTCTAAGCACACTTGGTATTCTTTGGGCAAGTGACAAAACAAGCAGAGACTGGCCTATCATTATGTATTTTTACATTCTATATTTTGTTCTTGGTGGTAAAAGTAGAAAAGGATTTAGGAGATGCCATGTTAACATTTGCATTAATTCACACTTTCTTTGGAAGTTTAATCCTACCAGTCAGGAAATGCAAAATTTAAGGTTCTTCCATTTATGTAAATTTGCATGCCTTTAATTGGAAGCATTTTTAATTACCCAAGAGCAACTATTATTTTATTGTCCCATTTTTACAAAATAGCAAGTTAAGTTTCCTTTGTAGCATCTAATTGTCATGCCATTCATCAACTTTAAGCTCCAACTGGCTACATTGCCATGGTTCAACGCAGAATGTTGTTTAAAAGACTATGCATTCTGCACATCCAAAATGACACTCATGCACAATGATTTTACAAACTTACAATGCGAAATGAAGTCATAGAGCAATTGGAGAAAGCAGACTGGTAAGCCAAAAACTAAAGCTTTTATAAATGCATGAATATAGCCTCCAATTTATCCACATCCTTGGCTACTCCAGCTCTCACAGTTTCCCTTTCCTCTGGGAAGCTCAATGATCATTATCACCTCAACCAAAGAACAGGCAAGTGAAAAAAGAAAAGGCATGAAATTTAAATCAGTTTGTTGCTTTTTAGTAGACCCTTTGAAAGATTTGTTGGAGAAAAAGTAAAAATTAATGGCTAACATGAGGTTTGGAGAATATGTTAGATTTTATTTATTCGTGTTCTTCCATGCTTGCCCACCCCATTAGCACTGATAATTGAAAGTTTACTTCATCTGTCATAGCACACTAAGCAAATGCTTGCATGTTAAGTCAAGACCACAAAAAAAAAAGCAGGATTTTGAATTGCTGCAGCAGGAAAAAGTACAGAATTAAACTAAATGACTTCAAGGAGGACAAAAGCACTGGTTACCAAAAGCAGTTGCAGAATCTTTCCCTCTGAAAATGTTTCAGAAGCAAGTGAACACCTCTTTCAGCGAGAACCCGCTTGGACACAGAGAAATTAAACTATAATTTCTTAAGGTCCTATGCTCTATAGTTTTATATTAGTTCATCATTTAAGTGTGAAAACTATGGATTATTTGAAAAATAAGGGGAATTATGGTATGGTTTCATTAACAATATACAATCCAGAAGTCCCCAGTTCTCTACAAACTGTGATAGCATGATTTGGTTGCATTTCTGTTAAAATCCAATATACAATGCCCCTAATCTCCACATTCCTAGAATAGCAATGCTGTCCCTTCTCCATACATAAGCACAAATTATGAAAGAAACACAGGTTTGTTTGTTCTGGTTTGTGAATCAGACACATCCTATGCAGAACACCACAACTGGTCCCTTCCAGAAAAGCTGACACATTGAACTTGGCTCCACTGGGTTCTTTTAACAGAAACTACTAGAACCTGAATATCCTGTAGAAATGACCTAATCCCCAAGGCTGTGATCACTGTTTGCATAGCCACTAAAAGTATTCTGTGAATTAACCTGGAGTTGAGAGTGGTTTCTTGAACTATAAAGAGAGGTGTATCCACTCCCAACCACAAACTAAATCAACAAAAGCACTGCTGGGCCTGGGGTTGTGGCTCAGCAGTAGAGCACTCACCTAGCATGTGCAAGGCCCTGGGTTCCATCTTCAGCACCTCATAAAAATAAATAAAATAAAATAAAGGTATTGTGTTTAACTACAACTCAAAAAAAAAAAGTGCACTGCTTGGGTCCTAAGTATTAATTAGTTATATAGCTCTTAAGGATTTGCCTCTTGGAATGCATACTTATAGTTATAGACAGAGAACTGTGTTTCTCACCCCAGGAAAACTATTTCAAATCAAATTGCGTAAGAAATTAGGGCTATGCATATTGGGGTAGGAATATTGAAATTCAATACTTACCTACTTCTCTCTAGGTCCCACATGCTATATGACCACGGGTAAACTGTTACTATGAATAGCCAGCTTTACATTTCCTGAGGGAAATTATAATGCCCCAGCTCAATATGTCTAACTAAACAAACATTTATTGAATCCTGTTGCTCGTACCCATCACATGAGAACATAGGAAGTTACCTGCTATGTCTTGCTAGGGGAAATGCAAGACACTGGGGAAACAGAAAGAAGACACCAGATTCAATCTTAGGGAATGGGGAAGGTTTCCTACAGAAATTAACATAAAAATTGAGACCTGAAAGAAGATCAGGAGATTAGCAGGTAGAATAGTGAAATGGGTATATTTTTCTAGAAAAGAAAATAGCCTTTGCAAAGAATTGCTCCTATGGAAGAACATGTCATGCTCCAGGAATTTCACATAATTTGGGATGACTGGGAAAGAAGGGTAGCAAGATACCACTAGGGAAGTAAAAGACTTTGAATGCCTTACCAAAGAATTGACAATTTACCTGAAGGGCTATGGAAAGTCACTGACTGCTTTTAAACAGAGGAATGTTAAGATCACTTTTGTGCTTTAGAAAGATAAATCTGAAAATTGGTTGTAGAAGACTGATCCTGAAGCCCCGTGTAGAGTTAAAACAAGAGATGCAGAAACAAAGTAGGTTTGGAATGGCTCAGTTGCTGATATGCAACCCAGAAGTCCCTGATCAAACTGTGAACACAAAATTTGGTTGCATTTCTACTAAAATACAAGGTACAACGACCCACATCTCCACATTCCTAGAATAGTAATGGTGTCCCTTAGCCCATACATTCATACACACACACAGAGTTATAAAAGAATTATAAAAAAAATAGTAAGTCCCTGAAGAAAGTAGCATTTGAGCTGAACCCTGGAATTAAAGCAAGTCTACTCAGGACTGCTGGACAATACGAATAAGGCTGAGACAGAAAATGTCGAGGACCAAATGTGGGCCTTGACAAGAAATTTGGGACACAGTGAGGCTATAAGAACAATTGAAAAGAAATCAGAGATTTCACATTGTGTACTTTTATTCTGATAGCAATGAAGATTCCTTGAAGGGTCTTGATATAATCAAGATTTAGAAAGAGTGAAATAAATGTTATTTTGCATGTATAGACTCAGCCATGAGCTTTTCAATGGCAGAGATCATCTCTCATATTTAAATTTTAAGGACTTTACACTGTATATATTTGGTAGGTACCTAATAAATATTTACTGTGTAGACAGAAGATGGTTGGATGGACAGGTAGATGGAAGGATGACTGGATAAAACAATGAATAAACATTGCACATAAAGACATAAGAGCTTTGGTGAAATTATTTGTCTGAACAAGTAATACTTATGAAATCTATAAAACAGGCAGGAGTTAACAGAAAAGGGGAGAAAAAATCCCTTATTCTCTCAGGAGCTCTGTATCTTGGCGCTCCATAACTGTTTTATGTGTGTCTCCCAAAAATCTGCCATATAAACTCTCCATTGAGACATTGTTTGTTTCAAGAAAATCTTGAATTTTTACAGTTGTGGATTCCCATTTACCCTGAGGAAAAAGACAAGGGACTCCCCTTCCTTGGAATCAAATATGAAACCTTGGAGACAGACATGAAAGTACAGAATATTAACCATGTACTTTTCCTCAGAAATCAACACCCCTTCTCACACCAAAAATAAAACTCTTAGAAGCAGCTCTTTAATTAGAAAGAATAAGTTGCTTCCTTGATTAATTGCACTCTGCAGGAAAAAAGACTATGTAGGAGGTACTAATTTATGGTAGCAATTTGAGGTGATTTTGTCATAAACTTTCCATGGTTTCATATTGTAGATTTTGGCAAACATAATACTTTGTCAAAAAGGGAGGGGGCTGGAGGAAGTAAAATAAATATTTAAGCCCAGAGAGATCATTCCAACAAATGTTCATTCTTAGATCATCTGTTCTTCATTTCGTGATATACGTTATAAACAAACGGCCTCACTCCAGCTCTCACATTGCGGCATACTTTAAAATTCAACAAATATGTTACGGCATATATATAATGTATTGTAGTTTGCATGCACAGAGAGCACTACTAATGGTGTTGTTCACCATATATATCGGTAAGGTTAAAACTCTCACAAGGAGACTAACAGTCTTTTCACATGGGCAGATGCATAAAGAGGACTACCCTATTTTTGTAGCTCTAGAAACTATTTTAGAACAAATCATTTCTTATGACTGTCTCTTTGCTCAATGGGTTACTGATGTCTTTGCTCTAAAAGAGCTACATGGATTTAGTCACTGCCAAGTGGGTCTTTTGGCTGCTGCTAGACCCAGAATATCTTAACAATATAGCAAGACTTTAAATTGTACTTCAGGATGTCAAGTTAACACTTCTTCTTCTGGAACCTGCAGTCATCTGTTTCAGCTTTCCACACAGTGGCTGACGTTTTTCTATCTCTTGGTAGAGAGGAAGCACAGTTACAGGCAAGGTTGGGAAATACTGGTCCATGGTTAAGTTTAACCATTTACAGAAAAGCAAGCAAATAAATAAAAAATGCACACACTCAGTATTTTAAGTTTTCCAAAAAGCTACTGAACTACTTTTGATTGTGGTAAGATCATGAGATCCACCCTCTCAAAAAATTTAAAAGTGTGTGATACAGTATTGTTAACCATAGACACAACATTGTACAGCAGATCTTTAGAACTTTTTTCCATAACTGGAAATTTATACATGTTGAGTAGCAATGTTTCTCCCTACCTCCAGCCTCTGGCCCATTCTACTCTCTCATTCTATGAGTTAAACCACTTTAGATATTTTATGTAAGTAGAATTATGCAGAATTTGTCTTTTATGGCCATCTTATCTCACCAAGCATCATATCTGCAAGGTTCACACACATTAGTATGTCCTTTTTTTAAGTTCGTATAATATTCCATTGTACCACATTTATTTACTCATCCATGATCATAAGCATCTACAGATAGGCTGTTTCCATGGCTGCCCTATTGTGAATAATATTGCAATGAACATGGGAGCTGTTATTATCTCCTCAAGATCTCGATTTCACTTCTTTTGGATAAATATCCAGAAATTGGATTGCTGAAACATATGGTATTTCTAGTTTTAATTTTTGAAGATTCTCCATGCCTTGCAGTTGCAATACTTTATATTCCTTGCAACAATGTACAAGAGTTCCAACTGCTCTACATCCTTGCCAACACTTGTTATCTTTGACTTTTTGAAATAGCCATTGTGCAATGGAAGAGGTGGTATCTCGGGGTGGATTTAATTTGAATTTCCCTGGTAATTAATGATGTTGAACATCTTTTCATAAATGGGATAACCACTTGTATGTCTTTTTGGAGAAATGTCTATTCAATTCTTTTGCCCATTTTTAGCTAGGTTATTTATTCTTTTGCTATTAAGTGTGGGATTTCTAATTTATTATAGATATTAATCTCTTATCAGACATAGGGTTTACATATTTTTCTCCAATTCTGTGGGTTGCCTTTTCACTTTCTTGATATTTCCCTTTGTTATGCAGGAGATCTTTAGTTTGATGTAGTCTCCTTGCCTATTTTGGTTTTTTTGCCTGGGCTTTGGGATCATATCTAAGAAACCATTTCCAAGACCATTATCATGATGTTTTCCAATTTTATTTCAACAGTTTTAGAGTTTCAGTCCTTACATTTAAGTCTTCAATTCATTTTTAGTTGGTTTTTGTACATGGTATAAGATAAGGGCCCCCCTTCATTCTTGTACAGGTGAATATCCAGTTTTCCTAATGCTGAAGAGACTTAGGAAATTGTATATTCTTGGCATCTTTGTCAAAGATAATAGACTCTATATGTGAGGATTTATTTCTGGATTCTTTGTTCTGTTCCATTAGTCAATGGTTTGCTAATGTTATATGGTATTTTTTTGCTAATGTTATATGGTATTAATGTTATGTGGTATTAACTATTGCTTCATAATTTATTTTGCAATTAGGAGATGTGATGCCTCCAGCTTTGTTCTTTTTTTCTCAAGATTGTTTTACCTATTTGGAGTCTTTGTGGCTTCCTACGAGTTTGGATTACTTTTCTGTTTCTTAAGGGGAATCTTGCTATGCCACTGGGATTCAGGTAGGGGCTTCATTGAATTTATAGATTGCTCTGGATAGTATAGACATTTTAACACTAAATCTTCTGCTTCATAGACATGGAATGTCTTTCCAATTATCTGTATCTTCTTTAATTTCTTTCATCAATGTCATTCTTAGTGTTCACATTTTTCTTTCACCTCTTTTCGTTTGCTAGTAATATTTTATTCATTTTGATGATATTATAAATGGGATATGTTCTTATTTTCCTTTTCAGGTCATTCTGTTGTTAATGGATAGAAATGCAATCGATTTTTGTGTGCTAGTTTTGTATCCTGCAACTTTATTGAATTTTCTAGTTAGTTCTATCATTTTTTGTCTTTGTCTTTTTATCAGTCGGTTGGGTTTGTGGAGTCATTAAATTTTCTGCATATAAGAGCATGAAATCTGAAAACAAAAACAATTTTACTTGTTCCTGTCCTATTTGGGTTTCTATTATTTTTACTTGCCTAATTACTATGGCCAGGACTTCCAATAGTATATTGCACAAAAGTGGTGATAAGGGACATCTTGTCTTGCTCCTGATTTGAGGAAAAGCCTTGTGTTTTTTTACATACTGGGTTTTATATAAATTGTGTGTTTTCATATAAGGTATAAATAATGTTGAGATATTTGATTGTGGTAAGATCATGAGATCCATTTTAATGTTCATTTTATTCCTGGTTGAATTTTTATCATAAAATATTGAATTCTTGGCCAATGTTTTTCTGCATGTATTAAGGTGATCATAATTTTTATCCTTTTTGATTTTTGTGTATTGAGCTATTCTTACATCCCAGAGGTATATCCCACTTAATCATGGCTTATGATACTTCAATTTTCCGTTTAATTCATTTTTGGTTGTACTTTACTGAGAATTTTTGTATCTATGCTCATAAGGCATATTGGTCCATAGGTTTCTTTTCTTATTGTGTCTTTGACTTGGATATAAGGGTAATGCTGAATTCATTTCATCAGCTTGTAATTATTTACTGCTGTTCAACGTTTTGGAAGAGCTTGAGAAAGATTGGTATATATTCTTCTTTAGATATTTGTTATAATTCACAAGAGAAGCTATCAGGTCCTTACCTTATTTTCTGGTTGGGAGGTTTTTGATTACTAATATAAACTTCTTACTAGTTACATATTTGTTCAGATGTTTATTCCTCCCTGATTGAGTCTAAGTAAGTTGTATGTTCCCAGGGTTTGTTTGTTTGTTTATTTATTTATTTATTTATTTACTTACTTACTTATTTATTTTTGTTTTATTTATTTATTTATTTTGTTAGCAGGGATTGAACCCGGGGCACTTAACCACTGAGCCACATGCCTAGCCCTTTTTTTTTTTTTAATTTTTACTTTTGAGACAGGGTTTTGCTGAGTTGCTTAGGGCCTCACCAAGTGGCTGAGACTGGCTTTGAACTTGCAATTCTCCTGCCTCAGCCTCCAGAGCCACTGGGATTCCTCCCTAGGAATTTATTTATTTATAAATTATATATATTTGGCATGTAACTTTTCATGGTAGTCTGTTATTCTTTTTAATTTTGTGCTATCTCTTATAAGATCTCCTCTTTCATTTCTGATTGTATTATTTGAATCTTCTTTCACTTTTTGTTAGTCTAGCTAAATGTTTATGGATTTTTTTTATCTTTTCAGAAACAAACTGAATTTCACTGATTTTTTTCTACTGTTTTTCTATTCTTTGTTCACTTACTCTCTGCTATAGTATTTATTATTCCTTTCTTTATTCTCCCTTTGGCCTTGGTTTGCACTTCTAGTTCTTGAGGAATAAAGTTAGGTTGTTGATTGGAGATCTCTCTTCATTTTTAATGTTTACCACTACAAACTTCCCTTTTAGTAATTGCTTTTGCTATACCCAAAAGGTTTTTGTATGCTATGTTCTCACTTTTATTTGTCTCAAGATATTTTCTCATTTTTCTTTTGATTTCTTCCTTGATGCATTGGTTGCTCAGGAGTGTGCTTTTCCATTTCCACATATTTATGAATGTTCCCATTTTTCTTCTGTCATTAATTTCTAGTTTAATTTTATCATGGTCACAAAAGATATTTGGCTATCTCAATCTTATTGAATTTGCTGAAACTCATTTCGTGACCTAACATTCCATATGTCCTGGCAGCATTCCACCTGTACTTGAGAAGAGTGTACACTCTGCTGCTGCTGTTGGGTGCACGTTCTGTGTATAGTTCTTGGTCCATTTTTAAAAATTTGTTCAAATTAGTTATACATGACAGTAGAATGCATTTCAACACACCATATGTAGATGGACTATAACTTCTCATTCTTCTTTTTGTACATGACGCAGAATCACACAGGTTGTGTAATCATATGTGCACATAGGGGAATAATGTCCAATTCATTCTACTCTCTTTCCTACCCCCCACACTCCCTTCCCTCCCTTTACTCCCTTCCACCTAATCCAAAGTACCTCTATTTTCTCCTAGCCACCCCTATTATTGTGAATTAGCATCTGCATATTAGAGAAAACACTCAACCTTTGTTTTGGGGTGAAGGGCTCATTTCGCTTAGCATGATATTCTCCAGCTCCATCCATGGTCCATTTTTTACCTAGTGTTGTCTGCTGTTCCCTTGATGATTTTGTGTTTGAATATTCTAGCCACTGTTGAAAGTAACATTTTGAAGTCTTTTACTATTATTGTCTTTCTATCAATTTTTCCCTCTTATTTTGTCATTGTTTGCTCTATATATTAGGTACCATGATCTGTGAGCATATTTATTTATAATTGTTAGATCTTCCTAAAGAATTGGCACTATTATTGTTTTATGATGTCTTTCTATCTCTTACTATATTTTTTACTTAAAGAAATTTTTTCTGGTATAAATGTAATCACTAATACCCTCCTTTTTTTGGTTATCATTTGCACAGAATATCTTTTTACATCTTTTCAGTTTCCGCTAATGTATGTCTTCAAAGCTAAAATGAATGTCTTCTAGATAGTATATTCTTGGAACTTGTTTTTGATATTGATGTTGTTTGGTTTTATCCATTCAGCCACTCAATGTTGTGGATTTTAATCCGTTTTTACTTAAAGTAATTATTGATAGGAAAAGACCTGCTATTGCCATTTGGTTCATCTTTTTGCCTATCTAGTAACTTTTATTACTTCTCCCCTCTGGTTTTCTTCTTTTGTATTTTGCTGTTTTATTATTTGGTATAGTTTGATTCTTTTCTCTTTTTATTTTGGCATGTTCTATATGTCTTTTCTTTATGGTTACCATAGGATTTATATGGAACACCTTAAAGTAATAAAAGTCCATTTTAAGCTGATAACAATTTAACTTCATGGTAAACTTTATTTTTGAGATTATATATATTGTCTTTGTTGCCCGATATGCTATCTTCCAAGTGGTATAGTGCACTGGTGATACTTTCTATTAAATTTTTAATTTGGTCTAGTGATTATTTTGATGATTTCTATTGATTTTTTTCAGAATCTCTCTTTATTAAAGCCATCTTTCACTTTTTGTATTTTCTTTCTGATTTCACTCCTTACATCATCTTTTACCTCACTGATCAGTTAAACTATAAACTTTCTAAATTCCTTCTCTGACATTTCTTCCACCATGGAGTCGGTGGTTTCTGTGACTGGGGTATTTTGTTTTGTTTGGGATGGTTTGTTCCCTTGCCTTTTCATGTTGTTTATGTGTCTACCCATCTAACAGTATGGATTTGAGGCAGCAGAGTTTCTATCCCATGGACTCTTAATGTTCTTGAAGGTTTCAGTGCCTCACAGTTTAGGTGGAGACAAACAATAACAACCAACGCAAATAGTATACAGCATTAAACAAAATGGTTCCTACTATGACATTTATGATGTTAATGGTCACAATAAACAGAAATGATGTGACCCCCTACTGCCCACAGTAAAAACAGTAAGTGTGCAAAAAAGTTTGCAATTTCAAAAGGTGAACAGGGAAAGAACTGAAGAGATATAGGATGTGATGATTATGAGAGAGGAAGAGAATAAGAGATGTAAAAACTTGAAGGAAGAGTGAAAGAAAGAACAATAGGATTTGGATGTTAGCAGAAGAAAAAAGAGAAAGAGAATCAAGGAGAGAGAGAACCAAGTGAGAGAGAGAAAAAAAGAAAAAATACAAAACACAACCAAGATAGACTCATCAAACATCCTAGCCCTAAAAAGACTGAGCCTTGAAAAATAACTGCCTTCAAAAAAATGCTAGAAATAGGCTGAGCATGGTGGCCTACACCTGTAATCCCAGCATCTGGAGAGGCTGAGGTAGGAGATGGTAAGTTCAAAGCCAGCCTCAGCAACTCAGCAAGGCCCTAAGCAAATCACCAAGGCCTTGCCTCTAAATAAGATACAAGAACGGGCTGGGGATACAGCTCAGTGGTTGAGTGCCCCTGAGTTCAATCCCCTAGTACCCCCTCACACGAAAAAAAAAAATGCTAGAAATCAGAAGAAAAAAAAAGACAAATATGTATAAGTGTCCATAAATCATTCAGCTCACAATTAAACAACAACAACAAAAAAACAGTTCTGAATGAAAAGTCAAATTTTTTTTCCTTTGCAGTGGTCAAAAATTGTCAGTGAGAATATATGTTGTTGACAATTCCCCAATGTCTGTCTTTCTGTTTCTTGAGGTATATAGTGTGTATAAGAATAGTGGCCACAGGCTGTCAAATCCTTCTTCTTGAGTTACTCTCAAGTTGCCAGTTAGCATTCAGAAATTCTCAGCTTCCCTCTGGGCCATGTTAGGCAGAGTGCACTGAAGTGTGATGTCAGGGTGGGGTCTCTAAAATGTGAGAGATCCCAAAGGTGGAGCTCCTGGAGGTGGGTTTAGGCCCAGGTAGACTCCAGGTTCTTCCCTGAATGGCGACTGGTCTGAAGATTTTCCATCAGCGCACCTCCTTGGCCCAGCAGTCCCCAGTCCATGCTGGAAGTCTGCACCCCAGGAATCACCCCTGGGTTCCGCTTGTGTGGTGGAGGAGCCAGTCCTTCACACCCTCCATTACCCTTCTGCCCCACCTTTCCTGGACTCTTAGGTTCAGTCCCCAAACTCAGTGTTTCCCACTCCTGCCCTTTTGAATTCCCAGCCTGGAGCCATTCACCCAGCCCATCCTGCCGGCTGCCACTCAAGGGGAAGCGGGAGGCCAGGTGGATTTCCTTGACTCCTATTCCCATGTATAAAACCCACTCCACATCTGATCTTCTCTTGGCCTCTTAGGCACACGCTATGACGTCGTGGTGGGTTTGTCAGGATTTAGCACCCACAGGTCAATAGCATATTCAAAAACCATACACTTTTACTTCATACTCATACAGAGGGACTTTGTGGTATTGATGTCAAAATTTATATCAGTTAAAAGTACATCAATTCGAATGTTTATAGTTATGATTATTTTAATACTTTTGTCTCCTTTTATACTACAATATGACTTATCTACCATTAGAAGTACTAGATAATTTTTATTTCTGTGTTTTAACTTTACCCAATAAATTGTATGCTATCACGAGCTTTTATATCACCATCTAGAATCTTTTTATTCCAACCTGAAGAACTCCCTTTAGCCTGTCTAGTAGAGATGACCATTGCTTTTGTTGTCTGAAAAAGTCTTTACATCTCCTTCATTTTTGAAGTTTTGCATCAGCATTTTTTTTCTTTTGATAGTTGAATATACGGTCATCCTTTCTTTTATCTTCAGTTATTATATCCTTCACATCCAAGATTTCTATTTGGTCCTTTTTTGTATTTCCTCTTTATTGAAATTCTCACTTTGTTCATGCATTGGTCTCCTGACCTTGTTGAGTGTCTTTATAACTACTGTTTGGAGTTCTTTAACAGGTAAATCATCTACCTCCATTGATTCAGAGTCGGTTTCTGGAGCCACTTCTATCAGTCCTTGTGGATTGATCTTGCAGAGGAAACACCTCACCAATCAACCTGACCAAAGATTCTGGAAGTCTTTCAAAAATCCATGCTTGTCCAAACCCACCATCTGTGTTCTCAGTAGCATCTAGAACATGCCAAGTCCTGTCAGAACTCTTAGGCAAGAAAGAGGCCAGTCCATCTCTCTCAAAACTGGACACAATCCCACTTTTTCCCTTCGTAAAGAAGGGCTGGTATTGGAGGGAGGGGTCCCCTGAGCTAGGTAGAAAAGTTTTGGTGTTTCTGAGCAATGGTTAGTGGTCTCCAAGCATCTAGAGCATGCCAGGTCCTGTCAGCACTTCAGAGGAGATGAAACAAAAGCCAATGTATTGGGAAGCCCCCAGAATAGTTGGACACACAATCCAACCCTTTCCCTTCCCAAGAAAAATCTAAGAGCTTTTGGGTGTCCTTTTGTCAATATGACATCATGAGAGGACTAGGGTTACAATAAAAGCATCTCTCAAATTTTCCTACTAACTTCAATGTATCTGGTTTTGAGTCTACTTCTCGAATAGTTTCCAAATTTTCCATAAGAGGGATTTACCCACATATTATAGTTGAATCAATGTGTTTGTAGTGGGAAGGAGAGTCCAGGGCTCCTTACTCTGTCAAGTTACTAACATCATCCTAAAAAACTGAACTTTATACTGAAGTTATAGTCCTTCTATTTTTTACTGAAGATTCGCTTTTGATAAATAATAATGGAAAATGGAAGGTATTTCATTCATGAAATTGCCTGAACATTAATCAGGAAAATCTTTGTTAGAGTTAACATAATGCCTGGTTAATAGCAAGTGATTAATAAATGTTAGGTATCATTTATTTTTGCTGTTATTGCTACTTTTGTTTGTCTTGCGTTATTTTTTCTTATTGTGGTTATTATTTCTCACGTAAAAACATTGTTTCTTAATAATCTTGCTTAGAATTTTTTTTAAAAAAAAAGTTTGCCATGGTTTATTAGGTTTTTCTTCTTTGTTTCATTTCCACCAATCCATAAAATCTAAGTATCTGGAAATTATTATTGGAAAGAAAATAAACCTGGAGGATGCTCAGGAAATCTGTGACTAAGCATTGCCCCCCTGCTACACTGGCTATGTGGCTGTAATCATTCAAATTCTATGTGACTGAATTTATTCATTGAACTAAATCTACATAAGTCTCTTGGATTGCCAGCATGTAGTAATTATAACATCTCATAGAGTTGTTGTGAAAAATTAAATCCATTTAAAGATAAAGCATGAAGAGCAATGGTCAGAGTATACCAAATATACACAATATAAGTATTAGCTCTTACTGTTGTTTTTGATATTGATTATATATTTGAGCTACTTACATCCCTTGATTATAAAATCAACATGCTCTAGGACCTATCTTCTGATGATGGTTTTTCGTTCATGATTTTTCTCCAGGGCAGATAGATAGCCATAGTAGATTAAAAAAACTGAAAGCCATTAAAATATGGAGAGCAAAAAGTAGTTAATGGTACATACCATCTTATAAAATGGTAGATTACTTAATTTACATAACTTTTCCATAGAATCACAGTCAATTGTGACAGATCTTTTTACAAAATACTCCTAATTTCTTGCTGGCTACACATTGGAGTATATTAGTATAGAAGGTTAAAATTTCTTCATTGAAGAATAATACATTATTATCTGTGTACATGGATGTTTGCTTGAGATCCCTCCCAAATTTCTAGTTTTCTTAGGTGATAATTGAACAAGAGTATTCATTGCTTCTAAGAGTTGTCATCATGATTCTTATTACATTAGTTATCAACAAGACTAAATAAGATAGTTACTTCTTGCTTGAGGTTAATTGCTTTAGGTGTTAATTATTGACTGCCTACTAAGTGCTAATCACTCAATGGTGTTAGTCTTTACAGCACTTATGTACAATGAGGAGAAAAATAAGTAACCAAACCATTGTGAAACAGAATGTTAAAGGATAAGGACAATCCTTTTTGTCCCCCTTCCCCCAGCGCTGGGGATTGAACCCAGGGCCTGTGCATGCTAAGCAAGTGCTCTACCTCTGAACTACATCCCTAGCTACTGGGAGAACATTCCTGAGAGCTATGTAAACTGGGAGTTTAAGTGTGAAAGTTATCAGAATGGCCTTCTTATGGAAATAACATCTAAACTGAGACCTAAAGGATGAATTAACACAAGATAACTATTTAACTCCACTTCTCTTGCAGGTTTTCCTTCTTCATTTGGCTGCCCTGTGTCCTCATTATGTCTGTAAGCGTGAGTGTCCAGGAAGGACCTCATCTACACAAATATACGTCCCTTTATTTCTCAAAAAATTCCCACACACCCTCAAAACATTAAATATCTAAAATACATTTTAAATATCAGTTTATTATAAAAACAATGCTAAAGCAAAATGGAAAATGAAGTTAAGGCCATCAACAGAAAAGGAATGAAAATATTACCTCAATATTGAGGGGGGGAAACCAATCTCTATTTCTAAAGCAACAAAGGAAGTCTTCTCCATAAGTTGAATTAACAAAATAAAAAGGTAGAATTTGATAAATCATGAATACCTATTTCTAATATTAATAGGTATTATTTCCTTCTTTGAGAATTGAATCTGGCCATACGTTCTAGCAGTCTTAAGAATAGTTAAAACCTCTGACCCAATAACTGCATTCCCAGGAATTTAAACTAATGAAATGACTTTTTTAAAAACAACGAAAGGAAGAATGTTATCTGGGCAAACAGTTATGGCAAGAATGTTAATATAATTCTGACTTTAAAACACAGATGATTCAGCATTCAGAAAATCAGTAAATTATGGTATTATCTAGAGTGAAATAGAAAGTCATTTAAATGGAGATACAATAAAGTGCCTACAGATAAAAAATAGAAAAAATATGAAATTATTTAAAAAATAACAAGAATGGATCTACTAAATAAATAAAAATATTTTTGATATGTCAGGTGAAATAATTTACATGTTGAATTTTTGGCAATTTTTGCAAACAAATGCCAGTTTTAAACATCATGGATAATTTCATATGAATGCCTAAATTTAGAACTATCACGCACTCTGGGAATTTTTTTATAGTCTTATTTCTCCTGTTTTACTTAGTATTCCCCCTTACCACTCACAGTGTTGTTCATATTTAAAACTCTAGTATGTTTTTTCTTATTTTCCTCCATATTCTTATACACACAGAGAGACATGTATAATTATATACACACACACACACACACACACACACACACACACACTTATACAAACTCATGTATTTAGAATGTTTTATTTTTCCACCAAAATAAAATTTTAAAATCTCCGTATCTCTATATCCTTCCATTTTTCACTAAAATTGCTCCAATTAATCTATATAACTCCAATTCACCCTCATGGTTATTTACTATGGCATGATGAAGATGGATCAAAATGTTTATATCCACAACTCTATTTGTGCATTAACATTGTTGTAGATTTTAGCCTTTATAACTAAGGCTGCTATAAACAACTTCTAGGTAAATATTATTAAGTATCAGAGCTTTTTATTTAATTCTTTGATATCTTTGGTCAAAACTATATGTGTTCTTACCTTTAAAAGATCTTGATATGTTGCATTACAAGATGTTCTAATAATTCATATTCCTACAGTAAGTTGCTTGTTTTTAAAATTTTTTGGCAGTTTCATATATATTTAAAGTGATTTCATTCTTAACATGTACTTATTTAAATGCAAATTGGAACATATTTTCCTTTGTTTATTTCCTTTGTTATTGGTCCTTTGTTTATTGCCTTTTCTGTAAATTTCCTTGTTTCCTTTTTATATACACACATATAATACACACACACATATATCATAAATTTTTGCATACAATTGGATGGATTTTTGCATAAGGATACATTTCCAAAATCAAAATTTAGAATAACCAAAACATCCCCAAATGCTCCTTTGTGCCCCTTTGCAAACAAGACACATTGCCTCTCCACCACACTCAAAGAGGGATCCACTACTCTGTCTTCTATCACCCCAAATTAACTTGGATTGTTTTCTTACTTCATGTGTATATTTTCATAGTAAGGTCTTTATTGTCTACTTTTTTCCTTCAGTGGTACAGGTTGAATCAATTTATCCTGTATAGAGGGAACTAATACAATCTTTTCATTGCTTGCATATAAGAACATTCTACAACTTATTGTAATATTTCATTATTTTATTTGTACCTACTATAAACAAAACTAAAATTATGATTTTATATGTCTTTTGGTAAATAGGTACAGTAATTGCTCTTGTGGATATACCTATTTTAAAAGTGCTGAGTCATAGAATAGGCATAGAATGAGTTTGGAATGGTTCTCTACCTTTCAAATTTTTGGAGTACTTTGAAAGAATTGGCATTAGTTTTTATTTTTAAAATAAGATAGAATTCAGTCATACAGCCATTCTGTCCTGGCCTTTTCTTTGTTGAGAGAATTTTTACTATTATTTCAATCTTATTACTTGTTATTTCTATACCTTCAGGTCTCAATTTCAGTAGTTTATATATGTCCAGAAATTTAACCATTTCTTCTAGGTTATTCATGAGAGTTTCTAGTGATTCTTTATAATTCTGTGGTATCAGTTGAATATCTCCTCTTTCTTCCTAGGTAATTTAGCTAATGGATTGTCAATATTATTGAACTTTTAAAAAAATGAACTATTTGGGCTGGGGATGTGGCTCAAGCGGTAGTGCGCTCGCCTGGCATGCGTGCGGCCCGGGTTTGATCCTCAGCACCACATACAAACAAAGATGTTGTGTCTGCCGAAAACTAAAAATAAATATTAAAATTCCCTTCCCCTCTCTCTCTCTCTCTCTCTCTCTCTAAAAAAAAAAAACGAACTATTTTTTCATTGATCTATATAATTTTTAGTCTCTCTTTTTTTATTTCTGATCTGAACTTTTTCTTTAATTTTACTAATTTTTGGTTTGTTTGCTCTTGCTTTTCTAGCTCTTAAAAATAGTTAAAACCTTTGGCCCAATAACTCTTTAAGTTGTATCATTAAGTTTTTCATTTAAAAACTAATTTTTTCTCTGAAACGTATATTTGTATTTTTTAAATTATCTTGAATACTAAAAATACATTGAAAATACCTTAAAGTTAAGTCCAAAACCATCTACTAAGGAAAATCACTATGAACTTCCACTCCCTTTGATTGAACCTGGGTAACAAAAGTGGGAAAAGACATGGTTTGTGACAAATCTTATAATTCAAATATTAAATGTTTTCAAGCTTTAATAAGTATATACTAATTTCAAGTGCCAAACATCAGATCAAATTTTATATTCATGAGTTTACCTTTAGTAACCATCAAAAGGAAATTTTGTTCACTGAATCCTATCTAACGTGTGAATTGTAAAATGCATTCAGAGATTAGTTAGGAAAGAAGTGTCTATTGAATATATCATGTGAAAAAAAATCTATTAACATCTCAAAACCACAGTTAAAAGGGAATATATCTAAAAACTTTACTCTATTAATAAAATGTTTTGAAATAATATCATCCTAAAGATATAAATATATTTCTTGTATATACATGAAGATTTCTACATGAAAGAGAGCATTCAGCCCCAAATATGAAATGGCTAGCACTTGATAAAAACATTTTCGAATGCCAAATCAAGATGATTATCACTGTATGGAGAACTTTTCAAATAAAAATATAAAGTAAAGTAAGGGGAAAAGTTCAGTCACCTCCTTCCATGTTGTTGGGAGTCTTCCCTGCTCCAAAGACTAACTTCCTCATTCCCCGAGAAGAGCCAGCCAATGGTGAGCCCTGCTGGCTCACATGATCCTTACCCACCAATCAGACTAGCCCTGCTGACTCACATGATCCTTACCCACCAATCAGACTAGCCCTGCTGACTCACATGATCCTTACCCACCAGTCAGAAAACACCCTGTGCCAACTGTCAAACCATTAAACTGTTAAACTGTCATAACTGTCAAATCACCCCCAGCTTTATAAATATGCAGAGCTGTTCCTCAATAAAGGGGCATTTTCTCTGATAAGGAGCCTTGTTCATTCTTTCACACGTAATGGAAGATTTGGTGAGAGTTCATGTATAAAAGCAAAAATAGTTCAAAGAAAGCCTCAATTCACTAGAATTACTGGAATCAAGTTAATTTAAAGACAGATATGATATAGTTGCAATGAAAGTTGATAGTTACAGAAGTTCAAATCATCTTAAGGTGGAGTTAAATAAAGAATTTATTTATGAAATCTTTCTATTTATTTTTTATGTAGGCATTTTTGTTACAAATTTCCTAGTACTGCTCTTATTGCATCCTATAAGTTTTGTATGTGGTATTTCTTCTTACATTTCTTTATTTCTTTTTTTCTTTTTTAGGGCTGGGGATAGAACTCAGGGTCCTGTGCATGCTAGGCAAGCACTCTACCACTGAGCTATACCTCCAGGCCCTCCTACTACATTACATTTCTTTCAAGAAATTTTTTAATTTCATTTTGGATTTCTTCAGTCACTCAATGTTCATACAGTAACATGGCATTAAATCTTCATGAATGTGTATAGTTTCCAGAGCTTCTTTAGTTGTTAATTTCTAGTTTTATTTCACTGTAGTCAGAGAAGATAAATGGTATGATTTCAATTATTTGGAATGTGTTGGGACTTGTTTTGTGGCCTAACAAGAGTTCCATTCTATAAAATGTTCCTTGTGGGGCTGGGGATGTGGCTCAAGCGGTAGCGCGCTTGCCTGGCATGCGTGTGGCCCGGTTCGATCCTCAGCACCACATACAAACAAAGAAGTTGTGTCCGCCAAAAATTAAAGAAAATAAATATTTTTAAAAAATCTCTCTCTCTCTCTCTCTCTAAAAAAATGTTCCATGTGATAAAGAAAATATTATATAAAATTATAATATTCTGTAAGATAAATGTTCTGTAAATGTCTGTTAAGTTCATTGTTACATCTTCTTGTAGAACTGATCATTTCATCATTATACTATGACCTTCTTTATCTCTTTTTATAGTTTTGGCTTTAAGAATATTTTGTCTTAAAACAATAACTACCCCTAGTCACTTTCATTTTCCATTTGCATGGAATAGTTTTTCCACCTTTCCACTTTTAACCTGTGTTTGTCTTTACTAATAATATGCCCGCAGCATATCATTGAGTTTTTGTTTTTATACCTATTCAAATAGTCTGAATCTTTTAATTTGGGGATTTAGTTCATTCATATTCAAGATAATTTATATACATCAGGAATTTTGTCATTTTGTTCAACTTCTTTTATTTTGTTTTATATCATTTTTTTAATTCTTCCTTTCTTGTTCCCTTTTGTGGTTTGGTAGTGTGTCATTTGTAAAGAAGGGGGGCAATAAAACACCCTGTCCCTGATTGTCCCTTTTTGCTCATAAAACCTAATCAAATTAAGAGGACAGTGAGAATAAGTGTGGGACAGAAGGCTCAGATAAATACTATCTTGAAGAACAGTGGTTTTCCCTCATGTATTCTGAGAATTATGACAAGTTAATATTATCTGTATAAAACTGATTTCTTGCATGCATAGTAGGATAGCTGCTCTTTGGGATGCATCTCATACAGTGCAGATGACAGTACTATCTATGGAGAGGTATGTGCTCATCCAACCACCAGACCAGGGCAAAGCTTCATGAGGAATAGGAGGTGCTACTTTCTGACAAGGCACTGGAGTCAGTACATGTAGCAAAGGTGCACCTCTGCAGCCTTTCACATCTAGACCTCCCTAACAAGTATTTGTTAATAAACTTTGTATCTCATGTCCCATCTCCAGGTGTCCTCCTTTCTCTTGACAACCCATCCCACTGCCCTAACATAACTGGACTGTAACCATTATAGCTGGCTTATTATATCAAAAAGTTTAAATGCTTTTCTATTTCTTTTTATGTATCTAATTTGCCAGTGAATTTTGTATTTTGATGTGTTATCATGATGGTACTTATCTTTCCTTTGCTTCTGGATGAAGAATTTCCTTAAGAATTTTTTGTAAAGTTCATTTAATGGTAATGAATTCCTCAATGTTTTCCTGTCTTGAAAATTATTTCTCCTTTTTTAGGGGCATATTTGCTGGAGATAGTATTGTCAGTTGATGGCAATTTTCTTTCCGAACTTGGAATATGTCATTTTTTTCCTCTACTCTTCAAGGTTTCTTCTCAGAAATCTACTGTTTGTCTAGGGGGATTACCTTAAATATGATTATTCTTAGAGTTTTTAGGATTCTCTCTTTGTTTTCTAATTTTGATAGTTTGTCTATAAGATGTTGGGGTTAGCATATTTTCGGGCAATACCTGTATGGAGTCCAAAAGGCCTCTTATACTGGGGTGTCCATATCTTTCCCAAGATTATGGAGATTTGCAACTATAATGTCATTGAATTTTTTTAATGACTTTTGTTTTAATTTCTCCTTCAAATACTTCCAAATCTGTGTTCAAAAAGCCTCAAAGCTGTTTTTTATTCATTCTTTCTTTTATTTTCTTTTTCTTATCTTCTTTGATATTTTAAATTTTTGTTTGGAATATTGCAAAAGACCTGACTCAAGTTCAGATATTCCTTCTTCCAGTTGATCTAGTTTTTTGGGGGGTTTTCAGTGTTATTTCTTATTTGACTTATTATGCTCTTTATTTCATTTCCAAGATTTCCTTGCTGGACTTTTAATTCATATTGTGCATTGTCTTCCTAATTTTATTCAACTGTTTGCATTCTCTTGAATAACATTAAGCTTCATTAAAAATTATTCTTTTAAACTCTTTACCAAGCATTTTATCAATACCATTTCCTTTAGGATTTGTGGCTAGAGAATTATTGTGTTCGTTTGGAGGTGTTATTTTTCTTGTGATCTTTCATTGGTATTTGTGCATTGGGTGAGACGGTTATCTTGACCACTTACTTTGTAGAAAGTTTTCCCTTTACGCTGTGTCTTGGGTATTTGTTTGGCATGCAGTATTCACTCTGGCTCCAGCTGGGCACCATAATGTAGTTTTAAAGCTGTCATTAATGACCAGGGACACAGTGTGCATTATGGTGGAGTCAGAGAGACCCACTGTCTCTAGGGGTGACACAGGAATGGGGACTCTCTTACAGTTCCAGCAGGTATGGTGAACACAGCAGTGATGTGTGACTATGGTATGGCTGCTCTGAAAATGAGATAAGTAGCATCAGTTGGAAATTTGCTCAGACACTGCTTAAGTGAGCTCGGTTGCTGGCAAGGCCTCTATCACTACTGTGATTTGAATATCAAAAATCCTCCACAAGCTCAGGTACTGAATTTTTGGTCCCCAGTGCAGCAACACTCAGAGGTGGAATTTTTAGAAATGATTGGATCATGATTGATTAATCGATTAATCCAATGGATTACTCCATGGATGGATTCACAATTTGATGACATTATTGGGAGGTGGTAGAAACTATAGGAGGTAGGGTGTGGTTGGAGGAAGTAGGCCAAGAGGGCATATCCTGGAAGGGTATATCTTGTCCCCAACATCCTCAGGTTCTCCAGTGCCCCTTGGATGTTGTCTCCTCTCCCAGGTTATGAGGTGAGCAGCTTTGCTCTCTGCCATGCCTTTCTGCCATGAGGTACTGCCTCACTACAGGTCAGAAACAATGGAGCCAGAGCTCATGGACTAAAACCTCCTAGACCATGAGCCAAGATAAATATTTCCTCCTTTAATTTGTTTATCTCAGGTATCTTATTTTTACAATGATAAAAAAGTTAACTAACACAACCACTGTCAGCCCCAGCAGTGGTGGAATACCTGGAGTTCCTGCCATCAGAATAGGCAGGAGCACAGGTGCCACACACCGAATAGTGGAGGCACCAAGGGGAACTTTTCCTTCTTTTATATTCTTTTCAGGTTTTGATGTTAAGATTTAGTTGATTTCATAAAACAAGAGGTATTCCCCTTTTCTCTGATCTCAGAAATAATTTGTGTAATATTGTTTTATTTTCTTCTTAGAAGTTTGGGAGAAATTATCAGTGAGGCCATCTCCTTCTGGAGTTTTCTCTATGGGATATGTTTGAGGATTCAATTTCTTTAACAGGTAAAATATATTCAGATTTTTAATTAATAATTATGTCCCCCGTCAGTTTTGGTAAGTGTGCTTTTCAAGATTTTCTTTTTCATTTTGTCTTAGGTATAATTAATTATTTTAGGATATATGGTGGTAACAGAAATGTTTTATCCGAATGGTAATTTTTTTCTTTCTCTTATTTTTTGATCGGTCTTTCTTGATATTGATAAAGTTTCATTAAGATGTTTAAAGATGTCACTTGTATTAGGATTTTCCAAAGAAACAGAACTTTTATAAGATATATATAAAGAGTTATAATGACGGATTGGATCGCACAATTATGAATGAGGAGAAGTACTAGGATCTGCATTTGGCAACCTGGGTACCCAGGAGAATTTATGGTATAGTTCCTGTTGGAGTCTGAAGGCCTGAGAAACAGTAAAGATAGTGGTGTAAGTTTTGTTTCAAATTTGAATTCTAAGGCAGAAAGCTGATGTCAAGTTGAAAGATAATTATGAAAAGAAAAAAAATGAATGCTCCTTTAGATAACATTTTTGTTCCGGCTTTCCATTGTGTGAGGCCCACCTACACTGGACAAGGAAATCTGCTTTACTCAGGCTACCAACTCAAATATTAATCCCCTACACACATATTACAGACACACCCAGAAAGATGTCTAATCATATCAGGTCACCCCAGGGCACAATCAAGTTGACAAACACACCTCAGATAGAGCACTATCTCCAGGACATATATAGAACTTAAAAACATTAACACCAGAAAAACAAATAACCCAATCAATAAATGGGCTAAGGAACTGAACAGATACTTCACAGAAGAAGAAATACAATCGACCAACAAATATATGAAAAAATGCTTGACATCTCTAGTAGTTAGAGAAATGCAATTCAAAACTGCTCTAACATTTAATCTCACTCCAATCAGAATGGTAATGATCAAGAACACAAGTAACAATAAGTATTTGTGAGGATGTGGGAAAAGATACACTCATACATTGCTGGTGGGACTGCAAATTGATACAACCACTCTGCAAAGCAATATGGAGATTCCTCACAAAATTTGGAATGGCACCACCATCTAACTCAACTATCCCACTCCTCAGTTTATATCCACAGGACTTAAAATCAGCCTATTGCAGTGACAGAGCCACATCAATATTTTACAGCTCAATTCACAATAGCCAAATTATAGAACAAACCTAGATGCTTTTCAACGGATGAATGGATAAAGAAAACGTGGTCTACATACACAATGGGATGTTATTAGTCAGCCTTAAATAAGGATGAAATTATGGTATTTGCAGGTAAATGGATGGAGCTGGAAAATATCATGCTGAGCAAAATAACCAATCCCCAAAAATCAAAGGCTGAATGTTTTTTTCTGATAAGTGGATGCTGATTTATAGTGCGGGGCAGGGAGGGTGGCTATGGAAGAATAGAGGAATTTTGGGTTGGGCACGACCTCTGTGACTCTGAATCCTGTACAGCCAGAGGATTGAGATGATGTGCTCCATTTGTATACAATGTGTCAAAATGCTTTCTGCTGTCATGTATAACTAATTAGAATAATTTTTTTAAAAAAAATAGCTTTTGACTTTGCCAATGTTCTTAACTGAAAACTTACTTTCTACTTTACATTTGTCTTTATATATTCTTCCTTCTACTTCCTTTGTTTTTAATTTGCAGTTCTTTCTATCATCTCAAGATAAAAGCTTTGATGATAGATTCTCAAACTTTCTTATTTTCTAATGTATGCTTTTAAAGCTAAAATTTCCCCTTCGAACACTACCTGTGTTTTCTGTTTAGAAATATGTTTTCATGATTAGGCTATTTAAAATATTTTAAAAATCCAATTAGGCTTTTCTATTTGACTCAATGAGTTAATGTTTTGAAATTTGAGATTTCCAAATATCTTGAGGGTTTTTTTAGGTATATTGATCTCTTGCTTACTTCCAACCTGGTAGGAGAATATACTCTATATGCTTTCAAGTATTGACATTTTTAAAGATGTTTTCATGGTTCAAAATGTGGTCTCTGGTTCAATTTTGCAGAGCTACTTGAAAAGTGCATGTATTCTTTCTTGTATCAATTAAGTAGACTTGGTGAATCATATTGTCTAATTTTATATATCACCACAAGTTTTTTCTGCTTGTTTTATCTCCAGTCTCATTGTAGGTTGGTGAATTTCTTCTTCATATTCTATCAGGTTTTTTTTTAATTAGAAAGTGCTATTTCTGCATACAATTTTAATATTATACCTTCTCTTTAGTATGAAATTTAATATTATGCTTTTCATATTTTACAAACAGCATTTCATGTTATTTATTTCTTGGTTCTTTAAATTTTCACTGCACTACATTCTAATATTTAAAATTTGTGTCTTATAAATAAAGTGTTATTTCTCTTAAATGTAGTCCAATAGCCTTTGTTATTTAATTATATTTGTAGACCGCTTACATTTCATGCAACTTTTGGTTTAGTTTAATAAATCTATCATTTTGCTGTTTGTTTTTATTTTCCCCATTTGTTTTTCCTTTACTTCTCCTTTCCTGCCTTATTTTAAATAATTGATTCCTTTTTAAATATTGTATTATCTTCTTTACTAGCAATTTAGTTATAACATTTTTGTATTTTTTTCCCACTGGATACCTTAGAGTTAAACTTACACATCAGCTTTTCCCAAATAATACAAGAATGTTGAAGAAATCTGACAATTTATCCTCTCCCATCTTTTGTTCTTTGGTTGTGATATATTTTATTTCTAGATATTCTATAAACCTCACAGGATACAAATTTTTTAAGATTTTTAAATATATTTCATTTTCTTTTTTACCTTTACCTTTCTAAATCTCTTCATTCTGCCATATGCTTCTTTGCTTCCCTTGGGATTACTTTTATTTGAAATGAATGATTCCATTTACTATTTTAAAATCTGCTTTGTAAAAAAAAAAATCTCAGTTTTTTGTAAGATAATGTTTTCATTTTTCTTAATTTAAGAAGGTTATTTTTATTAAATGTAGAATTCTTAGTGGACAGATTTTTTTTTCTTTTACCACTTTAAAAGAATGTCATTTTATTGCTTTGTGCCTTGTACAGTTTCTGTTCAAAACCCAGATATAAGTTATGTTTTCTGGGCTGGGGATGTGGCTCAAGCGATAGCGCGCTCGCCTGGCATGCGTGCGTCCCGGGTTCGATCCTCAGCACCACATACCAACAAAGATGTTGTGTCCGCCGAGAACTGAAAAATAAATATTAAAAATTCTCTCTCTCTCTCTCTCTCTCTCTCTCTCTCTCTCTCTCTCTCTCTCCTCTCTCACTCTCTCTCTAAAAAAAAAGTTATGTTTTCTTATAAGAAAATTTTCAGGGTTGGGGGTATAACTCAGTGGCAGACCTAACATGCACAAGATCCTACCTAAGTGTAATCCTAGCAACACACACAAGCAAATTTTCCCTCTCTAGCTGATTGTAAGACTATTTTAACCCATTATCTTTGGAGTCTAGCAGTGTAAGCAAATATAATATGCTTTGTTATTTATTTCTTGGTTCTTGGTTCCATACCGTTATTTTGATTTCTTTTGTATTTATTCTGCTTAAGGTTGATTTAGCTCCTCTAATCTGTGAGTTGATGTCTTTCATCAAGTCTGAAAAATTCTTCATTGTTCATTTCCAAATGTTGGTTCTGAATCATTCTTTTATTTCTCTCTTTCTCTCATTCTTTCTTTCTATGACAATATTTACATGAATATTAGACCATTTGAATAAATCCCACATGTTTCTTATTCTCTGTTCTGTTTCTTTTCATCTATTTTTTCATATTTCATTTTGACCATTCTCTGAGTTTTCTGTTTCCAACCTGTGGTTAACCCAATAAAATGACTCCTTAATTTTAGATATCACATTTTTCAGTTCTTGAATGTTCTTCACTTCATTCTTTTCATCATCTCCACTTTACTGGTAAAATTTCTACCTTCTCATTCTTTTCTATATCTCTATTTTTTGCTTTTCTTTTTTTAATTTTTATTTTTTTTAACTTTTTTTTTATTTCTCACAAAATGACAATAGTGGAATGCATTACAATTATAATTATCCATTCACAATACCATTTTTTGTAATACTGTATATAAAGTATGTTCACTCCAAATTATGCCATTATACATGAGCTCTATTATTATTATTATTATTATTATTATTATTATTATTGCATTATAATTCTTTTTTTAAAGAGAGAGAGGAGAGAGAGAGAGAAAGAGAGAGAGAATTTTTTAATATTTATTTTTCATTTTTTGGTGAACACAACGTCTTTTATATATTTTTTATGTGGTGCTGAGGATCAAACCAAGCACCCCACACATGCCAGGAGAGCGCGTTACCACTTGAGCCATCCCCAGCCCGCATTATAATTCTTTATACACCTTTATACCACAATTTATCATATCTCTGTATATAAGGTATGTTGACACCAGATTCACATCTTCATACATGTATTTTGTACAATGGTGAGGGTCTCCTTCTCAAATAGCATTTTTTCCCTTGACCAATGAGTACAGTGTCTGAATCATCATTTTCCCACCAGTTTCAACTAATGTTTTTGTTATATATTAAATATTCACATATAACTTAACATATCTGGATTCCATTCTTCTATTCATATACCAGTGTATATTGCTTTGATTAAAATAACTTTATAGTATGTTCTTGTCATCTCATGAAGCCAATTCTGTATCAGTACTCTCCTTATTTGTATGATTCCTGAAAAATACTATTTATTTTTCCATAAAATTATAATATTTTAAATTTAATTCTCCAACTTTCTGGGTTACTTTGTTTATAATGTTTCTTGAAAATAGCATGTAATAATTGAACTCAATTTATACCCAGTATAATATTATTATATATTTTAATAATTTTACATTTATTTTGTTTTATTATTTTTCATTTTTATCTACTTTCTCTTCTTTTCATTTCCCCCTTGCTAATCTCAAATATTTTCATACTCTTGCATCCTATTAATAATGAACTTTCTTTTCCTTGTCCTCATTATCAGATTTATATTCTCTAATATTATGAGAAAGTAAGATACTGTTTCTTATTAAATTAATTCCTCCTCTACTACTTCTTGTGCTGTTAAGCTGAGACTCCCTCCTCAATTTCCCAGTTTGCAAAGAATTTGCATATTTCCATTTAAATTTATTTAAATAAATTTATTTAACTATAATTTAAATATTTTAATTTAATATATAATATATAATTTAAATATAATTTAAATACTTTAAATTTATTTAAATATAATTTAAAAATAATTTGTATTATTATTTAAATTTCCTTTCAGAATGCCAACTAATGAATCATTATCTATTTAGATATACATAGGTATTTGTCAGCTTTCTTTCATTATAACAAAATGCCTGAGAAAATAGGAGGAGGGGAAGTTATTTTGGCTCACAGTTTCAGAGATTTCAGCCCATGGTCACTTGGCTCTATTGTTTCTGGGCCTGTGGCAAAGAAGAACACCATGGAGGAAAGCACATGGTACAGTAAACATGTTCACCTCCTGGTGGCCAGGAAGCAAGCAGGGGGTGGAAAGAGGAAAGGAACAGGGACAAGATATACATTCCAGGACATGCCCCTGAAGTCTTACTTCTTGCAAATAGGTCCTAACTCCTGACATTGCCACCACCTCCCAGTAGTCCATTAAGTTATAAGTTCATGAATGAAATAATCCATTTGTAAGGTTAGAGCCCTCATGATACAATCACCTCCCAATGACCCCATCTCTGAAAATTGCTGCACTGGGGACAAAACTTTCAATATATGATCTTTGGGGAAATATTTAAGAGCCAAACCAGAACATTATATATATTTATATAACAGGATTCAATGCTCACTACTATTTCCTTTCGTCATCATTATTCCATATTTGAGTCTTTTTAAAGATTTTCTTATGTCCTTAGAGTCCTCATATACGGTATTTATGTGGAAAACTTTTTAATTATTTGGTCATCTTCAAATATTTTTCTCTTCTCTAACAGGTGAATGATACCTAAGTTGGATACAGGACTTTGGTGTTACAACTTTTTTTAATCCATAGATTTTTTATTCCACTCTCTCTTCTGCCTTCTAGTGTTACAGATAGATGACTAACAATATTCCAATTTATTTTCTCTTGTAGAAAACGTATGATTTTGTTTGAGAATTTGTAACATTTTATTAGTTAGCCTTGCATTACTGTAATGAAGTACCTAAGGCAGTTAACTGATAAAGAGAAGTGATTTACTTAGCTCATGGTTTTGGAGGTTCCAGTCCAAAATCAGGTTCTCCCATTGATTTTTTTCCTTTCCTAAGGGAACCAGATGATAATGACAGGGGTGCATGGTTGGAAAGACCACTCACATTATGAACCAGAAGCAGAGAGAGAAATATGACAGGTTGAGGTCCCAAAGGCCCTTCTGGGGCACACACCAAGACCTAAGGATGACTCTCTAGTCTATCTTTTAAAGACTCAGAGCAGTTTGCAATACTTGCCACTCAAGGGACAAACCCTCTAATACATAGACCTTTGTGGAATGGTATACATATTCAAACCATCACTATTATGATTTAGATATGAAGTTTCCTCCAAAAGTTCATGTGTGAGAATGCACGAAGGTTTAGAGGTAAAAAGATTGGGTTGTGAGAGCCTTAACCCCATCCATGCGTTACTCCTCTGATAGGGATTAACTGGTTGGTAATTGTAGGCAGGTAAGGTGTGACTAGAGGAGGTGGGTCACTATAGGTGTGCCTTTGGGGTTTGTGTTTTGTCCATGGTGAAGGAGCTCTCTCTCTCTCTTTCTGCTTCCTGGTGCCATTTCCTGAGCTGCTTTTCTCTTCCACACCCTTCTTCCATGATATTCTGCCTCACCTTCAGTCCAGAACAATGGAGTTGGTCATCTATGGACTGACACCTCTGAAACTGTAAGCCCCCAAATAAACTTTTTTTCCTCTAACTGTTCTCAAGTCTTTTGGTGGCAGCAGGAAAAAAAAAAAAGTTTATTAAAATAATACCACATCTTTAAAATTAGGTTTCAGGAAGTTTATTTAAAAAAATATGACTATATGTGTGTATTTTTTCTTTACAATGGCATTAATACCTCATTAAAATTTTTCTCCAAAATAGGAAAAAATTGTATTATTTATTTAATTATTGTGTGTTTATATATGTTCCATAACACTCTGAAATTCCTGTTTTCAATTAAGTCTTTTCAGGTTATGTTACAAATCTTTTGTCCTTTCTCATAAATTTCAATTCTTCGTATTTTTAAAATATTTCATACAATTAGTCTTCCAAACCATTAACTTGTATCTGACCAATGACCATCATTCATAGAGGCTCTTTATCCAGTTGAGCAAGTTATCTTCTCTTTTTTTCTTTTCATGAATGGGTGTCAAACTTTTGTCAATTTTTTTTTATCTGTTGATATTATCATATGAACTTTCCTTTTATACTCTTCTAATATTAGAAAACACATTGATTTTCAAATGTTAGATGCACTTTACCTTTCTGAGAATAAACATTTAATAACGACATATTATTCATTTTCTATACTACTGGCTGCATTTCTTAATATTTTTTAGAATTTTTGCATCTATTTTCAAGAGGGATATTTGTCTATACTTTTCTCTCTTTATAATATCATTTCTACTTTTGGTATCAGGATAATAAGGTCCTCCTCTTAAAACAAATTGGAAATTATTCCATACTCTCTAATTTATGAAAGAGTTTTTTTTTGGCATTGTTGTTTTTTCTTCCTGAAGTGTTTCATCAAATTAATCAGTGAAACCACCTATTTGTAAATTGAAGAAGTGGAGTGGTAATTAAATTATCAAGTGAATTCAATTGTTAAAGAGACATAAAGATGCTCAGATTTTCCATTTTGTTGACTAAAATTAGCCTAAATTTTATTATAATAATCCCACATTATCCTTTTAATGTCTACAGAATCTGTGATGGTTTCTCCTCTTGCATTCCAAATATTAGTTGTTGTATCTTCTGCCTCTTTTACTTGATCTGTTTGGCTAGTTTTTCAATTTTGTTGATTATGGATACCTAGAGTTGATGTCATTCTTTTCTTTATGATTTGTCCATTTTTTCATTGTTTCCCAATCCCTTTTCCTTCTCCTGTCTGAATTATTTCTATTGCCATACATTCCAGTTCTCTGAACTTTTCTTCTATAGAGTTTACTCTGCTGTTAATTCCTTGAAGTCAGTTTTTCATTTCAGATATTGTATATTTTATTTTTCAAAGTACTACTTGTCATTTTTATGCCTTCTAATTCTCTCCTCTGTGTATTCATGGTTTCCTTTAAATTTTATAGATGTTTTAATGTCTGCAACTGATATGTCCGTCCTCATTTTCAAGTTATTTTTGTATTGATTTTTCTGTTTGTTATAAGTGCATATTTTACCTTCTCATAATCAATAACTTTATTTGGTGCTAACTATTATGAAGTTTACATAGTCAAAGGCTGAATTGTATTTTCTTCCTTTAAAGAGTGGTTGACTTTGTTCTGACATATACTTAAATTATTACGTCACTGACACATGTGATCCTTTGAAAGATTTTTTTAAATTACACATAACACTACAGTGATCTTGACATTTCATACATTTGAATTAAATGGGGTATAATTTCTCATTTTTCTGATTGTACAGATTGCAGAATCACCTTGGTCTTACAGTCACCCATATACATACAGCCATAAGATTGTTTTAAAACTCTCTTAGGATGGATTTAGAGCAGTCTGTGTATTGGAGCTGGGTTATATGAATACTAAGACATGACTACTCTGAGACTACCACCAGGTGCCCTGAGTTTTCAGCAAGGGCACTCTGGTCTAGTTAGTCAGAACTCAAATATCTTCCCAATCTATATCAGCTCCCAAAATTACCATGGAGTCTCATTTTAGTAATGCAACAGTTTCACAGAGACTCCTTGTGAATGTCTGGAGCTCTTTTCCGCATAGGTCTCTCTTCCCTGGTATTCTGGCAAAATTTTTAGCAGCCTTGATTACTTCACATTGTGATTCCTGTTTTCTCTATACAGTGAAACGACTGAGTGATGCTTGGAAGTTCCATCCTGCACTGTGCTCTGGAATGTCTGCAAGCAACGAACCAATATGATCACATGGCTCATCTCATTTGTTTGCCTCCCCTCTCCTGGGGTCATTGTCCTCCACTTTCCGTGGTCCACTGTCAAAATTACTAAATTATTCCTGGCTGCAAACGTTCTATTTACTGACTTATTTAGTTGGAAATTTAATGTTTGGGGCTTATGTTCTATGTTTAGATAACTTTGGGGGCATGCAGCTCAATTCTAATTTCTTCCGGTATGATGATTATTTTCTGTTCACATTCTCATCTGTTTATTTCAATAGTCCACTAGGCATGCAGTCTATTTTTTTTTTACATAATTTTCCACAGGCTTTCAGGCCCACTAAGATGGTGGTGATAGTGGTGGTGATTTTGTGTTCTTTGGGATTTGGTTTTGTTTCTGACTCTCTGAGGCTCATAGCTGTTGGACTGCACTAAGAGAAAGCATTTCCCAAAAAGGAGGCAAGTGAAGCAGCATCCCTTGAGCTGGCCTCCAGACTTCTGCTGAGAAACCCACAAGAAGCCTCCATTATGTCAGACTCACCCAAGCTCAGGGCTGGGATGACTCAACGCTTCTCCTCTGGAGACCAAGGAGACCAGTCATATTCATGATATACAGGCCATAAATGTTACCTTCATCCCCTAACCCTCACAGCATAACGCTGGTAGATTTTACAATCACAATCCTTACCCGAGTGCTCCCACACAGATCCTCAAGTGCTCAATGAGCTCACTGGAGAAAAAAATCCCACACTAGTGTTCTCTGCCAGTGCTCCAACAAAACCAAAGGCCTCATGAACTAGAAACCTGTAGGACTCAGTAGAGACTTAACTGAGAAGATATAGCTAAATCAAACTTGGATAAGGAAGAAAAGATAGTATTTCTTTTGCCATTATGCAACATAAATTTTAAGACATTTCCTTTGGTGCTTCCTGTGTATCTCCCACTTAATATCCTTGTCAAAGAGAGAAAAGCTAAGTTCATAAAAGTAACCCATGTCCTAGGTTAATCATTTATTCCTCATTGAAAGATATTTGCATTTCAACCACAACCTTTATAAACAGGGACTTAATCTAAATTTATTTGTATATGAGTAGAACTTTTAAATACCATGACAAGCTAGACAAGGCAACATTTTCTTTGTGAATCCAATTCACAAGGGGAATGGCTACATCAAAAAATATGAACACCCTCAGCAGATATTACCAGTAATTTCACCAATAGCAGTGTATAAAACAGGTATTACTTCTCACCAAACCCTTGGCTGCATAAGATATTCAAAATTATGAAAGTCTGGTAAGTATAAAGTATTAATTCATTTTGACTCTATTTTATTATTATTATTTTTAGTGCGTGGTAGTTGCACATAGCAGTGGGGTTCACTTTGACAAATTTGTAAATGCATATGACATAGTTTTCTCCATTTCCATCCCCAGTACTACTTCTCTTCCCTCCCTTGCCCCCTCCCCAAATTCTTTTTCTCTACTCTATTGGTCTCCCTTCTATTTGTTTATTTATTTTACATTCATGCATTAGAGTCATACATAAAATTGGAATGCATGGTTATATATTCAGACATGCTCAAGGCATAATCTGGTCAATTTTATTTCCCAGAACTTCCCTTTGGTCTCCCCTCTTCCCTCACCCTTTGTCCACTGCTTCTACTCTACTGCTCACCCTTCTATTTTCATAATAATAGATATTCATTATATTTGCCTTTTGGGTAACAACTTCTGTAAGATGATTACTTATATTTTTTATATCATACTAGATTTTTTCCTTACCTACTGATAAATATCCTTTGAATAGTCTGGGATGGAACTTCTTATAAAATAATGGTAATACCTTCTTCCAAATCTTTAACTTGACTTTTAGATTACAGTTTTTAAAGTCAGAATTGTCAAGTTTGTCACTCTTTCCCTTAAAGTTGGTGCCTTTTATTCTTTTTTTTTCCCTGTTTCAAAAGGCTTTTCTTTGTCTGAAATCATGATGTAATTGTCCTGTGTTTTCTTGCAAAATGGTTTTAGTTTTGTTCTTCACATTTAAGATCTTTCCATCTGGAATTTGTTTTTGTGAGATAGAAATATAACCTAGGGAAATAATTATTATTTTCCCTAAAGCAAGCCAATTTTTACAGTTCTGTTTATTAAATATTTTCCTCCCTAATTCTCCGCTAACCAGTAATGTTGCCACTGTTTTATACCAAATCCCCCAATATGGCTCTATTTCCTGGTTCTTTTGTCTGTTTGTTCATCCAGGAGATCAATGTTTTGTTGTAAGGGGAGTTTTGAGAAGCTCATTTATGACTGTCCTCTACCATGGAACTATGCTCCATGTTTTATTCAGCTTCTTTGTAACTGTGACCAAAAGACCTGACAAGAACAATTGTAGAAGGAAAAGTTTATTTGGACTCATGGTTTCAGAGGCCCTGTCCATAGATGGCCAATTCTATTGCTTTGGGCCCAAGGTGAGGCAGAACATCATGGTGGAAGGTTGTGGAGGAAGAAAGAAGCTCAGGACATTAGCAGCAGGGAAGTAGAAAAAGCTCCACTCCCCAAGGACAAACTATAAGCCCCAAAGCACACTACCAGTGACCTACCTCCTCCAACCAACCCTGCCTGACTACACTTACCACCCAGTTAATCCCTATCGGTGGATTAATGCACTGACTAGGTTAGGTCTCTCATAACCCAATCATTTTACCTCTAAACTCTCTAACATTTCTCACACATGAGCTTTAGAGGGATACCACATGTCTAATGGCAAAATCATGTTGGAAACACTTAACCATCAGAGTCAAGGGGGATGTAATTGACATCATGCAACAAGACCCAAGGATTTAGTGTGCTTGACACAGGGATCGCCAGTGACGGCCAATAGAACATGATGTCTGTAAAGATATAAGAACAGCAGACTAAAGTGTTGGTGATGAAAGAAGAAAGGAAGGAAGGATGAAAGGAGGGAAGGAGGAAGGAAGGAAGGAAGGAGAGAGGAAGTGGGGGAGGAAGGAAGGAGGGAGGGAGGGAGGGAAAGAAGGAAGGAAGGAAGGGTGAGCAGAAAATTGTCACTTTCATCCAGCTCCCAAATCTACCTCTATTCAACATTGTTGATTAGATCCCCTTGGAGAATGATCCTGAACAGGCCTCTATAGAAATATATATTAAATATTCTTTCTTGCTCAAAGACACCTGAAGTCATTTGCCAGGATAAAGGCCTTTAGGGAACAAGTAATACCCCAACTTTCCAAAGTGACACAAAATAACTCCTATCTCATACCTCCAGTCTGAACGGAGAGTTTAGGGAAACCAGGTAATCAATAGAGTCATGGTACAGGATCATCTGATTACAAAAAAGGTGGGGGTTATTTTCTAGTTCTTGGAACACAATATGATTATTTCCTCAGATTCTAAATGTAAGCGATGCAGATATATGTATTAGTTTGCATTGGGGGACTGAACCACAAAATACATTTAATAAGGATTTTCCATTCCATTTCTCAGAGTCCATTTTTCTAGACATGAATTGTATCTAGAGCTTTGTAATAAATTGTTCCGATGTTTTCTTTTTTCCTTTCATTTTGCAGATGTTAAGCACATGGAGCTCAGATGTGAATTTTCCTTCCTTTGAAATACAATAATATCGAAACATTTTGATCAGAACAAAAATGTTTGTATGTTTTCATTTCTTAACATGAGGGCATTATAAACTCTTCAGCTCTTTGAGGATCTTCTGCACAATGAAATGCTGTAGGTTTAGAGATTGCTAGTTGATTTCGACATGCAATTGAAGCTATCATGACTACTTTATTCAGACTTTGATATTTCTGCTACTGCATTTTACAATCTTTTCAAATCTCAGTGCTGAAAGATAATGAAAACCTTTTAGCAAAATATTCTTAAACTTCTCTGTGCCTAATTTCATCACAATAACCTGCTTGTTCAGTTCTATAGAACTCAGGCTTCCTGTACATCCCCGAATGCACCATTTTCATTTTCAGCAGCAATTTTATTAACCTGTCAGGCGTAGTGAAACAGACACCAGGGAACATTTGAGTATTCATAATGCTCTTTTGCAAGTATTCTCCTCTCCAGCCCACAAGCAGATGTGGCCCTACAACATCCTACGGACTGGTCTGAAAAATTTCTCCTTAGTGAATTGGTTACCAATACTAACACTAGCATAGAAAAAAATATGTTTATGTTTTCCACAATGTGTTTATCTAGTTATTTCCCATTTTCACGTTTATAAAGATAATTTATCTTCTTATCTAGGTGACACCTTTGGATTTGAGAAAATTAGAGTGGTCCATAATGAAAATACATCCTCATAGGCCAACCACTATTAGCTAGTTATGTACAGGTTATTTGAGATGATGGCTAAGAAGAAACCAAGAGTACATTCTACTACTTCACAATTTTTCTTAGATTCATCATATTTATTAATAGCTATTAGTGTAGCAAAAAAAAGTGTCCCCCAAAATAGAAACATCATCCCTGGGAAATCAGAGTAATATGCTGAAATAAGCACACACTTTTTTATTATCTTTGACTTCAGACTTCAACTGCTCACTTGCTAGTTTTGACTGAGAGCAAATCATTGAGTCCCAGGGTCATCATATGTAAACTGTGAATAGTTTATACATGAATCAGAAGATTGTTCTGAAAATAAAGTAATGAAATACATCTAGCACAATATCTAGTACATCATAAGAGTTGGCTGAATGTTAGTTTTTAGAAAAAAGTTCTCTTTTTGTTTGTTTGTTTGCTTCGGGCCCTGGTGATTGAACCCAGGGGCACTCTACCACTAAGCTGCATCCCCAACCTTTTTATATTTTTATTTTAAGACAGAGCCTCGCCAAGTTTCTGAGGCTAGCCTCAGACTTGGGATCCTCCTGCTTCAGCCCTCCAAGGCTGAAGGCATGCACCACTGCACTTGGCAAGACAGTTTTCATAGGGGAAAATAATTGCCCAGATTCAAACGTTAGACAAGATGATTTCTCAAATTCCCTCCAGTTTTGTTTCTGATTGTCTAATTCCAAATGAGGGCAAAAGAATCAAGGAAGGAATTCCCATGTGGCTCTCCTGCAGAAGTTCCAATAACACCAAACATCCCATCAGCATCACGCTGCCTTCACATATTGTCAGCTTCAGCTGTGAAAGTCATTTTCCCACAGAGTCCTCACTATGTCACTGGGACAAGAATAAGTTCTTAGTTAAGAAGACAAATTTTTCTGGTTGGAATTACAGTGTCTAAATTCAAATTTCACTCTTAGGATACATGCCTTTTCAAGCATAGCTAAAAAAACAAACACAGTCTGATCAAACCCGTGTATCTCCTACCCTAAGGAAGACTATTAACTTCATAAATCCCACTTTTTATATCTTCAAAGTCAAGATTAACAATAAAATTCAGCCAGACTCAGTGGTCAGTACTGGTAATCCTTGCTACTCAAGAGGCTGAGGCATGAAGATCACATGTTTGATTCAGCCTGGGAAACATAGTGAGAGCTGTCTCAAAATAGAAAATAATTAACTAAATTAAATAAATGCACACTCATGGGAGGTACTGATGGTAAAAAATGATAACACAATAATCTGTAGGCCTTCTCCTGATGGAAATATTTAATTTTAGTTTCTCTTTGAAATTATAATTATTTTGTTAAATCCTATTCTGTTTTCCTTATATCATGTGTGTGGTGTGTGTTTGAAGATACAGCATTAAAAAATAAGGTTAGTATAGCCATTATATACTTCGTGAGATTTCTTGATGTTTTATTGTGTAGCTTCTTAGTAATATTAGGATATATAAGATCATTGCTTTTAGTGCTTTATTAAGTTGGTTTGATTAATCCCACCAGTACCAGCTTTGTGACCTTCACAAGTACTTACCATAGCTGGGCACCATGGTGCAGTCATCCCAGCAACTTGGGAGGCTGAGGCAGGAGGATGGCAAGTTTGAAGCCAGCCTCAGCAACTTAGCAAGCCCCTGTCTCAAAATAAAAAAGGATGGGGACATTGTTCATTGGTAAAGTACCCCTGAGTCCAATCCCCAGTACCAAAATTTAAAAAAAGAAAATATTTAACTTGTCCGACCCTCAATGTCCCATTGTGTACAAATCACATGAAATTCATTCCAAAAAAAATGAAATGAGGCTTCAAAATGTGAAGTAAGTTATTTCTTGCTTCCCACTGATATTTTCCCTCTATGTTGCTTCATCAGGAGACTCCAACAATATTTAGTAAATAATATTCTGTCATCCCCTTCATTTATAGTTTTATAATTTTCTCCTCATTGCTTCCATCCCTGATACAAGCAAAAAGCAGTATCAGTGAAAGGTTAATGAAGACTATGAACTGTTGTTGCAGAGACTGAAGAGACATGAAAATTCTGAATTGCATCCTGAAATTTAATAACCATTAGTGAAATAGTTGGTGAAATGTAAATAAAAGCTGTAGCTGCAATAATGGTATCAAGGTTAATTTCTTGGTTGTGGTTGTAATGTGCTTATGTAAGATAACGTACTTGTTTTTAACAAATGCACATTAAAATATTTAGAACTAAAGCATTTTCATATGCACAGCTTACTCTCCAGTGGCTCCAAGAACGCATGTGTGTGGGTGCTTACACCTATATACGTATGTACCTGAGTATGTATGCATATTCACAGAAAGAAAGCCCAACTTACAAAGGGTCGACTTCAAATTTTTCTATAATGGTGATGCAAAAACTAAACTCATGCAGTAAAAAAAAAAAATGAGCTTTAAATTTCTAATTTTGATCTTTCCTCAGTCTATCAATATGTGGTCATATCCCAGCCCATCAGGCCACCACCAGGGGAGACAACCGAACTCGGCAGTGCACCATGATGCTGGCAGCTTTTGGATACAGGTATTCTATAAATTAGATGAGATATTCAACACTTCGTTGTGAAATGGGCTTTATGTTAGGTGATTTTGTCCAACTATAGCCTAATGTATGCATTCTGACCATATTTAAGGTAGGCTAGACTAAGGTAGGAGGTTTGATAGGTAAAGTATATTAAATGCATTTTTGATTGAAGATATTTTCTACTTATTATAGATATACTAGGACGTAAGTCCATCATTAAATTGAAGAACATCTTATAAATACACGCATACATATATTCAGAGAGACCATATTTGCAAATTCACTTTCTCACTAAAATTAATTTGTAACACAAAATCATTTCTTGTGGAACTTCTGCAGTCATCTGTAGACATGCACAGATTGCTGAAAGTGTTCCAAATATGCACAATCCCCACTGAGGTTGTACAAGCCACCCCTCTGTTTCAGTTCTCTTGATGCAAATAATGTCCTTGTCATATTATTTGGTGCCACATTTTCACATTTTTGTGCTTTTTATTGATAATTTTACTATTTAAAAGGTTCCCCAAACACAGTGCTGATGTGCTGCCCTCGGGTTACTAAGTACAGGGCTGTAATGTGACTTATGGAGAAAATAAATGTATTAGAGAGTCTTTGTCCAGGCATGAGCTACAGTGCTATTAGCCATGAGATTCAAGTTAATGCATCAAGAATCCATTTTAGCCCAGTGTGGTGGTATACACCTGTGGTCCCAGTGGCTCTGGAGGTTGAGGCAGGAGGATCTAAGTTCAAAGATAGCTTCAGCAACTTAGCAAGGCACTAAGCCACCCAGTGAAACCCTGTGTCTAAATAAAATATAAAATAAAATAAAATAATAAAATATAAAATAATATAATAAAAATAATAAAATAAAAAGGGCTGGGGATGTGGCTCAGTAGTTGAGTGCCCCTGGGTTAAATCCCTAGTACCAAAAATAAAATTTAAACCAAAAAGAAATCTATTTTGAATAGGTGTCTTTGAACTGAGAAACATAATAAACAAAATTATGTATGGATCAATTGAGGGAAGGGTCATAACCAGAGGCTCATAGAAACCTAGCTCAGTATTTCTTTTTTTTAATATTTATTTTTTAGTTGTGGTTGAACACAGTACCTTTACTTTATTTGTTCTTATGTGGTGTTGAGGATCGAACCCAGGGCCTTGCACGTGCTAGGTGAGTGCTCTACCACTGAGCCCCAGCCCTAGCCTCCTAACCCAGTATTTCTGTTAGGCACAATGACTCTGTATTTATTCTCAGCATTCAAAGTGGCATTATGGATCAAAAACCACCACAAATAATAATGCAGAATGACAAAAGATAGAGACCAAAAGGAAAGGCTAAGGAAATGTGGCAAAACATAAATTTGGAGAACTGGAATAAAGCATGCAAGTGTTCTTTATACTATCATGGAGGATTTTCTCCAAATCTGTATTTTAAAATGAAATTTAAAGATTAAAACAAAACAAAAGATAGCTTCCTTGGTTCAGAACCTTCTTTCATGGCTGAGAACAATCTAGAGGCACTAGATTAGGGCAGGGGACGGAAAGTGTGGAATACCGAAGGCAGTCACCTGTTTACTCTGGGCAGCCTTGGGCAGCATGAGTACAAGGGTACAGTCATGGTCCAGAAGAGAAGGACCAGGTACCAGAAATGCGAAGAGCCCCAAACGGAGAAGAAGCACGGTCAAAAGCCTTACAGAAGTAAGTTGTGATACGAGTCTGAACAAGCTCTAAGGTATAAAACTTCAAACTTCAAACTCTCCTATGACATTGGGTCTCCTGAGAACTTTTAAAGAAGCAGGCAGAACAGATACTTCCTCCTCTGCATTAATGTTCACCTTTTCTCTATGTTGGTATTCTTCCAGAGCCATTTGACAATTTTTTTCATTATACAAAAAATGAGGTTAAAAAAAAAACAAGTAACAACAAAAATCTTATGTTTCATCTAGGGAAAAAATGTTTGTCTACTGAAATTGGTATATGTGTTCCTTGGATTGTGGGGTTCAGGAGTCTATTCCAGCTTGCTTGCTTGTTTAGGAAATAAGTACATTTAACAACATATCCCAGACACATTTTTAGGTGACTTTATTACTAGATTGTTACATGCATATAAGGAAGTACATGAATCACAAATATACAGTTTGCTATATTTTCACAAGGTTATCAAAAAAGAAAACATCATCAATCCTGCAGAAGTCTTTTGACTTCCTCCCAGTCACTGTTCCTCCATTACCAACATCCTAACTTTCAGATTAATTTTGTCTGTTTTTGATAAACAATATTGTACAGTTTATACTCTTTCTTATCTGATTTCTTTTATTTGATATTAGCTTTATGGGAGTCATCTATGTTTTTCCACACAATAATAGTTTGTTCTTTGTCATTTCAGTATAGTATTCTCTTATTTGAATATGCTGAAATTTATTTATTCACTTGACTATCAAGGGTATTTGGGTCGCTTCCCATTTTGAACTACTACTAATAGTACTACTATGAACACTCATGTTTTGGTACATATCTGTACACAAGGTTTATTCCTAGTTGTGAGATCATTGGTTGTATTAGTCAGCTTTCTGTTGCTACAACAAAACATCTGACATAAACAAATTATAAGGAGGAAAGGTTTATTTTACCTCATAGTTTTAGAGGTTTCAGTCCATGGTCAGTTGCCTCTATTCCTTTTGGGCCTGTGGTGAGTCACCACATCCAAGTAGGAGTGAATGACAAAGGAGATTGCTCACCTGAAGGCAACCAAGAGGCAAAGAGAAAAGGGAAGTGACTGGAGATCCCCGCTGACCTAACTTCCTCCTGTTACTCTTACCTCTTAAGGGTTCCCCCACCTCACAGTAGCTCCAGGGAATGGTAATCAAGACTTTAACATGTGGGCCTTTGGGGAACACTTATCCAAACCATAGCTTTGGGTTATTAAGTATCTATGTGTATATTAAGTGCTCAGTTTTAATCTGTCAAAGAGTTATTAAAGATGTTAAGCCAATTTAATCCTTCATCAACAGTATATGAAAATTATCCTAGGTTACTCTTATTGTTTTCTATTTTTATTTCATTGTACTCAGAGAACATACTTTGCAAAATCTCTACTTTTTTGAAGGTAAATTTTTAATTGTGGCTAAGTGTATGAACAACTGTTATAAATATTTCATGGAAAGAAGAGGAAACATCTATTTGTTTATAAATATATAAAATTACCAAATTGAGATTTGAATAACTTTTGAGTGGTAGCATATTCCTGGAAGCGAAGACAGTGTCATACAAATGTCAGTCTTCCTCAAACTAAAATACAAATATAATGCATTTCCAACTAAATCGCAATATTTTTGTAAGGTTAAAATTATGTTATAAAATTTAGATACAAAATTTAAACACCACCTGGGTGTGGCGACAGCACACCTGTTATCCCATCAGCTCAGGAGGCTGAGGCAGGAGGATTGTGAGTTCAAAGCTAACCTCAGCAAAAGCAAGGTGCAAAGCAATTCAGTGAGACCCCATCTCTAAATAAAATACAAAATAGGCCTGGCAATATTGCTCCGTGGTTGAGTGCCCCTAAGTCAAATCCCTGGTTCCCTCCCCCAAAAAATTTAGAAACAAAGACAATTTCAAAAAATGTGACAGTAACTGAAATTGAAAATAAAATAGTAAATGAATGCTTATCTTACATCTAATGAATTACCATCAAGTTCCTATAAATATTATGGGATATGTTGCCACAGGAATACTCAAATAGAAGAATATAGACTTTAGAAACCAATCTAAGTATATAAGAATCTTACATGTAAGTATGGTTTGATAGTATATTGGGTAAAATGAATTTTATTCAATGGATATCCAGAAAAAAAAAATAATACCCTATTTGATACCATACAAATAAGTAACACATTAATTTAATAACTGTCTCAAAAAGTTAATTGATAGAGTATATAAAAGAATATTCATGTAACTTTGGGGAATGGAGAATGATTAAGAAAACATTTTGGAACTCAGAAGCCATAGAGAAAATTATCACCATATTTGACTGCATAAAAAATAAAATTTCATTTCAAAAGTCTAAGACAAACTGGGAGAAAATATTTGCAAGATCTATGAGAAAACTGAGCAGAGCTGGTGTAAAAGGGACAAAGGAAAGAGAGGACCACCCCAAAACCAGGCAAAATGAATAAAGCCTGGAATCATAGAAGGCCATATGCCATGTTTTAAGCACAAGGAAGGAAGGAAAGGAGGGAGGAAGGAAAAGAAAAAAAAATATGCAACAGAAAAAGAAAAGGGAAATTTGTTAAGACAGGAAGCTATCTAAACCAAGCTCCTTATAATAATTTAAAACAAAACTAACATTCAAATCAGCAATACACAAGTATGGAGATCAAATCCCATACCAATTGCTACAGGAAAAGAGTAAGAACAAGAATGGGGCTTCTATAGACAATAAAAACATACAAGAAAGATATATACAAAATACAGATGAAATGTATAAAGTACTATTTCAAAATAAGCTAAAAGTCATTAAGAAAGTATACAAAAGTTGAATATAATGTAATTAAAAATTATAAAAATCTAAAACTGAGGTGACAGAACTCAGAAAATAGAAATTAGAAATAAAATAATTTTAGAAATCAAGACTAACAGAAGAAACACAGGAGGAAAAAATTGCAACAAATGAAAGACAATTAATGAAAAGGTAGAAAATTTAATTAACTAAATACAAAAAAATTAATATAATCAAATTATTTGAGTGACATAATCAAAGATAATGAAAGAAGATCTAATATATGGGTAATAGGAGTGCAAAAAAGGATATAACATAACAAAACTAAATTTTTATGAAAACTTTCCCCCAAAATAATTTTTTTAAACTTTTGGAACTATCTATTGAAATAATATTTACTTGAGAATATTCCCAATAAAATAATTTTTAAAAACTTTTGGAACTATATATTGAAATAATATGTTTACTTGAGAATAGAGATTCAGAATAATCATCACCAAGACAGTCTTATAAAATTGATAGGTATTTAAAAATTTGTTGTTTAAGGAAGATAACACATGGATTATAAAGCAGTATGAAAGTACATTATCATCAGTCTTTTATATCAGAAGAAAATAAAACAGAGAGGATAGGAAAGGCAGCTGAATACAACAGACATGAGTATGTCAACATGTAAATCAATGTAAGTGTAACTGATGTGATTCTGCAATCTGTATACGGGGTAAAAATGGGAGTTCATAACCCACTTGAATCAAAGTGTGAAATATGATATATCAAGAACTATGTAATGTTTTGAACAACCAATAAAAAATAAATAAATAAAATAGAAAATAAAACAGTATATTTAATATACTCAAGGAAAGAAAGTGTGACTCAAGTATTTTTTACTCAGTAGAACAGATCTTTAAGAATAAAGAACATTAGCAGTTATCAACATGCAAGAATTCAGGAAACATTGTTCACAAGAGTCCATGAATATATATGTATATAAAAGTAGCTTAAAACAACCAAAATGACCAAAGAGACATTTACTTAAGGACAAGTGGTAAAATTAAATACATAAATACATATAAAATGAATTCTAAATAAGGATTAAAGCAGATTGTAGACTCTCACATGTAGATGTACTATAACTATAGAAGAAGGGAGCATGATCGCATATAAGGCATTTTAAAATGTTTTCAGTAATTATAATTAATGGTTGCAATATCAGTATCATTATAAAACATTTACATGTGCAAAGTGGAGAAAACTAAATAATTATGGGATGTTTTAATTATAACAATCCTATGACAGGGCAGGATTTTTGGACTGTTAATAAGGGATATATCAGCCTAACAGGCTAGCTAAGCCAAACCTCTGTAGTCCTGAATCTGAATTAGAAATATCATTAAGAACACATAAGATATTTTTAAAAGTATATATACATACTAACTCTGTACTGAAAAAGCATAAAAACAATGACCAACCCAATAGCAACAAGAATTCATACAGTCCCAGCTGTGATCTTGACATACTATTTCCCAGCAAAAATTAGGGTAAGGGCAGGTGATTACTGAAGACACAATGGATTCTGGTCTGGGAAAAGAAATGAAAAAAAACAAATATGTGATACCTTGATATAGTAGGTGGCATAGAACCTATTAAAAATTGTTAGGGCCATAAACAAACTCAGGAACCAACTTGAAGAACAGTTCAAAACCCAAAGATGGAAACTCTGAACTTCATAGTTCCTCTTGTCTTACTACATTAGCTAGAACTTAAAGTATGATGTTGGAAAGCCGTGGTGACAAGGTTCATCCTGGCCCTACTCCTGATCTGGTATTTTCATGTCACTAAGTATGTTAACTATATATTTTGTAGATGCTCTTATCAAATTGTGGAAGTTCCACTCTATTTCTTGTTTGCTGAGAGTTTTTATCATGACTGGGTTCTAGATTTTGTCAAATGCCTTTTTACCGCTACTGATAGAGGATCATATGCCTTTTCACCTTTAACTTGTTGATGTGATGGGTTATATTAACTGATTTTTTAAAAAATCTGAACCAGATTTGTACACATGAGATAAATTCTGTTTAGTCACAGCATGTTATTCTTTGTACACATAGTTGTATCCAGTTTGCTAACATTACATTGAGAATTTTTTGCATCTGTGTTCATGAGAGATATTGGTCTGTAGTTTTCTGGTAATATTTTTGTATCATCTTGATATCAGACTAAGTATGGCTCATGGAATGACTTAGGAAATATTCCTTCTGCTTTTGTCTTCTGGAAGAATTTTGGCAAATATATAGTATAATTTATTCACCAAATATTGGGAAGAATTTACCAGTGAACCCATCTAATCCTAGTGCTTTCTGATGGGGTAGTGCTAGATTTGGATTTGGTCTAAGTATGTTCCTGAAGAGTTCACGTGTTGGGAGTTTGTTCAGCATAGTGACGTTAAGAGGTGGTGGGTCCATAAAGAAACAGGGCTTAGTGAGAAGTTCTGGGGTCTCATTAATGGTGCTGCCTAGGAAGGAACCGATGTAGTTCTCATGGTACACAAGTTAGCGCCTGTGACATCGAGTCAATACAAAAGAGCAAGACTTGTCCCTGGTCCCAGCCCTACCAGTCTCTGACTTCCTCACTATGTGATCTCTCCTTTTAAGTGTCCCTGCCGTTTTGTCATCCACCAGAGTCGGAACACACAGGACCATCAGTCTTGGACTTTCACTCCAAAACCATGAGCTACATAAACCTCTTTTCTTCATACATTTTAAGAGTCATGTATTTTGTTGTAGCAATGGAAAATAAAGTAACATAGGAAGGCTGTCAATTATTGGTCAGAATTACAATTTTTAAAAAATTATTTGGTCACCTTCCAAGGATGTCTAGAAACCAATTGATTACATTGAAAATTAGGTAAATATAAATAATGAAACATTATCTTGCCTTTCCAATAACTATCCCTCTGGGCAATTACACAGTAAATATGGGAGCTTTCCTCTTCTGAAATAATATAAAATGAAATAAAAATAATTTAAAAATTAAAACTTAGAATATCCTTAATCTGAAGCTAAGTACTTTAGGCTGTGACAAACATCTCAACAGACCAGAAAACCAATGTAAACTCTGGATAAAAATAACAAGGAGCTAGTCAGGCACATGGCACATACCTATAATCAGCACTTGGGAGGCTGAGACAGGAGGATCACTTGAATCCAGGAATTGAAGAGCAGCCCTAGTAAACATAGGAACACCTTGTCTCTCAGAAACAGTGAGGGGAGAGAGAGAAAGAAAAAGAAATAGCTACTTAAAAAACTACTGAGTGAATGAAAGCTGGAAGTGTCTGATGAGGAATCCATAGTAGGAGAAGCAGTACAGTTAGATAAACTAGGTTCCTATTTTCATAAATTGACCTGAGAACCAGACATATCCAGCATAGCCTTATTCAGAATGGCAAAAACCTGGAAACAACCCAAATATGCATCAAGGAATTAACAAATTGTGTTAAATCCATACAACAAATACTACTTAGTAATAAAAAAAGGAACAAACTACTTATTCTCCAAAAGTAGAGGTGAGTCTCAAAAGCATTGTACAATGGGAAAAAATCTAGACACAAAAGACACACTACATGGGCTGGGATTGTGGCTCAGCGGTAGAGCGCTCACTTAGCATGGGCAGGACCTGGGTTCGATCCTCAGCACCACATACAAAAAAAGGCATTATGTTGTGTCCATCTAGACCTAAAAAAAATGAATGTTTTTTTTAAAGATACACTACAAGATATCATTTATTGGAAATTCTAGAAAAGGCAAGACTAATGATAAAAAGGAAATTGGTGATTTTCATGAGGCAGTAGATACACCGAAGAGTCTGAATGCAAAGAAGCCTGTGAGAACTTTTTGGGATAATGGAAAAGCTCTACATCATTGTGGCAATTTCTTCACTGAATGTATTTATCAAAATTCATACAATGCCACATTTAAATGGGTGAATTTTGTTGTGCATAAATTATACTTTAATAAGACTAATTTTAAAATAGCAAAACCCAGATTGGAAGCCTCCTGCTGAAGAAATGAAAAATCACCTGTGCTTTTGCCAAGGTTATTGGATATGAGTCTAGTCAAGTTTTTGGATTCAGTTGCCAAGTTGGAGGAAAAATGACTATTAAATTGTACCAGGAATATGAATTGACAAAATCCAGATTATGGAAACTCTGCAAGTTAAATGGCCAGAATTTTTCAACTTAAACTTGAAAAATGAGAAAATAAAAATAGGAAAGATTCCTCCATGGTGTCTATAGACTTCAACTTGAGTCATAAAAAACACAAAACAATGCAAGAGGTGATTAAAAGATGCTCTTTAAATAAAAAGACAATGGAGAAACTATATTTTATATACATAATATATATGTAATATGTAGTTCTCATATATTATGTAATATTTATGACATGTTATATAGTAAGTATATTATATGTTATGTATTAAATATATCATATATGGTAAGAAACATGAACAGAACATTGAAGAATATGGTATAGCATAAAAAGACCAAATTTAAGAGTTATTGAGATAGAGGAGGCAATAGAGTTCCAAACCAAAGAAATGAACAGTCTTTTCAATGAAATAATATAAGAAAATTTTCCAAGCATGAAGAATGAATTGGAAAACCAAATTCAAGGGACTTAACAGGATTCCAAATGTACAAAATCACAACAGATCAACACCAAGGCACATTATAATGAAAATGCCTAACATACAGAATAAGGAGAGAATATTAAAAGCCTTGATAGAAAGAAATCAGATTACATATAGGAGGAAACCAATTAGGTTATGTGCAGATTTCTCAAACCAGACCCTGAAAGCTAGAAGACCTTGGAACAACATATATCAAGCTCTGAAAGAAAATGAATGCCAACCAAGAATCTTGTATCCAGCAAAATTAAGCCTTAGATTTGATGATGAAATAGAAACCTTCCATATAAACAAAAGTCAAAAGAATTTACAGCAAGAAAACCTGCACTTCAGAACATCCTTGGCAAATATTCCCATGAAGAGGAAATGAAAAACAACAATGAAAATCAGCAAAAAGAGGTATTACAAAGGAAATACTAATCAAAGGAGAAACCAAGTCAAGTTAAGTAACAAAAATGGGCTGGGAATACAAATCATGCCTCAATAATAACCGTAAATATTAATGGCCTAAATTCACCAATCAAAAGACATAGACTAGCAGATTTGATCAAAAAAATAGATCCAACAATATGCTGCCTCCAGGAGACTCATCTCATAGGAAAAGACATCCGAGACCAATAGTAAAAGGTTTAGGAAAAATCATATCACTCACATGGACTGCAGAAGCAAGCAGGGGTTTCCATCCTCATATTAAATAAAGTAGATTTCAAGCTAAAGTTAATCAAAAAGAATAAATAAGGACATTCATACTGTTCAAGGGAACCAACACCAACAAGACATAACAATTGTAAATATATATGCCCCAAACAATGGAGCATCTATGTTCATCAAACACATTCTTCTCAAGCTCAAGAGTCACATTGACCACAACACAATAATCTTGGGTGACTTTAACACACCTCTTTCACCACTGGATAGATCTTCCCAAACAAAAGCTGAGTAAAAAACTATAGAACTCAATAATACAATAAATAACTTAGACTTAACTGACATATATAGAATATTTCGTCTGTCAACGAGCAAAAACACTTTCCTCTCAGATGCACATGGATCCTTCTCTAAAACAGACCATGTATTATGCCACAAAGCAACTCTTATCAAATACAAAAAAGGAGAGATATTACCCTGCATTTTATCACATCATAATGGAATGAAATTAGAAATCAATGACAAAATTAAAAAAATGAAAACTACTCCAACACCTGAAGACTAAATAATATGCTACTGAATGAACAATGGGTTGCAGAAGACATAAAGGAGGAGATTAAAAGATTCTTAGAGGTAAATGAGAACACTGATAGAACGTATCAAAATCTCTGTGGGCTGGGGATGTGGCTCAAGCGGTAGCGCGCTCGCCTGGCATGCGTGCGGCCCGGGTTCGATCCTCAGCACCACATACAAACAAAGATGTTGTGTCCGCCAAAAACCAAAATAAATAAATATTTAAAAAAAAAATCTCTGGGACACTGTGAAGGCAGTACTAAAAGAAAATGGAGTCCATTCCCCAAAGAAAAAAAAGTCCGCAAATAAATGACCTAACATTACATCTCCAAGCCCTAGAAAAAGAAGGCAAATCAACACCAAAAGCAGTAGAACACAGGAAATAATTAAAATCAGAGCTGAAATCAATGAAATCAAAAGAAAAGAACCCATTGAAAAAAATTGACAAAACAAAAAGTTGGTTCTTTGTAAAAACAAATAAAATTGACAAACCCTTAGCCATGCTAACAAAGAGAAGAAGAGAGAAAACTCAAATTACTAACATACATGATGAAAAAGGTAATATCACAACAGACACTGCAGAAATAAAGAATATAATTAGAAATTATTTTGAAAACTTGTACTCCAATAAAATAGAAAATATCGAAGGCATCGACAAATTTCTAGAGTTATATGATTTGCCCAAATTGAATCAGGATGATATACACAATTTAAACAGATCAGTTTCAAGCAATGAAATAGAAGACACCATCAGAAGCCTACCAACCAAGAAAGGTCCAGGACTGGATGGATACACAGCCAAATTCTACAAGGCCTTTAAAAAACTAATACCAATACTCTTCAATTTTATTTTAGGAAATAGAAAAAGAGGGAGCACTTCCAAACTCATTCTATGAGGCCAATATCACCCTGATTCCAAAACCAGACAAAGACATATCAAAGAAAGAAAACTTTAGACCAATATTTCTAATGTTTATAGATGAAAAAAATTATCAGTGAAAATCTGGCACATCGAATACACAAACCTATCAAAAAGATAGTGTACCATGATCAAATGGGATTCATCCCAGGGATGTAAAGTTGGTTCAACATATTCAAATCAATAAATGTAATTCATCACATCAATAGACTTAAAAGATAAGAATCATATTATCATCTCAATCGATGCAGAAAAAGCATTTGAGAAAATACAGCACCTTTACATGTTTAAAACACTAAAAAACTAGGGATACAGGAACATATCTCAACATCACGAAAGCTATCTATGCTAAGCTCCAGGCCAACATCATTCTAAATGGAGAAGAATTGAAAGCATTCCCTCTAAAAACAGGAACAAGACAGGGATGCCCTCTTTCACCACTATCTATTTAACAGTTCTTGAAACACTGGCCAGAGCAATTAGATGAAAGAAATTAAAGGGATATGAATAGGAAAAGGAGAACTCACTATTTGCTGATGATATGATTCTATACCTAGAAGGCCCCAAAAAATCCAACAGAAAACTTTTAGAACTAGTAAATGAATTCAGCAAAGTAGCAGGATATAAAATCAACACCCATAAATCAAAGGCATTTCTGTGTATCAGTGACAAATCCTCAGAAAGGGAAACAAGGAAAACTACCTCATTTACAATAGCCTCAAAAAATAGATAGATAGATAGATAGATAGATAGATAGATAGATAGATAGATAGATAGATAGATAAAATACTTAGGAATCAACCTAACAAAAGAGGTGAAAGACCTCTGCAACAAAAACTACAGAACACTAAAGAAAGAAATCAAAGAAGAACTTAGATGGAAAGATCTATCTTGCTCTTGGATAGACAGAATTAATATTGTCAAAATGATCATACTCTCAAAAGCACTATACAGATTTCCAATCAAAATCTCAATGACATTCCTCATAGAATTAAGATGAAATTCATCTGAAAAAATAAGAGTCCCAGAATAGCTAAAGTAATCCTTAGCATGAAAAGTGAAGCAGGTGGCATCACTAAACCAGGTCTTAAACTACACTGCAGAGCAATAGAAACCAAAAAAAAGCACGATATTGGCAACAACATAGACTTGTAGGTCAATGGTAGACAATAGAGGACACAGAGACTAACCCACATAATTACAGTTATCTTATACTAGAAAAAAGGCACCAAAACATACATTGGATAAAAGATAGCCTCTTCAACAAATTATTCTGGGAAAACTGGAAATCCATATGCAACAAAATGAAATTAAACCCCTATCTCTCACCATACACAAAACTCAACTCAAAGTGGATCACTTGCAGGTAAATGGATGGAGTTAGGGAATATAATGCTAAGTGAAGTTAGCCAATCCCCCAAAAAACAAATGCCAAATGTTTTCTCTGATATAAGGAGGCTGATTCACAGTGGGGTAGGGAGGAGGAGCATAGGAGGATTAGATGAACTTTAGATAGGGCAAAGGGTGGGAGGGGAAGGGAGGGGGATAGGGGTAGAAAAGATAGTGGAATGAGATGGACATCATTACCCTAAGTGCATGTATGAAGACACAAATGGTGTAAATATACCTTGTATACAACCAGAGATATGAAAACCTGTGTTCTATATGTGTAATTATGAAATATAATGCATTCTTCTGTCATACATAACAAATTAAAATTAATTAATTTAAAAACAAAAGAATGCCCCATCAGCCTTACATCTTACATATGTGTCTTGACATCTGAATCCTGAGGAGAGCATAGCTCAGCTTCAAGGAAGGAACCAAACTATATTATGATTTAAAAGTTAATAGAACAGAAGCTTTCCTAAACAAATAATCCTTATGAAAAAGAAGTTACTGGGTGTATGGGTGTGTGTGTGTGTGTGTGTGTGTTTGTGTGTGTGCGTGCGTGCGTGCATGTGTGTGTGTTTGTGTGTGTGTGTAAGAGAGAGGAGGGGGGCTTGGTGTTTACTCCAAGGTAGAGTACTTTCCTCGAATGCATGAAGCCCTGGGTTCAATTCCCAGCATCTTAACTAATTAATCAATTAATTAAATGGAGTTTATGTATAAAGAACTTAAAATCCCTATCCTCTAAAAATTGGCAGGAATAAAATGCTTTCTTCTTTAGTAAAGTACTTGTTAATAGGATTACATTTATTTTAAAGTATATTTTTCTGCTACTTTTTCCAAAAATTGAAATTCTATTCCAGAGCCCACAATAAAATAGCTTACCTCCCAACTCATGGTCAACTCATCTTAACTCAAAGCTGTGTCTGATTCTTCACATAAAGAATGATATCCACAGAAGCTACTACTTTTTCTGTGTATGATACAAGATAATATTGTTGTTAGAGAGCCCTACTGCAAAGAGTAAAATAATCAAAAATTGGTTGTATTTCCCTTTCCATCAAGAAAAACAGAATACAATAATGACATGGAAATATTTAAACTTTCTGTCAGAGAAATCTATGCTCAAAACTGTCATTTACACACAGGAATGAAGATTTCTATGAACTCTGATAATTTATATCTTTATTTCTATTTTTAAACTGGGGTTTGTGGCTATTGCCATTCGATGAAGATAACTTTTAAATCTCAGCTTTGAAAACAAGTGACATATATACTTGTTTATATGATAAAAGTGTGAAATGACATATATCAAAACTTTAGCATTTATTAACTAAGAAAGTTGGGATTAAAAGGGAGAATTTAACTTCTTTAAATTTCTTTGTATTGCCAATAATACTTTTGGTTGACTCTCACTCCTATAACTTAAAACAATCACAAAGTTTAAAAAAATGAAGAATGCTTTGAGATAAGCATTTTCTAAATTTGTTTCCTGGAACACTAGTATCCCACAAGATGTTAATAGGTATTCCAGCTGAAATGTTCAGTAGTCAAGTAAACGAATAAAGAACATTTTAGATTTTCAAAATGCAAATTAGTATTTTAAAGGTTATAAGAATTCCCACATGTTTAACTTCACTCGGCTTTTTTTTTCCACCCAACTTTTTTTAAACTATGAATGCTTTCTTCACAAAATTCCTAGTAACATCTAGCGGCTATGGGGTGTTGGAGCCAGTTTGTACAGCTTGCAAGATCCAACTGTGCATGTTTCTTCCCAACTCTGCATTCAACCACATCGGGTTGGTAGCTTAAAATCAACCATGGTGCTAATAGTGCACCATGGAAATCTGCAATCACTACAAATCAGGACTCCACCTACCACGAAAGCCCGTGGTTAAATGTTTTCCAGCACACCACAGCTTAACATACTCAACATTTACCTAGGACACTGGGAAATTTTGCTTTATATTATTTCTTTAACAGGAATCCGATAGTCCTGACTAATTTTAAATTTGTTATCTTCCTAACTTGGAATGCAGAAGCAAAAGAAATTTTATTACTCCCACCATATTAAAATGTATCACACTTAAATGAAGGTTAGGGAAGAGTAGAAATTGAGAGAGTAAAAGAAGTTCAAGGTAACCCTTGTTAGTATTGCTATGCACACACAGAAATCTGAGGGCTGAGAACCTTCCGGGTACTTTCAAAGCAGAAAATATATGGAACGCAGTATTATTTTTAATAATACTGTTTTTCTGAGATACTATAAAGTTCTAATTTATTTTTTTTCTCTAGCCGCAGCTTCCCCGGATCCCATATGTCAAAGTAGCTCCAATTCCCCACAGGATAGTTTATGAAAATAGTTCTAGTTTCATGTATTTTTGGCTGAGATGACCATGGTCCTAAAGAATGTTGCCACATCCACATTGACCAGCAAGTAACTTCCTCTGTCAGGCTAGTTGGAAATGTACTCCCAGCAGACGGCATCCTAGCTGGCACCTACAGCATCCCTTTAACCCTCTCTCAGCTACTTTTATACAGATGCATCAGAGATGAAAACTTGGTACAGCAGCAGAATAGTGGGACAGGGGCCAGTGGTTAGATTTTTGAGCAGCTGGCAGACAGCAAGAGGGCAACAATAGCATTAGTAAAACTCATCCTTAAAATGGAAAATTTGTATTGGCCCTTAACCTTATAAGAGATAAGACAGGTGTTCTATAACCCAAGTCCCATCTTGCCAGGCAGGCCTGGGTTGCTGGCTGCAGCCTACCTCAAACAGAATTAGAACACACCACACAGATCGACTATGTAACCTGCGTCCGTGAGAGCAAAGCGGGAATCTCAGCAACAGGAACACAAGCCCTGTTGCTCAGTAACACCGTGGCCATGTGCCGTCCAGTCACACTGAGCCCAGCCCGTCCTGCAAGACTCCAATTCCTCGTTCATGGAGTCATGCATACCACAGTCGCAGGCCAGCATGCCATAGGCTTGCGGTGAAAGAGGAAACTCGGATACGGAATTGGGCTGTGGGCTTTCCCTCACACACAGTGGCAGAAGCGACAGGCGCTCAAGCAGAATTGTCACCGCGGCGCGACTGCTCCATGGCTGGCCAGGGTCGCCTGCCACTTACTAATAAATGGTCAACCACAGGGAGAAGAGACCAACACCTTGATGGCACAGCATTCACAGAGTCGTACTTACACAGTTGTAACTTATTAGACACGATACGATAGCACAGTCACATTTAATTCTGGGGAAATTTTAATAAGCAGTCGAGTTGTAATTCAATCTCGCAGCGCCCACGGGAGGAGGATGAGGGAGGACCCGGCTGCCCAGGCGATTCTCCTCCTGTCAGAGCACCTCGGACTTGTAAATGCATCCTTTGTTTCTGGAAACGATTCTGGATGTCTCCAGGCTGACAGGTGAGCTTCAGACATCTTTTTAGACCTATATGAGAAGCATACATCAGTCTTATCTCCTAATGAGACCTTTGGGACTTGAAGATTCTCTAAGGACTTATTCTAGGGCCGCTACCAAAGTAGAACTATTTTTTTTAAGGTGAAGGTATTTTCTTCATATAAAAACACTGTATACTTTCTAGAAAATGATTATATAGCCCCTCTCGAAGAAAAATGTACCCCATTATATGGTTCTGGGAGGTTATTGGAAAAAGCACATTTGGACTGATTACTATAATCAGTACTTGAAACACAAAGCTATTCACACCCAATTCCAAATAAAAAGGAATATTCTAATCTCGGTGAGATATATACATATATGTATATATATATATATATATATATATACACACACACATATATATTTTTACACATATAAATATATTCAAATACATAATATAACATATTATATAATTATATATTTTTATTAATATATAAATGTATGTTATACAATATTATATAAATATTATATGTGTGTGTGTACATATTCAAGCTTTGTGTCCCACAAAGGCCCATGTGTAAAAGGCTTGGTCACTAACTTCTGGCTCTGTTGGAAAATAGTGGAAATATTAGGAGAAGAGAGACTAGCAGAAGGAGGTTGAATCATTGGGGGTATGCCTTGCAGTGTGTACTAGGAGGACACCTATTCCCCTCCTCTCTTTTTGCTCCTGGACTTTACAGGTGAGCAGCTTTGCTACACAATGTTCTCCTGCCGTGACACCCTATCTTTCCGAAAGCCCAAAGGCAGGAGGATCAACTGACCATTATCTAAAACCTCCAAAATCAGGAGCCAAAATAAACCTTTCTTCCTTTGTTTATCTCAAGTATTTCCTTAAAGTGACAGAAAGCTGATTGATGCACTTGATTTACTTGATTTTATATATTTTTACAAAATCCCAATGGGATAGTTTAGAGATAAGGATATTAAAACAGAAAAATTAAAGGACTTGCCTAGAGATGCTTAGCAAGGCATAGAACTAAGGATGTGACACCAAATATTCACCGTTCTTATTTCTTGCTTCTTTGATTTCTTGAACTAGCACAACATAAACACTATATTCCAAACATTCTGGTGGAAATAAAGAGCAGGAAAATAAGTACCCTAGTTTGTTTCCTATAGGGTATTCTTGTTGAAAGGAAGCCCAATGAAAAACCCCTAAACTGCCTCTCAGATTCCCTTCCCTGACTATAGTTGAGAGGAAGAAGGCCGCTGCCGAGTTGTAATTGAGATGAGCTGACTTTTGTGCTGTCTCTGTGAGATCTGCCCCTGGTACTCACATTTCTTGGCCCTTAGCTTGATGAATGTTGGCACAGCACAGTGGCTATTGCTTGCAGGAGTCTTAATGAATGATTGCATTCTGATTGACTTCTAGCCCAGACAAAGTGCTGAATATCCTCAGTCTCAATACCCAGTGGTTCTTCCATTAATGACCAGATGAGTTTTATAATAGATCAAAGTTGCTAATAAATGTAAAGTTAGATTCAGTCACAAAGGTAGAGACCATTCAGTGTGACTTGTGACATGTGGATAGAAATCGAGGTAATAGGTACTAATTTGTAAGATTATATGGGTCTTAAAACAGGTAGTCCAATAAAAACAAAATGATAATGAATTTTTTTTGGTAACAATAATTTGTGTGTTACTGCTAGGAGTAAAATGTTTCCCCATTTATATCTTAGGTTGGGTTGACAGAAAGCAATAGCACGTGACAATAGGATCCTAATAAAAACTCAAAGGGAGAAGAGCAGCAGGTTGTACTTTTAGAAAAATTTATGTATAATGATATTGTACAAATATTATTATGCATAAATAGTGCAGATAGAGTCTGGAAAGTGCTGGGGATTTTTTTTAAGAGAGATTTTTTTTTTCCTGAGCATGCTTAGGCAAGAAACTATTGCCTTTCTGAGTCTCAATTTCTTCATATGTAGATTGGAGTTGGCTCATGCCTGTAATCACAGCAGCTCAGGAAGTCTGAGGCAGGAGGATCCCAAGTTCAAAGTCAGCCTCAGCAACTTAGAGAGGCCCTACGCAACTCAGTGAGATCCCATCTCAAAATAAAATATTAAAAAGGGCTGGGAACTGGGCATGGTGTGCATGCCTGTAATCACAGTAGCTCAGGAGGCTGAGGCAGGAGGATAGACAGTTCAAAGCCAGCCTCAGCAAAAACAAGACACTAAGCAACTCAGTGAGACCCTGTCTCTAAATAAAATACAAAATAGTTCTGGGAATATTGCTTAGTGGTTAGGGCCCGTAGGTTCAATTCCCAGTACCAAAAAAACAAAAAAAGAAGAAGATTGGACATAATCTTTTTCAGAGCATTTTTGTGAAAGTTAAATAAGGTAAGATTGTGAAAATATTTTCTAATGTATAAAGTTCTATAAAATACTAATATTTCTCAAAATGATACAGGAACTTGAAATTATTTGACTAGTGTTTCAATTTTTCAATCATACTCAGTTTTGGAGGGAGGAATAAAATACAATAATGTCTTCATTTATAGATGTTAATTCTTTCATAGCAAAAAACAAAAGCATATACTTTTTATAGCATCCTATTCTAAACATTTGTTTGAAGTTCCCTCCTGGCTCTTTTCTAAATATTTTTTTTTCCTTTATGGAATAATAAATCACTAATAAAAAAATTAGAAAATATACAAAAAATAATGAAAATTTGTAAGACCACCCAGACATACACTGTTACATTAACCACATTTGTTTTTATTCATTCTATTTAGTTATATATGAAAATAAAATCCATTTTGACATAAGTATGAATTTTATTTTTTACCACAAATTGGACTGTGCTATTTATTGAATCATGTTTAATCATTTTTATTTGCAAAAATAGATATTATTTTTCTTTTTTGTCTTTTTAAGTATTCTTCAAAAAATTATATATTCTCAAATATGCTATTTTAATATGTGACAAAATAATTTATCTAACCATTATTCTGCTAATGAATATTTTATTTACTTTTTAAAAATTCAAATAATTCTGCAACCAGTGAGCATAAATCCTTTTTTTTTACCCCAATCTCTCTGCAAGAGGTGAAAATACTAAAGCTAATACTAAGGCTCTTAAAAATCTGACCAACCTAATTTTATCATAAGTTGTATCTATTTCCACATCTAACAGCCATGAGAGGGTCCATTCCAACACATACTTGTTAATATTGGTTATTATGTTTTCAAAAGTCTTTTTGTTTACTTGACAGAAAAAGGTATCTCATTTTAATTTTATTTTATTTTATTTCTAATTATGTTGAAAGTAAGTAATCATATTCTTAATAATTCACATATAATTGGTCTGTCATAGTAGTTAAAGTCTCTCACATTAAATTTTTCTAAAATGTCTGAATTTCAAACACTTTCACCTTCTCTAACAGTGATACTATATTATTCTGTATAAGAGGGATTCAAAGTATTTTTATCTTTACTGCTGATTAAAATGACCCACTTCAGAGCATTTAATGTTGTTGTCTTAAATTCTGCTTTATCTAACATTAAAATTACTCTCTTGATTTTTTGTTTGCCTTGCATTTATTTGCCAATATTTCCAAATATTTTTATTTTAGGTGGAGAAATTACAAGTAGCACAGCACAAATGTCCATTCATTGGAGAATTTAACTCATATTCATTTTTTGATCCAGCTAATATTTGGTCGTGTTTCTATATGCATTTTCTTTCTTTCTCTTTTTCTTTTTTTTAAATATTTGCTCACTGGCTTCTCTCTTTTCCTGATGGAGGCTTGTTTTTTGTTTGTTCATTTGTTTGACTGTTTTATTTTGGGGTTCTGGGAGGTTTTTTGATTTATTAACTTTAGTTGGAAAGAAAAAATTCTGCATTTATTCCTCAAGTAGCTAAAGTTTTCCAAAGATGATCTTCAAACTCTTCTAAACAAACCAGATGAGTTAAAGGCAAATTAGTAATTTGTTAACTGCCCTTGATGAAAAATAAAATGTTTGTGCCTTTGCTTTCAAACTCATTAATTGCTGGGTTTTAATTTAGTTTGAGATATAAACCTTTTGTTTTTCTTCCTTAATATTTTATACAATAAAATTAAAGGAAATCAAATTGTATAATCCATGTGGTACTAATAATTCAGGTTATTGGCCTTTTGCAGCCACTATTTCCTTTGTCAATAATTCTGGTCTTTGAAGCAACTTCTGTTGTTGAAACTCAAGTTTCCACATTTTTTTAATTTAAGTTGCCTAGAGAGCACATTTGGAGTCCATACCTATCAAAGCCTACCTACCCTTCTGTTGCCTTTACCTGTTGATACCTTAGCTGGATATAGAATTCTTTGAAAGTTCTGTAGTAAAAATAACAATAATGGTAAGAAGAAGCAGAGGAAGAGGAGGAAAAAAGCATAAGAAAGAGGAGTAAGAAAACAAAGAGAAGAAAGAGAGCAAGCAGAGGGAAAATAACTCACGTTTTGCTTATTGTGCTTTAGGTACTCATCTAGGTACATTAAATATATTCATTTATTTAATCTTAAGGATAACTATAGGAAGGTGCATTTATTATCTGCATTAAACTTTTGATGAGAATGAAACACAAAGGTGAGACGGAGTTTGGCCATGCTTAAATAACCGATATTCAGTGGAGCTAAGGTTTGAAATTAGGCAGTCTAACTCTAGCCTCTCCATGACCTTGACTCTTAACTCCTTCCTTTGCGTTGTAGCATTTAATAGTGAAGAAATTAAAACAATCAATATCCTTCATCAGAAACTCAGAAAACCTGTGTTCAATTTTGGGAGGCTCTTTGTATGTTTCTTGATGTTTGTGTGATGATAGATTTTTATGAATGCCGGAAGAACACATCCTGATGTAGTTCAGTTTTCATTAAGCTACAGTGTTACTCAATGTACATTCTTGCTTTGAGGCTGAGATCATCCATTTCCTAAAAGGTGTTTTCTTTTTCGCTTCAACCATCACTTTGGATTCATCCTTTCTGTTTTCTATGTATATCAGTAATATTTTAAATAGCTTGATCTCTTGATATGTCATCCATGTCTTTCGTATTTTTCTCCTCTTCAATTCTAAATTCTGGGTGAATCAATTTACTTTACTTTTTATTTCGTCAATTCAGTTTTCATCTTATTTTCTTCTAATATTCTCTCTCTCTCTCTCTCTCTCTCTCTCTCTCTCTCTCACACACACACACACACACACACACACAAACAAATACACATGTACACACTCCACACCAGATATATTAATAAATATGATAAATTCAATGTAGAATATATATTAACTTTACATAGGCAAATATAAAATATTACATGCATCTATAGATATAGATATCAGTGTCGGTTTGAAATTTGACAGTGTACTGCCCGGAACATGTATTTAAGCATTTGCATTAGAAATCCATTCATCATGGAAGCCATTATCCTTCCATGACAATTAGGCAAACAGCAGAAAACAAATCAGAAAGGAAGAGAGAGGATGAAAACTCAAAAGCTTGATAAATCACTGCAACAAGAGATTCTTTTCTCAATTTGCTGATGGTCTGTTCTCCAGATTAATCGTAATCCGATACCATATGTTTAGCTCAACCCCTACAGCTTTTAGTGCAGTGAGTCTCTTTCAGACCCAGGCTGCTAGGTCAGCGGCTTCAGCTGCTTTTGGCAGTGTTTGGACTTTTCACAAGAATTGTTACAGTAATTCCAAATCTAACTGAGATTCTTAGATAAACTTTTAAGCTAAGAGCCTTTATATCTTCACGGCCATATCAGCCTGCCAAAGAAGCCAATAATGTTCATGCATATTTATTAAGATGTGTGATTAGGATCTGTAAATACTCTGATAGAGACATTTAAACAATTGTCAGTCTAGGATATTTATAATTATGTGTCAAAGTTAAATTTTTTAAATATTTTTTAACCAATAATATTATTTGGATGTTTTGGATAATAGTTCAATAAAAGGGAGAAATTAAATGCTTAGAAAACTAGTATGCTCTGTACATTTTATCACAAATTGAAGTCTTTTTATAGCAATGTTATTGTTTACTTTTGGGGAAAATGGAGATATTATACAGAAGAACATGAACGACAAAGTGAAAATACTGAAGGCCCTAATCTATAACAAATGTGGCCAGTTCCTTCTTAATAAACAAAAGAGTCTATAAACCTGAATGAACAAGTGAACTTCTCGAAAGGCCATCATTTAGAGTTCCCGGGAAGTCCTTGAATGTTCTCAATTTAGAAGGAAAAATGATTTCCAAATCTATTTTGATTTTTCTGTTCATTTATTTCCATGTGAGGAAACATCACTCCTTATCATTCTCTGAAATGCTTTGAACTTTGTAGTTGAAATCTTTGGAAACAACAGGTGTATGCAATGACTTCAATGGTTTCAGGGACTATTTCCCTCAACCTTAGGTGAGTGGACTAACTCAGAGAGACAGATATTCTCTGGGACAGTTGTTGCCAACTCCCGGGGCTTAAAAATACTGCCTGAAGAAGTTTATTCCTTATATTATCTCTAATAATTCATTTAGGGGAAATGACCTTGTTGTGCAACTCTGTTTGGAACGGTTAATTAAAATTAATGAGGATCTTGCTGTTTCGCACTGGCTTGTTTCTTAGATCAAGCTAGTTTAATCTGGACTGGTCTGACGTCCTGCCTGGACAGGTTTGACATTCTGCCAAGAAGCCAGCAATAGGCCGTGGAAGGTTAAAATCTGAGCTGGCAAGTAGCCGAGTTCTGAAAGTTGAATTTGGGACATGAACAACAGAAAGAGGACCAAAGACCACAGGTAAAGATAGAAAACTTCTAAGTTCCTAATGAAGAAAGCCACCTCCTCTGCATCAGAAAGATTTTTTTTTTGCTTTTTTCAGTTATCAATTAAGAACTATGCATAGACATTCAGAAAATTTTCAGCAATTAGCTAGACTTGGCATTAAAATACATGCAGATGCAAGAAATACTGAAATTCTCAAAGTCAGAGACCTATATTAAATCTGCTCTCTGTTTGCCTATTCTACATCCTTAAAAATAAAAATAATAATAAACTAGACTTGTTTCCTATAAAAAGCCCCAATGTGGGGGTTTAGGAACAGGGAATATTTCATTTTTAAAACATATTTTAAGAAGTGATGATTGGGGGATTCCAACATGGCAGCAGGCGTGGAGAGATCAAGTCTCTGACCTCTTCAGCTGTGCAGGCATAGGGAGTCATAAACAACCTAAATCTGTTTGCTCAGGATCACTAGGCAATGCTGAGCTGACGTGGATCTGGGGCGAACAGTCTGGGCCTCTCAGAACACACACTGAGCCCAGATCGGCTGAATTCAAACTCCCATTCGCATGCTTCCCGCAGACAAACAGCTGTGACTCAGCACTAATCCATCCGGCTGAAACAACTGGTCAGCCCTTCTCATCCTACGGAGGTAAATGCCTACCGAGCCTTCATAGGTAGTGGCCACAGGTTTGAAACGGGGCTTGGGAGAGACAGTAAGGACCCACCCGTTGCATTGGTCGCCCGGCAAAGGGAAACGAACTGTCGCCATTTGCAAGAGACACCACCATGGCAGAGAACTGACGTCATCAGACTGCGGCGGAGGAGATAACTTCATTGAAACCTGCGGCTACAGGTGTGTAATTCCCTAGACTTCCCTCTCCACACATCGGGGAAACCTTAAGGGCCTCTCCCAGATCTCCCGTAAGGGCCCCTCCCAGCTCTTCCATGAACGCAATAGCCAGCCCGAGGGAATCAGAGGTGGCGCGGGACCCGCGTCACGGAACTACCGCTCCCACCAGGGCTGACTGTTGAGGCCTCTTGCACCAGCTACCGGGGGCGTGGCTACCGGAGGGCAAGTAAAATTCGCTGAGGATTCTCAGCCCCAAGCTCTACAAACTTAGGGTCTGAGGGAATGGCACACTGGAAGAATGTGCCCAGTCATTCATGAAAACAGGGCTCCCGGGAGCAGCAGACCTGGCGTGTAGCCAGTATTGTGGTGAGCGTCACCGGTGAGAGGGGCCTGGCTATAGGAAAAGTGGGAACGGACTAGACACAAGAGGAGGCCCTAGGCACTCAGGATTGGAGACTCGCCCAGTCTGGGAGGAGCTGCTGCACAGTGATTGGTTCCCGCATATTGACAGGAGAAACTTGGCCTGGTGGGCACAGTGCCACCTACTGGAAGAGAAGTTAATCAAACTCTAAGACTACATTTATTAGTTTTTTTTTCTTTTTTATTTTCTCATTTTTTTTGATTTGGGTTTTTCTGTCATTTTCATTTTTCTTTCTTGTTTTTTTAAATTTTTTTTACAATTTTTTTAAATTTTTTTCTTCTAATTTTAATTTAAATTTTTTTTATTATTTTTTTAATTTTTTTCTTTTTTTATTTCCTATTTTTTTCTTCTTTTGTCTTTTCATTTCTCTTATCCCCCCTTCCTTGAATTCTACCTGCTTACTCTCATTCTCTTTAGTGACTTCTTCCCTTCCCTTCTAATACCTTTCCTCCCAAGCATCAAATAAATTTATAGGAGTAAACAGTAACTCAGCAGTCAAACAGAACAAGAAGTAACATGAGCAGCTTCAAAAAGCAAGGAAGAAAAGGAGTACAAACAATGCAGGACAGCCTAAATATTCAGGAGGACCTAGAGTCATCAGAAAAATGGTCATATAAAGAACTCAAGGAACACCTTAGACAGATGGAATGGAACCTTAAAGTGGATACAAGACAGCAAATTCAAGCAGCGAAAGAACACATTGAGAATGAATTACATAAACAGATAAAAGAAGAAGTTAAGCATTTTATCAGGAGATAGAGATCATAAAAAATAATCAAACAATAATTCTAGAAATGAAGGAAACGATAAACCAAATTAAAAACTCAATTGAGAGTATCACTAACAGAGTGGAGCAAGTAGAAGCCAGAACGTCAGATAATGAAGACAAAATATATCATCTTGAAAAGAGTCTAGCCAACTCAGAAAGGCTGGTAAAAAATCACGAGAAAAACATCCAAGAGTTATGGGATAACATAAAAAAACCAAACTTACGAGTCATCGGGATAGAAGAAGGTACAGAGATTCAAACCAAGGGAATGAGTAACCTGCTGAATGAAATAATTACAGAAAACTTTCCAGAAATAAAAAAGGAAACAGATATACAAATTGAAGATGCATACAGGACACCGAGCACACAAAATCACAGTAGACCAACGCCAAGACACATTGTTATGAAGATATCCAATATACAGAACAAAGAGAAAATATTAAAAGCTACAAGAGAAAGGAGGCAGATTACATTCAGGGGTAAACCAATAAGGTTAACAACGGATTTTTCATCACAGACACTGAAAGCAAGAAGGTCATGGAACAATGTATTTCAAACACTGAAAGACAATGGATGCCAACCAAGAATTCTGTATCCAGCAAAATTAAGCTTCAGGTATGACAAGGAAATAAAAATCTTTCACGATAAACAAAAGTTAAAAGAATTTGCAGCCAGAAAACCAGCATTGCAAAGCATTTTGAGCAAAACACTACACGAGGAAGAAATGAAAAACAATAACCAAAACCATCAGTGGGAAGTGCCTCAGTAGAGACAGAGGGCGAGGGGAAAGATAATCATGGAGAAACAAACTAAATTTTTTTTAAAAAGGATAAATAATCAAACATGGATGGAAGTACAAACCATATATCAATAGTAACTCTGAATGTTAACGGCTTAAACTCTCCAATAAAGCGACATAGGCTGGTATCATGGATTAAAAAAACAAATCCAGCAATATGCTGCCTCCAGGAGACACATCTGATTGGAAAAGACATACACAGGCTGAAGGTGAAAGGATGTGAAAAAATATACCACGCACACGGTCCTCGTAAGCAAGCAGGGGTGGCCATCCTCATATCGAATAAAATCGACTTCAAGACTAAGTTAATCAAAAGGGATAAAGAAGGTCATTATATACTGTTAAAAGGAACCATTCACCAACAAGACATAACAATTATCAATATTTATGCACCAAATAATGGTGCTGCGACATTCATAAAACAAATTCTCCTCAAGTTCAAGAATCAAATAGACCACAACACAATAATTATGGGTGACTTCAACACACCTCTCTCACCATTGGACAGATCCTCCAAACAAAAGTTGAATAAAGAAACTATAGAACTCAATATCACAATCAATAACCTAGACTTAACTGACATATATAGAATATATCAACCATCATCAAATGGATATACTTTTTTCTCAGCAGCACATGGATCCTTCTCAAAAATAGATCATATATTATGCCATAGGGCAACCCTCAGTAAATATAAAGGGGCGGAGATAATACCATGCATTTTATCTGATCATATGGAATGAAACTGGAAATCAATGATAAAAGAAGGAAGGAAAAATCCTACATCACATGGAAAATGAACAATATGTTACTGAATGATCAATGAGTTACAGAAGACCTAAAGGAGGAAATCAAAAAATTCTTAGAGATAAATGAAAATACAGACACAACATATCGGAATCTATGGGACACAATGAAAGCAGTTTTTAGAGGAAAATTCATAGCCTGGTGGTCATTCCTCAAAAACAGAAAAAACCAACAAATAAATGAGCTCACACTTCATCTCAAAGCCTTAGAAAAGGAAGAGCAAAACAACAGCAAATGTAGCAGAAGGCAAGAAATAATTAAAATCAGAGCGGAAATCGATGATATTGAAACAAAAGAAACTATTAAAAAATTAACAAAACTAAAAGTTGGTTCTTCGAAAAAATAAATAAGTCGACAGACCTTTAGCCATGCTAACGAAGAGAAGAAGAGAGAGAACTCAAATTACTAACATATGGGATGAAAAAGGCAATATCACAACAGATGCTACAGAAATACAGAATACAATTAGAAATTATTTTGAAAACCTATATTCCAATAACATAGAAGATAGTGAAGACATCGATAAATTTCTTGAGTCATATGATTTGCCCAGACTGAGTCAGGAGGATACACACAATTTGAACAGACCAATATCAATGGATGAAATTGAAGAAGCCATCAAAAGACTACTAACCAAGAAAAGCCCAGGACCGGATGGGTATACAGCGGAGTTTTACAAAACCTTTAAAGAAGAATTAATACCAATACTTTTCAAGTTATTTCAGGAAATAGAAAAAGAGGGAGCTCTTCCAAATTCATTCTATGAGGCCAACATCACCCTGATTCCGAAACCAGACAAAGACACCTCAAAGAAAGAAAACTACAGACCAATATCTCTAATGAACCTAGATGCAAAAATCCTCAATAAAATTCTGGCGAATCAAATACAAAAACAGATCAAAAAAATTGTGCACCATGATCAAGTAGGATTCATCCCTGGGATGGAAGGATGGTTCAATATACGGAAATCAATAAATGTTATTCACCACAACAATAGACTTAAAGATAAGAACCATATGATCATCTCGATAGATGCAGAGAAAGCATTCGACAAAGTACAGCATCCCTTTATGTTCAAAACATTAGAAAAACTAGGGATAACAGGAACTTACCTTGACATTGTAAAAGCTATCTATGCTAAGCCTCAGGCTAGCATCATTCTGAATAGACAAAAGTTAAAGGCATTCCCTCTAATATCCGGAACAAGACAGGGATGCCCACTATCACCACTTCTATTCAATATAATTCTCGAAACACTGGCCAGAGCAATTAGACAGACGAAAGAAATTAAAGGCATAAAAATAGGAAAAGAAGAACTTAAATTATCACTATTTGCAGATGACATGATTCTATACCTAGAAGACCCAAAAGGGTCTACAAAGAAACTACTAGAACTAATAAATTAATTCAGCAAAGTGGCAGGATATAAAATCAACACGCATAAATCAAAGGCATTTCTGTATATCAGCGACAAAACTTCTGAAACGGAAATGAGGAAAAACACTCCATTCACAATATCCTCAAAAAAAATAAAATACTTGGGAATCAACCTAACAAAAGAGGTGAAAGATTTATACAATGAAAACTACAGAACCCTAAAGAGAGAAGTAGAAGAAGATCTTAGAAGATGGAAAAATATACCCTGTTCATGGATAGGCAGAACTAACATTATCAAAATGGCGATATTACCAAAAGTTCTCTATAGGTTAAACGCAATGCCAATCAAAATCCCAACAGCATTTCTTGTAGAAATAGATAAAGCAATCATGAAATTCATATGGAAAAATAAAAGACCCAGAATAGCAAAAGCAATTCTAAGCAGGAAGTGTGAATCAGGCGGTATAGCGATACCAGATTTCAAACTATATTACAGAGCAATAGTGACAAAAACAGCATGGTACTGGTACCAAAACAGGCGGGTGGACCAATGGTATAGAATAGAGGACACAGAGACTAATCCACAAAGTTACAACTATCTTATATTTGATAAAGGGGCTAAAAGCATGCAATGGAGGAAGGATAGCATCTTCAAGAAATGGTGTTGGGAAAACTGGAAATCCATATGCAACAAAATGAAACTGAATCCCTTTCTCTCACCATGCACAAAAGTTAACTCAAAATGGATCAAGGAGCTTGATATCAAATCAGAGACTCTGCGTCTGATAGAAGAAAAAGTTGGCTCCAATCTACATATTGTGGGGTCGGTCTCCAAATTCCATAATAGGACACCCATAGCCCAAGAGTTAATAACAAGAATCAACAAATCGGACTTAATTAAACTTAAAAGTTTTTTCTCAGCAAGAGAAACAACAAGAGAGGTAAATAGGGAGCCTACATCCTGGGAACAAATTTTTACTCTTCACACTTCAGATAGAGCCCTAATATCCAGAGTATACAAAGAACTCAAAAAATTAGACAATAAGATAACAAATAACCCAATCAACAAATGGGCCAAGGACCTGAACAGACACTTCTCAGAGGAGGATATACAATCAATCAACAAGTACATGAAAAAATGCTCACCATCTCTAGCAGTCAGAGAAATGCAAATCAAAACCACCCTAAGATACCATCTCACTCCAGTAAGATTGGCAAACAACAACAACAAGTGCTGGCGAGGATGTGGAGAAAAGGGTACACTTGTACATTGCTGGTGGGACTGCAAATTGGTGCGGCCAATTTGGAAAGCAGTTTGGAGATTCCTGGGAATGGAACCACCATTTGACCCTGCTATTGCCCTTCTTGGACTATTCCCTGAAGACCTTAAAAGAGCATGCTACAGGGATACTGCCACATCGATGTTCATAGCAGCACAATTCACAATAGCTAGACTGTGGAACCAACCCAGATGCCCTTCAATAGATGAATGGATAAAAAAAATGTGGCATCTATACACAATGGAGTACTATGCAGCAATAAAAATGACAAAATCATAGAATTTGCAGGGAAATGGATGGTACTAGAACAGATTATGCTTAGTGAAGCTAGCCAATCCCTAAAAAACAAATACCAAATGTCTTCTTTGATATAATGAGAGCAACTATGAACAGAGCAGGGAGGAAGAGTAGGAAGAAAAGATTAACATTAAACAGAGACATGAGATGCTAGGGAAAGGGAGAGAAAAGGGAAATTGCATGGAAATGAAGGGAGACCCTCATTGCTATACAAAATTACATATAAGAGGTTGTGAGGGGAATGGGAAAATAAACAAGGAGAGAAATGAATTACAGTAGATGGGGTAGAGAGAGAAGATGGGAGGGGAGGGGAGGGGGGATAGTAGGGGATAGGAAAGGTAGCAGAATATAACAATTACTAATAGGGCATTATGTAAAATTGTGGATGTGTAACCGACGTGATTCTGCAATCTGCATTTGGGGTAAAATTGGGGGTTCATAACCCACTTCAATCTAATGTATGAAATATGATATGTCAAGAGCTTTGTGATGTTGTGAACAACCAATAAAAAAAAGTGATGATTGTTTAACGACTCACTCTGATTCCCTAAAGACCCATAAATGAAATGTAAATTATACTTGGCAGACATACATATTTCAGTCACACAGGAAGTTAGAGGGGCTATAACAAATCAACACACATGATTCCCTTCTCCTAACCAATTGCACAAAGTAGCATTGTTCTGTTAATATTTATATTATCTGAAAATGTGAGAAATAGCAGTAATCACAATTTACAAATTATTTACCGGTCACATTTCAATAAACACATCTTGCTGCCATTATGTTGCTTTTGTTTAGTCTCTCTGACACTAGATAGTGATAAAATAAAAGGAATAATGTTAATATATCAGTTTTCCCAAAAATGGTATATAGTTTCAACAAAATTCCAATCTAAATCCACCAGCATTGTGTTTTGGAATCATCAAGCAGACTCAAACACATACGAAAAGGCAAAAAGCATTAAAATAGGAAAAAATAATTTTGAAAAAACAAGAACAAAGTTGGAGGACTACCTGATTTCCAGATTTTTCTACAAAGCTGCAATAGCCAAGACAGTGTGGTATTGGAGAAACAGGAGACATAGATCAACAAAACAGAATGGAGTCCGTAAACAGACTCATATATATGTGATCAACTGATTTTCAATAAAAGTGTGAAGACAATTCAATGGCAAAAGTATAGACTTTTCAAAAGATAGTGCTGCAACAATTTACCTATCCATATGATAATAACAAGAGAATCTTGATCTTTACTTTGTACTCCACACAAAAATAACTCAAAATGGATCATATGCCTACTATAAAACATTTAAGAGAAAATTTTTGTGACCTTGAATTAGCCAAAGATTTCTTGGGAATGGCACCAAAATCACAAACCATAAAAAAAAAAAAAAAAACTACACTGGCTGGGTATAGTGGCAGAGACCTGTGGTCCCTGTAACCAGGAGGCTGAGGCAGAAGGACTGCAGGTTCAAGACAAAATACACACGAAATTTAAAAAAAAAAAAAAGGCTTAGATGTAGTTCAGTGGTAAAGTGCCCTGGGTTTAATCTCCAGTACTGCAAAAATAAACAAATAAATGCCAGGCACAGTGGCTGACACCTATAATCCGTATAATCCCAGGAGACTGAGGCAGGAGGATCGCAAGTTCAAAGCCAGCCTCAGCAATTTAGCAAGGCCCTAAGCAACTCAGAAAGACCCTGTTTCAACATAAAATATAAAAAAATGATTGAGGATATATAAATTAAGAACTGCTTTTAAAAGATATTATTAAGAAAATGAAAAGACTAGTCACATGTTAGGAGAAAATATTTGCAGTACACATGTAGGATTTTATGAAATCTATACATAGTATTAAAATCTCTCTAAAAAATTTATTAATAAGAAATGAAACAATCCAGTGAAACAAATGGGCAGACACTTCACCATGGATGATATACACTTGCAAGCAAGTACACAAAGAGATGTTCAAAATAGTTTATCATTAAGGAAACACATTTAAGCTACATTGAGTTACTACTAACGGTCTATTAGAATGACTAAAAATTTTTTTAAAAAGTGCTGGTAAGACTGTGCAGCAATTGAACTCTTCTACATTAATGGTGAGGATGCAAAATAGTGAATTTCACGAACATTGGGCAATTTCTTAGAAAGGTAAACCTACACTCATACCACATCAGTAATCTGACTCCCAGGCATTTATCCAGGTAACATGACAACTTATATTTAGATAAAACCTTTGTGCAAATGCTTACAGCAGCTTTCCTTGTAATAGCCAAGAGTTGGAAACAACCCAAATGTCCCTCAACTAGGGCATAGCCAACGTATGGAGCAGCCACATGATGAAATATCACTCAGTAAACGAAAGGAACGAACAATTGACACACATAACAAGTTAAGTGATTCTCAAATACATTCTGTGACAAAAAGAAGCCGGACTTGAATGGCTATATATGGTATGATTTCAACTATATGGAATTCTTGCAAATGCAAAACAATAGAGAAACAAAACAAATCTAGTATTGGTGAGAGGCAGGGAATGGGGAAAGGGGTTTACTGCAAAGGATCTTGCGGTGTTCGGGGCCTACTAGAACTGTCCTATAGATTAGAACAGTGGTGGCAGTAATTATGTGGCTCTGTATGTTTGCCAAAACCAGTAGAATACTACATTCCAAAAAGTAAATGGGAAAAATAAATAAATAAAATGTTAGGGGCAATGTTATAAAAAGAAAGAAGACAAAAGACAAAGATTAGAGCCACTGAGGAAGAAAGAGCAAAGTGGCGTTGAGCTAGGGATGCAGGTAGCCCAGGCTAAGGTGAGAATCCTATGTTGGCCACTTAGGATCCTTGGCATTTGATATATTTGGGTTCTTGATCAAGTTGTTTAGCCTCTCAGAGCTTCCATGTTCTCTATGAAATGTGGATGTGGGACACCTACTTCCTGGGTAGCTGTGCAGCTAAATGAGAAAAAGCATGTGCTTTATCTCAGCTTAGGGTCTGACACATAATGAGTGTCCTCAGTAAACTGCAACTGTAGCAGATGCCTCCAGTACCCTGTGTCACATCCCCTTGGCTCACCTCTGATTTCAGTCACAGATGGGATGTACCAGATTTGTGTGCCTCCGACTCAGGATGCTATGACAGCCTGCCATCTCAAGCATGGGCCTCATTTTCTGCGTTCCGTCCTAGGTCCTCAGAACACTGCTGGACCAGCTGGAAGTGCAGCTGAAATGTTGGGGGAGGTAAAAGATGGAGATGGTTCTCAACAAATGGTGGCTAGCAACCAGCTTCCTGTGCTTCAGACGAAGATCCATGGAGGTTCTAACCAAACAGAGGCCCATTGGTCACGGCAGCAACTGTGAGATTGCACCTCATATCCCCTCCTCTTCCCCAATATCACACTCCCTACTCCTTGTTGGCTTCCTGAGATCATCCCTCAAAAAAATATCCTGATGTCTCATTTCAGTTTCTGCCTTCAAGAGAACCGAAACTGAGAAAATAGCAATTACCAAAAAGTTGCATTTTAAAATTTGATGCAATGATCATGAAATGCCCATTCCTTATACCCCTAACCAGGCATCGCCTCATTTAAATATTGTTGACATTGCAATTGGTCATGTGCTAAGTACCCACTGTACTTACTTTGCAGAGTAACTTACCGTGCAATCTCATGCAGCTATGGGGCTCAGAACTTACAAATACTGATTCCATTTTGCTGCTTATGGCTCTGGGTTACAACCACGTTCCACTCTGGACTCCTCCCCATCTTTGCTACCCAACAGAAAAATCTTTGCTTTAAAATGGCCAACACTCCAATTCTTACCTCTCCAGTCACTACTCCTTCTGTTACATGCCTCGTACCTCCCAGTTCACAATACCATCACACCCCAGAGCCACGTTGTAAGATGTGCTGGGTGAGCAATATGGACTCCCAGGCAGAGAATCACCTTCAGTGCTCAGAGGGAGCTTAGGGAACATGCAGGTAGGAAAGGCTGTAAGGCTGCCTCATCCCAAGAGATTAATGCTTCGAAGTCCTCCAAATATCTCCTTTTGCTGTTTCCTTTTGCCCTGATACCCATTCATAATTGTTGGAAAATAGCTCACAACTATTTGCAAAAACTACTTATACTATCAAAGAAAACTTAACCCTAGACTGTGTAGCAAATAAGCCCCATTGTAACAAGATTTAACAAACACAAAGGCAGTCTTGAAATATTGTTGTATCCTTTAAAATGAGATTATTATCTATATATGGCACTCCACATCTGGTTATGATACCAAACTGTGCTTCTGATGGTTTTATAGCTTATACCTGTGCTGCCTAATAGGACTTTGTGAGGTGATGGAAAGGTTCTATATCTGTGATGGCTGCTGAACACTGGAAATACGGCCAGTTCAACTGAGGAAATGAACTTTTAACTTCCTTTCATTTTAATTCATTTAAATAACCACACTTGGCTGCTCTCTATAACTGTATTGAACAGGCTTAGAGTCTCATCACCAATTATCACAGAAATTAAACCTGCATCTCCTGAGAACACTCTTTTTTATTGCTTTCTGTTTTGTTATTTTGTTGGGACTGACAGAGTAGAATTTTCCTAGGAAACACTAGGAATCATACTATTATAATCCCTTTGAGTATAATTATTAGTATACAAAAATAGTTCTACGCTTTAAAGTTTATCAATACCCCAAGAGTAATAAACAAGACATATTTCCTTTTAAAATGTTGTGAGAGCTTAAAAGCTAAGACTTCTTGAACAGGAAGTTTTCCTTAAAAATGGGATATGTAATTCCACATCAGCCTCCAGACGCTCTCTGGATCCTCTTGGAAGAACAGTTTTGAGCAGGTTATTGAAGAAACCTAGGCCTCTGACACTATTTCTCTTCTCTCATTTGGGACCATAAAAAGTCCCCAGGTTGCTCCATGGTCTACTGCTTTATCTACTGCTCATGTCATCATTGAAAGCCTGAAGCCATAAATTATTTTTCCCTAGAGAATACTAAGGTCCTTCGGCCAAAATTAAGATCATCTCTATGGGTTTTGCCCAACAACAACTGGGCCATTTCTTGCTTGGACCCCACAAAGAGCCATAGTGAGGAAATTTCAAACACCAGCTATACAAGGTCCAAACTCTGCTTGATAAGAACAGAGAGCTTGGGTGGTGACCAAGACTCACAGATAGTGAGCTAGATCATTTGGTAGTTTGGTGATTTTGTCTTTTGATTTGGATTTGGATTTGGAGTTTCCTTCTTTTGATATATTTGTTTACTTATTGATTGGTCTTTAATTTTGTTTGTTTTCTTACTGTTGTTTTCTTTTCCTTTTTCATTTTTTTGTTTTATTATTATTTTTTTATTATATATTATTATTGTATTTTGTCTTTTTGTTTCCTCAGCTAGCATCCTTAGTTGGTGTAGCTACTTAGGCTGGTAATAAGGATTATCAGAATATTGGAGTTATGATAGTGCAGTAGGACTTCCCAGCCAGCTTCTCCATGAAGAGACCCTCAAAACCCATTATAGGGTCCTGAGGGACAACAGACAGGATGGATTTGCCCAGGTCAAACTAGCCAGCCATCTCTCACCAGCACAGAGGTCACTGTGAAGGTCCTGCCAAAAGCAGAACAAAATTTCGCTTGCCCTAAATTGCATGTAATTACACCCAAACTAGAAATAATGGAGACCATGGGACACCCAATGAGATTGAGCTATTTCAAATTATTGAAATCATTGAAAATATCTACCTGGTGATGGAGCATATAGGTAGGGGACAGCTATGACCCACATCCTGAAGGTCAGGGGCATGTAGGAGGAGGAGACCTGGAGAGGGTTGAGGCAGGTCTCCTCTGCTGTGCCCGACTGCCGTAGAAGGGCATCATGCACAGAGATCTGAAGCTGGTGAACATTCTGGTGGATGCCAGAGGAAGCAATGAGTTCTATGACTTTGGCCTTTGGTAGATTCATGGCTGAGCAGAAAGTGGACACAACTGCAGCACTCTCCCATCCTGTGCCCAGAAATCTTCTGGTCAGAAGAACATGATGGCCCTGCAGTGGATGTCTGGAACCTGGCTGTTGTTTTGTACTTCATGGTCACCAGGTGCCTCCACTGGATGGGAGCATCATTTTTCAGCTGAAGAAGCAGGTCCTGCATGCAAGGGACAACATTCCCATACACGTTTTCACCAAAGCACAAAGCCTCCTCAGATACTGACTGGGGACCCCATGCAGAAGCCCATGGTAGACCAAATCAGGGGCACCCATGACTGAGCCAGGGTGAAGAAAATTCACTGAGTCATTCTAGTGAGCTCCTCCCCAACCACCCAGCCCCCAGGATAATGACAATCAAGTTCAACATAGGTTACAACTCATACAAGACTTGGGAATCTTTGGCAACCAGAAAATTTGATGAGGCGATGGCAACAAATCTGATACCCCAGCACCAGACAACTCATGAGATGGGCTGCGTGCAGCCCAAGTAAAGCCTGTGTATCCAGAGGTTGGGACTAGCCATGCCATACAGATGTTCCCACTGTCCTTCCTCATCCACTGAGGATTACCAGTGAGCCTTCCCTTTGCACCTTCTCCTTCTTGGCCTCTGAGCATCAGTGGAGAGGTCAAGCAGTCAAGGAAGAGAGGAACCAGAAGACCCAACTTGCCTGCCATTCCTCTCTGCAGCCTGCATGAGAAGAACCCCAATCCCAGAGCAGCCCCCCAGCATATTTCTGTGTCCCCATATCTACAATCCTAGTCCTTGGACAATCATACAGAGAGCAGCAAATCCTCCCAGGGCACATCAGAAGAAGGAAACCCTCTCTCCTGAGCAACCCCGTGGTGGGGCTACAGCCTGAATGTCTGACAACAGCAAGGGCTATGAGGTGGGGCTAGAAGATTAACTACCTGTGTTCTGTGAATGTGGTGCTGCCTGCTAGCCCCAAAGACAAACCCTTTTGTTCAGGAACACAGTGGCCATGATGAGAGGAGGGCAGAGTGCCCTGGATTCAGAAACCAAGTGGCTCCAATGAAAGGAGATACCTGAGACACACTCAGTCCATGGGCAGTCAGAGGACCCTGAACTCCACAGATCCTAACTTGTGGCATGGGCATCAGCCAGGTGTGGACCACGTTGGGACTCTCCCCATTGATTGCCATCAGGAGGGCATCTGGAGCCACCTGGAGACCCTCAACCCTCACCTGGGAGAGACATCAGCAACTATTTTTCCTGGGACAGTTTCTTCTTCCCTGTTCTTCCCTGCCATTTTCCCAATGCTTCTGGAATAGGAGTGATGGTTCTTAATAAATTTCTCTTTCTTACAAGTTTCATAATAAAATTGATGCTCCAAAGATAGAGAGAGAGAGAGAGAGAGAGAGAGAGAGAGAGAGAGACCTCAGGGTGAGGGTAGGAGCCCAGAAGCCACTAGCTACAAGGACTGGTCCACTGTGCCTCCCTCTCCTGCTCAGTGTAGATAAGAATTGGTTGCCTTGAGCCAGTGTAGACAGGGACACACATAGAGTCTGTGTAGATGGATACTTGCTCACCTTGACCTGGTGAAGACAAGACTCACTTGAAGACAGTAGCTTTAGCCAGAAGGAATCCTTCTCCCAGTCTTCAGGCTCCTTCCTGACCTCCTTCAATTTTTATGTTGATCAAAGGACACAGAATTTCAGTCAGATGGGAAGAAAAAACTCCAGGTATCTATTGTACAACAAGGTGACCATAGTTCATAACAATGGATTCTATTCTTGAAAAATTCTTAGCTGTAGATTTTAAATCTTCTCACAAACATGATAAGCATGTGCAGTAAATGCATGTTAATTAGCTCAAATTAGCCATTCCACAATGTATACATGCTTCAAAACATGTTGTACACAATAAATATATAAAATTTTTATGTCAATTAGAACAATTTTTTAAATAAAATTAGACAAATAAAGCTAAAAAAATGTTATTAATCCCCATGATCCACTAAAACTGTAATCTCAGATGTCAAGAGTCTTTGTAGCTACAATTCAGCCACCTTTATTCAGCTCCTTTTCTCTACAGTTTTGGACACATGCCTCCTTGAACCTCTCTCCCGCCTGCAGTCCTGGGGTTTTCATTATCTTTGTTTCCCTTCCTGACCCTTCCACTTTGGTTCTTCCTGTGCCTCTTCTATTACTCTGGTTTTCTCCTTAGCCTTCCCTCTTAAAAAGAAAATCTGTCCACTTCTGTCTGCATTTTAACCTTCAGCTAAAGGATGGTGTTTCCTAAAACCTAGCTCCTCCCATACATTTCCTATCTTGTTCTAAAAGGAACATTCTACTTCCATCTCCACACAACATCTCTGGGTCCTAACTCACCATCAGCCTCCCATAAAAAGGTCCTATCCTGCGATCCTCTGAACAAAGAAAATCAGAGTCATCTTTGATTCCTCCTCCAATGGTGAATGGAGTAACCAAATCTTTATAGGAAACAAAATGAAGAAATCGTCTTTCTCTTCCTACCATAACCACTTTGTTTAAATTTCCAGACAAATGCAAAGTCTCCTGGTTAGTCTCTATAGCTCTACTTTCCCTCCCTGTGCTTGCTGAGTTGCCCAGGCTAGCCTCAAACTTCTCCTGCCTCAGAGTCCCAAGTTGCTGGGATTGTAGTCATGCAACACTGCACCCAGCCAAAATTATTACTTTTAAATAACTCCCCTTTTCCAAAATCTTCAGTGGATCTCCTTGACTTACATAGTATTATATCCAGACTCCGCAGCTTTTCTCTCACGGGCCTTATTCTAAAATTCAGCTCACCTTCTTTCTCTCCAATGACTTCCTTCCAAATGCAGACTCTATCCCTCCACCCAGAATGCAGTTTTCTGCTTTTAAGTGTTGCCTACAGAGCTTCTTCCCAACTTCAAGCTAAAGAATGTCCTCCCCTCCCCATGCTGTGTGTCTATCTCTTGCCTATTTCTGGTCCTCTCTGATCAACCTTTACCGTGTGGCCCTTCAGGTGCTAATCCTATTCTGATCATCAAGCACAAACATTTTTGCCCACATCACACACTTGTCAATCATAGATAGGTGACTCTTGTGATGTGAAAGCGTGAGTGAGAAGGGGTCCAAATACATATGAAATACTTGAAGGGTGCCTCACCCATGCTGAAAGATCAGTCACAATCAGCTATTATTAGTATAACCATTCTTATTATTGTTACTATTAATACTATACTAATATCCTAGCATCATTCTTGAAATTAATATATTCTCAATAAACACAAACTCTATAAAATAATTTTCATGCATGGATGTTTTGCAAAGCAATTCATAAAGGCATAGAATGAAATGAGTTATTGTGGGCTTAATGATTATGTTTGAGAATAGATTTTGCATTGAAAGTTCTTTTATGAAAATCTTTATCCAGTTTGTGTATACATCCAAATTACAGTATATTTAGTCTCTTCTCAGGAATAACAGCCCTCCTCCTACCCATCTGTCATGTCAGGTTGCACTGAGCAAATGCTAATTTACCTTTTTGATATACCATTTGACAATTTCTAGTTTCAGATATCATACGCAAGGTTGCACATCAATGAACTAAATTTGAATCCATATTGTCAAGTGCATGTTTAGAATAAAATTATGTTGCATCTTCCATAGAAAAAAACTTAAAAGTGAAGTTGTATATCAAATGAGCATATGCATGTAACTTGAATGCAGAAGATAAAAGCAAGGCACAAGAAGTCATTATTATCTTATTGGCTATGAAATTACTGAATCAACTCTGCTGATTTATGGAAGAAGATCTAAGCAGCTTCGGTTGAACTTTTGTCGTGCGGCTTCTGCATGCCCATTCCATTAATTCATTAAACAAAAAAGAGCATTCTTTTCATTCTCATCATCTCAGCTACCCATGTTAAATATGCTAAAAGCTAAACACAAGCAATAATATTCCTGTCATCTTTTTTTATCTGCCAACTCCTCAGAAATAATTAACCTATATTGAGAGAAGTAATTCTTCACTCAAAATGATTTTTTACCAATGCAAAGTAGCATGCAATAAAAATTCCTATAACCTGGCATTCGGTATAAAAATAGAAATGAACAAGCTCTAACAGCATTTTAGCTCAATACAAAAGAGAAAAAGGCTTGTGTTTCATTTCATAGAATAAACACATTTTTAGGTTTTTTTAAAGATTTTTTTTTAATTTTTGAGACTAATTTCTGTTATCTGGAATACTTGGGTATTTTCAAATTGTGGAGGCGGGGTACTGGGGATTGAACCCAGGGCCTTCTGCATGCTAAGTAAAGTGTTCTACCACTGAGCTACATCCCCAGCTCTTTTTGCTGATTGATACAGGGTCTTGCTAAGTTACTCAGGTTGCCCTCAAGCTGGCAATCCTGCCTCAGCCTCCTGAGTAACAGGGATTACAGATGCATACTACAGTGCCTGGCCAATTTTTAATATTTTGAAATCCAAAAAATATGTTGCTATCTCTGCCATCTAAAGTGAAAAATTGAGGTAAGGAGTCACAGATATGAGGAACAACTTCAACTGGTAAAAAACCCAAATGGGAATTTTTAAAAGTGCTATGTGAGAAGAGGGATTCTGGGCACTGAGAGGCAAAACCAAGAACATCCTCAGTCTTTCATTTATGGATTGATTGACAGGAAGAGTGATGGACATAAATGGAAATAAAAACAAATTGATTAATATGAGTCCATAGGGACTAGGGTTGTAGCTCTGTGGTAAAGCACCTGCCGAGCACGTGTGAGGCATTGGGTTCGGTCCTCTGCAACACATAAAAATAAATAAATAAAGTTATTGTGCCCATCTATAACTAAAAATATTTTTAAAAAATATGAGTCTTGGGCTGGCGTTGTGGTTCAGTAGCAGCATGCTTGTCTTGCATGTGTGGGGCACTGGGTTCAATCCTTAGCACCACATAAAAAAATAAATAAATAAAGGTATTGTGTCCATCTACAACTAAAAAAAAATGAGACCCTACAGTGTGGCAGCTCACATATAAGTCACCTTGGTTCATACATTTTCCCAGCCCCTTTAGCATTTCATGCATCAAATAGAAGCAGTTGAACATGACAATAACACAGCTCACGGCTCAGTCCCCCAAGCAGACTCTAAGGTGCTTAGTTGCAGGTTTTCCCACTTTGGTACATCTGTACAAAGCTTAGATCTGTTCTTCTGCCTACTATTGACTGCTCTTCCCTTTCTTCCTAACTCTGAAGCTTCAACCCTCTCTTACACTCACTCCCATGTAGCTTCTCTGTTTCCCCACAGGTGGAATCTGAAATTTAGTGTAGCCTTGTTTTTCTAAGACAATCGCATTCATATCTGAATTAGGATTAATAATTGACTGTTATTTTCTGTTGTGCACTGGTTATAAAGTTGTATAAGTTCAAATGACCTTCCTCAGCTCTGTTTTTCCATTAAGTCATATTTTAGATACAAATTATAGCAGAAAAAAATGTTTGTATTATTCTTTAGAGTTTCTCAATAAAGTACTTCATCCTCACCCTAAAAAACAAATTGCTTATGTTGAAGCTTTAATGCATCATGGATTCTTCACCATGCATTTTCAAATCTTCCCTCTTCCCCACAGACTGATGTAGCCCTAGACTATGAAAAAAAAAAATCTTCAATATATATAACTAGGTTCTTCGTAAATCTACTCAGGTGCCAGAGAGTGCTCATCAACCAGGTACTCATCAAAAGTTACTAATATCAAACATTATTTGATTTTAATTGGTGAAGTCACTGAAGCTTTTTATTCTACCAATAATCTGTGATTGACAGCATTCTACCTATCTAATTACAGCACTGTGACTCATCTCTTCTATTTCATTGCACAAGACTTCTTGGAAAAGAGAAAAGGTTTTGTTCACCTGTCATCTCTCCTTTCAGTGCCTGCTCTTCGTTTCCCATGTTGGTCTCCATCATGTGGACTTTAGGATGCTCGTCACCTGCCTGCTACTTAGTGACATATTTTTGCAAGTATTTCTGGCATATAACTGCACACCAAGCTTGCTCTTCTTTTCATGGAGGTTGCATACTTTAGCACTTTCCCTCCTCGACTGATCTCGTCCATCTGTCTAATATGCAATTAATTTTCTTCACTCATACACACAAAATAGGCATTAGTGGTAGTTTATAATGCATCAAGATAGTGCCTGGGACCAACTCAAGAGGTACTCCTTTAGCTGTTTTATTCTTTTTATTAAATTTGTTTCATTTTGTTCAAATTTTATATTCAAGTAGAGGATGTAAACTTGAACTCTAAAGTCAAGTTTTGGAGTTCACAGCTTCTTCCACTGTTGACTATGTGGTCAGATTATTTAACCTCCCTGGACCTGTTTCCTCATAGAATATGGGTATATTTAAGTAAGTAAGCATATATATGAAATACTCATCATATCATTTAGCACATAAGAGTATATAATTGTGCAATGCTATCACAGTTCCTATTATCATCTCATATTTCTGTTTTTTATGACTCTCCATTCCTTGACTTGATTACACTGTATATTCGTGGGTGTTGAGACATAAATACAGTGTGCATTCGAGTTTCACACCCCAGGACATAGCAAATCAAAGCAGACATCTTCAAACACACACATACACACACACACACACACACACACACACACGCGCACGTGCACATGCACACACAAGTGCACATGAATCAGGTAAAACTGTTTTAAAATCCTGCCAGCCACTCTACCACTGAAATATAAACCCATAACTCAATGCAGTAGATGTAGTACCCTGGGATCTCGCACAGTTGGCTTACTCTTCCAGAACAACTATATAATCATCTGTATTATGAGGAAATGTGAATTTGAACTATACTCTGTGACTGGTATGTGAAAATAAGACATTCATTAAATCATTAATTCACTAAGAAAATAAATAAATGCTTCTTTTCCATCCACAGTGCAAGGAGCCAAGTGCATAAAGATAACAAAAAAGGTCACCATTCTGACTGTCCCTGAGTTTGTAAATAGATAGAGGAAATATCCGAAGAAAACAATGTAGCTTAAGAGCTAAAAAATAAATAATGCTAAACCTGTATGGGTGTGGTGCTCACCTGAAATCCCAGCAACCCAGGAGGCTGAGGCAGGAGGACTGCAAGTTTGAAAACAGTCCTTTCAGTTTAATGAGCCCCTCAGAAACTTAGCAAGACCCCGTCTTAGAATGAAGAAGATAAAAAGGGCTAGGGATGTGGCTCAGTGGTAAAGCACTCCTGGGTTCAATCTCTGGTGCCAAATAAATAAATAATGCAATTTTTAAAAAACATTTTTAGTTGTTCTTTTTAGATATATATGACAGTAGAGTGTATTTTGACATATTACACATACATGGAGTATAACTTATTCTAATTAGATCTAATTAGAACATGATGTTGAGTTTCACTAGTCATGATTCATATATGAACATAGAAAAGTTATGTCCATTTCATTCTCCAAAGATGTCTATATTGAACTGCAGAGTCAAAGAAGGCCCTCAGAGGAAGAACAGCTGTCTCAACCAGGGAGCTAAGGGGTTGATAGGAATTAGTGAATGCCAGGTAAGACGGTTTCTAAGAAATTAACTACTGAGCCACATCCCACATCCTCAGGTCCAGCCCCCTTTTTTTAAGTCAGGCCTTCACTAAATTGCTGAGGCTGGCTTTGAACTTGTGATCCTCTTGCCACAGCTTCCTGAGCTGCTGGGATTACAGGCATGCACCACCATGCCCAGTGACCACAGGAATTTTATTGTTTTCATCTATCCCTCAGAGCAGAAGACTTGTCTGGCCAGTGCACTGTGTCTCTCCATGCCCTAGTAATGTGAATATCCAGTGAATATCCAGTGAATCCTATAAATATTTGAATAACGAATCAATAAATTTCAGCAGCTCTGTTATTTTCCTCATACAGCTTCCAACGAGGATCTCTGGTTGGATTAATCTAGCAATTAAACTTGAAGATTTGCAGCAGTGTCATTTATGCATGTCAAGGATCTACTGCAGAAATAATAGTACATGTCATCCTTGTGTTCATCTCAAAAGTTATGGCTTGCTCTGCAGTGTCATTAAGGGGCAAGGAGACAATGAACATTATCTATGTTAAGAAAAAAAAAAGGATACTTGTATCTCTTGTCTTTCCGTGAGCTTTATGAACCTCACAGATTAAGCTCTAAGAGTAGATGTGGTATGGAAATAGGTGTGTTTAAATGCTTGGACACTAGTGTTCAGGGGCTCTTCTCAACTGTTATTCCATTCTATTCATAGAAAAAGTAAATAAAGGGCCCCCTACACTCCTAAATACTGGTCAGAAAAAAATGGAGTTGAGCATTGGGTTCAATAATGCAACAATTTCAGCTTTATTTCTTGTATTGAGTGCTGTGATAAGCAGTTGAAGGTTTGTACCATTGTGAGATGCCTCAGCAACTTTATATGTGAAAATAGATGGTACAGTAGGAGTGACAATGTGATGGGCCTTGTGAAGACACAGCATATGATGGGATTGAGCATCTGGAATTAATTATACTGTTTGGGACAGATTGTGAAATTGTGGTGGAAAGCTGGAGTTTTGATGTTATATATTATTTTTTATGTAATATATTCTGATCTGATCTGCAATGACCATATTTGTCCAGAGTGACAAATCAAAAATACAAAACCAACACAGAGTTAAGCAATAAGAATATTTGGGTCTTCATAAATACTGAAATATCATGTAGAAAACAAATTGTCTGTTAGAGAAGATGAGCACACAGAAGTCAGTACCAATCATGGTGCTGTTCAAGGACATTACTCTGTGGTAAGCCATGCGGCTATACTTATATTAACCCCCAATAATGGACTATTTGTGGAATTTAATATAAATGTACTACACCTCTATTTTCAATGCACAAACTTTTCTTCCTTTTTTTACTAAATAATTTCTCCAACTTGGGTAGAATGAATAGTGTAGATATTACTTAAAGGGACCACAGTACTTCAGGCAATTTGCATAAATATTTTGAGCACAGTAGAGTGGCTTTCAAATTTGTTTGTTTTTTTTTTTTTGATGACCTAGGGAATACGTAATTATTTCAGAGAGTGTGAGTTAATTTTGAAATAAGATGAATTTATATTCACTTTAATATTAAAATTTATATGTCTTCATGATCATTTAAAAATACCAAACCATGGAACAACCACCTCTAAAGAATATCAACTTTCACTGAAGCTTGACTGTTACCTTACATTCACTCAAGACAGAAATTCTTCCAGGTTCCTGAATCCTGAAGCCTCTCTGAAGAAGCACAGTTTCAACTCAATATTTTACTAACCTAACCAGAACTGGGTTCTAAGAATCAGAATGATACAAGCCCAGGGGGAAATTGTGAACCAACAAATTTATTTCTGTCATCTTTTTAAACTTCCCCTTTCATAAACCTTCTCTCTCTTCCCAGACTACCACCACCCTCCATAAGACCCCCACTTATGTTATATCCCTTCAGGCAATATGCTGGACCCTCACCTCGTCTTCTTACCCTCTTATCTTCCAAAAGCTTCACTAAATTGGAGACTTCATTTCTATGTATTCTATGTATGCCTGATAGGCTCTCTGACCCAGTAAAGGTCACAGAGTTAAAAACCCAGTTCAACCAGTTATGCACTGGGCAGTCCTGGGCAGGTTACATAAGCTCTCTGATCCTCCTCTGTGGTAACTGTACTTTTTTAGGAAAGGAAAAAAAAAAGGGAAGGGAAGGGAAAAGCAGAGCACTCAGTTGTTGTTGCATTAGGAAATGTAATCAACAAATCTAAATTGCAGAGTTAATGATTAAAATACCCAAAGAGTCCTTCCAGAAATATCTACGCTTTCAAAGGACCCAAGTCCAAAGGAAAAAACACAGGAGATTTTCTGCCATTGATAGAAGAATACCAAGGCTAATGACTTTTCCTGAGAACTTTTTCAACCCACATTTTAAGGACAGTGACCTACTTTGCTTGGTATATGTGGTGCATACAGAAGGTGATTAACAAATAGAAACTGCTAGGTCATCAAATAGTTTCAAATCAATTGCCGAACCAGGATTTAGTTCAGATCTAAGCATGTACTAGGTGCTTTAATATTTGACTAAATGAAATTGACCGCTGACTTACATATTTTAGTGTGCAGTAGCCTTCTGAGTACATTTGGGATACTTCCAATCCTGCAGTACTTTTCATTTATGCTAAAATGCACACTTTCCTTACTTTCATGTCCCTGAAATCAGCATGCCTCCTACAGTACACTGCAATTAGTTAGCCTCTTTTCCTTTCTTCATGGTAACATAATCGATGCAATCTTAGATTCACTAAAATATAACATAAGGAATTCCAAACCATGAATATTCAGTCATTCCTGACAAAAAGTCAAACAGTAAGTACACAATTTAATGTCTCAGAGTGATCTACTTTGCTTCTTAGATGTTTAGGTCTTTTTAAAAGACACATGAACAAGGTACATATGTAAAAGAGAGTTTGCTTCAGGCTACTCAAAGCACAATATTCAAATCTACTCCAGTAGATGAAGGTAACATTAAAGCTTCAGTGAGAGTTGATATTCTTTAGAGGTGGTTGCTCCATGGTTTGGAATTTTTTTAATGATCATTAAGACATATACATTTTAATATTAAAGTAAATATAAATTCATCTTATTTCAAAATTAACTCACCCTCTCTGAAATAATTACATATTCCCTAGGTCATCAAAAAAAAAAAAAACAAATTTGAAAACCACTCTCCTGTGCTCAAAATATTTATGCAAATTGCTTGAAGTACTGTGGTCTCTTTAAGTAATATCTACACTATTCATCCTACCCAAGTTATTTTGGAGAAATTATTTAGAAAAAAAAAAGGAAGAAAAGTTTGTGCATTGAAAATAGAGGTACAGTACATTTATACTAAATTCCACAAATAGTCCATTATTGGGGGTTAATATAAGCACAGCCGCATGGCTTACCACAGAGTAATGTCCTTGGACAGCACCATGATTGGTACTGACTTCTGTGTGCTCATCTTCTCTAACAGACAATTTGTTTTCTACATGACATTTCAGTATCTATGAAGACCCAAATATTCTTATTGCTTAACTCTGTGTTGGTTTTGTATTTTTGATTTGTCACTCTGGACAAATATGGTCATTGCAGATCAGATCAGAATATATTACATAAAAAATAATATATAACATCAAAACTCCAGCTTTCCACCACAATTTCACAATCTGTCCCAAACAGTATAATTAATTCCAGATGCTCAATCCCATCATATGCTGTGTCTTCACAAGGCCCATCACATTGTCACTCCTACTGTACCATCTATTTTCACATATAAAGTTGCTGATGCATCTCACAATGGTACAGCCAGATCAAACCTTCAACTGCTTATCACAGCACTCAATACAAATGTCAAATGCAAAATAAAATTCTACACCTATTAAAACAAGGAAAAGCTGGTTGTAGTAGCACATGCCTGCAGCTTCAGCTATTCAATTTTGAGGCAAGAGAATTGCTTGGGCCCAGGATAGTACCAACCTGGGCAACACACGGAGACCCAACTCCACCCCCACCCAAAAAAACAAAAACAAAACAAACAAAAAAAGAGTATTTTCCCTCCATTTTTTTTCTCCTAGAGAAGACCATAGGCAACACTTATAAAATTGATAAAAATCAATTTTAGAATGTTCATATTGTAAAAAAGCAATGAAAACACCCAAATATCCTAGGCCTGTGATTATTTATTAGAGATACATGGTGCTTATTCACAAAGAGTTTAGAGCAGTTAAAACAAGTCCAGGGCAGTTCTAGATGGGAATGGGAGGAACTGGTACAAGCCCTAAATCACCCCTTCAGTGGTTCATTGCTTTCTGGGTTCAGAATTGTGTCCGGCACTGGGGACTCTACAGGAGGGAAGGTGGACTCCCAGCTAGAGTCTGGAAAAGACAGACAAGTGAAACCATAATAGCACAGGAGTGTGAAAAATGATGGAGAATGAGAAGATAGTGATGGACAAGGAAAAGTCCAAGGATCCAGGAGAGGGGTGAGATGGACAAAGTCTCAGGGACAATCAAGAACATGGCAAGTTCAAAGGAACAACGAAGTTTCATACACACACACACACACACAATATAGCAAGCGAAGAATGAAGAAGTATTTTTAAAGAAGAATAGATAAGCCAGAAAATGAAGTTTTAAGTTTGTTTTTAATAGACATCACATTTCAGAGCATTTGTAGATTTGTAGCAAAATTGAACAGAAATGCAGTTTCCACAGATTCCCTGCATGCACAACCCCTCCCTACTATTAACATCCCATACCAGAGGGGCATGTTTGCTACAATTCATGAACCTACTACATTTATACATCAAAAGCACCAAAATCCACCAGGGCACATTAGGTTTCCTGCTTGGTATTGTACATTCTGTGGGTTTGGACAAATGTCATGCATCCATTACTAGAGTATTTTATAGAGTATATTCACTGCCCCAAAATCCTCCATGCTCCATCTACTCTTTTCTGCCTCCACAAAACTCTGGCAACCACTGATCTTCTTACTGTTTCCAAAGTTTTGCTTTTCCTGAAGTGATCCTATAACTGGAGTCATATACTATGACGCTTTTTTAGGTTGGTTCTTTCACATAGTAATATGCTAAAACTTTGAGGATCTTTCATGCCCTTTCATGCTTGATGTCTCTTTACATTCTAAGGATGAATAATATCCTATTGTCTGAATATAGTCATGGAGAGCTTTTCCTTGATTTTATAAGAAAATCAAGCAGTTTTCTGGTCAACCTGTTGGATAATCTTACTCTGCTGACAGAATGGTTAGCACTCTTGAATTCAAGAAGACAATTAAATAAAAATTTAACATGGGTTCTCAATTTAGAGACAAAGATAATTATAAATTTGACAAGTTTAAGTAGAGAGATGGATCAGAATGCAGACTAAATAGGAAATGGGTCAGGGGCGAAGGAGTGGAAATAGTGAATATGCAAAACCCATTTGAGAAATTTGGCTCCAGAACAAAGGACAGAGGCTGGACTGTAATATGAACTTAAAAGAGTTTTTTCACTTTTGTCTTTTTTGTTTTATAGATTTCTGAGGTATACTTGACAGAAAAAGTTGCATATATTTAAGGTATACAACATGATATTTTGATATATTTTATGAAATGATTGCCACCATCTAATGAACATATCACCTCATGTAGTTTTTTTTTAATTATGAGAACAGTTCAGATCCAGTGTCTTAGCAAATTTCAAGAACATAAAACAGTATTATTAACTACAGTCACCATTCTGTGCACTAGATCTCCATAACTTATTCATCCTGTATAACTGATACCTTGTACCCTCTGTACCCCATTCCCAGATGCTGGCAGCCATCACTCTACTCTTTGCTTCTGTGAGTTCAACTTTTTTAGATCAGTTATAAGTGAGATCATGTGGTATGTGTCTTTCTGGGCCTGGCATACTTCATTTAGCCTGATGTCCTCCATGTTTTCCTATGCTATCAAAACTCACAGGATTTCCTTCTTTTTAAGGCTGAATAGTAACCCATTGTGTGTGTGTGTGTGTGTGTGTGTGTGTGTGTGTGTGTGTACCACATTTTCTTCACCCATTCATCTGTTGATGGATGTTCAGGTAGATTCTTATCTTGATTATTGTGAATAATGCTGCCTTGAAGAAGGGAATACAGATATCGCTCCAAGATATCAGTTTCATTTTCTTTGGATATATACCCAGAAGTGGGATTACTGGATCATATGGTACTTCTATTTTTAATATTTTGAGAAGCATCCATACTATTTTCCATAATGCCATGCTAATTTGCATTTCCACCACCAGTGTTCAAGGGTTCTCTTCCCCCCCCCCCCCCGCACCAATTTTTTTTTCTGTTGATAACACTCATTCTAATAGGTATGAGGTATGGTATGTCACTATAGTTTTGATTTACGTTTTCCCAATGAAGAGTAATGTTGAGCATCTTTTTCATATAACTATTGGCCATGTGTATTGTATGTCTTCTTTTGAGCAGTATCTATTCAGGCCTTTTCTCCATTTTTTAATCAGGTTCATTGGGTTTTCCTGCTATTGATGTATTTTAATTCTTAAGACAGTTTTCTTTAATGGAAGAGTTTAATGTGTCTAAATGATGATGGGGTGGTCTGTAGAAAGTCAGAGATGGTCCAGAGAAAGGCAGCCCTGAGAGAGGTTGGCCTCCTCTTACTTTACAAGATGAGGAAGGAAGACAGGAAGGGGTGTGGTTTCCGACAAGATTGTCAATTTCATGGCAAAGAGTTGTAAGTGGTATAATCACCTTACTTTCTTGAGAAGTTGAAGAAAGAATAATTGAGCATAAAAAGGAACATGGAGCAAACAGAAGTTCAAGGTAAACAGTGAAAAATGGGCTGCAGGAAAGAATAGAAACGCTGACTGGGAGCCCACTGTGGCTGGAAAAAGAAGATAATAGGATATCACTATCTGTTCACTGAGTAGGTGTTCTTAAAGTTTTATGAGACCACTTTTACACTTATATATATAGATACACCAATGACAGAAATATCTCAACGCCATGTTTGATGTATTATAAAGTTGCAAACATAAAGACCTCCACCTATAAAAGAATAATAACTCCTTCAAAACAGAATCCTCCTGAATAGGAAAATCAATTGGTACCACCCAACCGCTTATAAATATAGGGAATCAAGTTCAATTTACTAATCCTCTATAATCCCATTGTTTATGGTGAGATACTAGAAGCATTAGTCTGAATAATCTAAAATAGCAGATATTCTAAAATGATTTATATTGGGATTTAAAAACAGAATTGGTTACATTAAATTTAGATTCCTAATTTGCCTCACTTGGGCAGATATTAAAACTATTTTTTTTCCTGAAAAAAATACTCAAATGCATCAGAGATTAAAAGATCATTAGACTTTAGAGCAAATCCAGAGATTATCAATTAGCAACAAATGATAAAGAAAATGAAGCCTCTCCAAATTGTATTGAGGCAAACTTCTAACCAACCTTTTTTTTTTCAATTGTGAAATAATTGATAAATGATCCCTAACTTTTCAGAACCAGAGCTTTCCCATTCTCAGCCTGATCCCACTCTTGACCTGAGCCAAGTCTTGACTTAAACTCCAAGTGAATTCCTTCCAGCACTAAAGCTTACCTAAAATGCTTCTCAGTGATAAATAGTTCCAACATGTGTGAATTGGATGGAGATGCAGCCAAGACCTGTGTCCAGCCACATTGCAATTACACTCCTTTCCCATCCATCATCCACTCACTCGTTCATTTAATCAATTCATTCAATCTTGGTAATAGTTCAAGTACTGAGAGCTGAGTTAACTCCTAACATCGCACAGATCAATGACAGAGATGAACTATATAGATCACCAAGGAAAAACTGTGAAGTGTGATTCCTGATAGTCCTGTCCTATCTGGGAAAGCATTGGACTACACACCCACATCTAGTGTTAACTTACGAATAATTCCCAAGATGCCCCTTGAGTTAATTCCTTAAGAATAAGCAAGAGTCAGGGCTGGGGATGTGGCTCAAGTGGTAGCGCGCTTGCCTGGCATGCATGGGGCATTGGGTACGATCCTCAGCACCACACAAAAGTAAAATAAAGATATTGTGTCCACCTAAAACTAAAAAAGAAATATGTTAAGAATAAGCAAGAGTCTACCAGATGAAGAGGGAGGGGGAATCAGGAAGGTAATAAGGACAGGGGATAGATTTGGACAAAGAGGGAGGATATGTCAAGAAAGTAGTTTCCTCTGGCTAGAGGACAAGGGTCAGCTCTTGGAGAGATGTGTAGCCAAGATAAAGATGTGGGTAGTATCCTTCATGTTTGGGGATATACTGATGGTAACTCTGGAATGACATGATGAGACTCGTGTTTTAGAAAAACTCTTCTGGATAGAGAGACGGGGTTTGGGAAAATCTTGAAACAACTAAGAAGTTTGACTGAGGCAGATGTGGCAGGAAAAGAAGAGTCCAAATCCAGAAATATTAAGGAAGCAAAAACCATAGCCTTGAGAACAAGCAATGATGACAGAAAAGAAAGAAAGAGCCCAAGCTGATTCTATAGTGTTTAGTTTAGACATGGAATGAATGTGGGCATAATCTCTCACTAAATTAAAGATTATAGCAAGGAAAACAGGCTTGACTAAAAGGCAGTGAATTCAGATTTGCACAGGTTGGGTTAGGAATGTCTATGGGGATACCTTTCTCTGGACAATCAAGAAATGAATTAATTAAATAGGTCTCTCACTCAGAAGATAGATCAAAGCTGGAAATATACATTGAGAATCAACATAACACAGGTAGGTGTGGATTCCCCCTGGGAATGGGGGCAGGTGGGAGGATGTTTGTTTGTTTGTTTATAACTTGGTTTGTTCAAAGAGCCCATTAGCCACCCTGAGACAGGCTGCCTGAACAGGGCTTGTCCTCTGGGGCTTGCCCTCTCTTGCTTCCAGGAAACATTCCATCACCATTTGTAGAAGCCCAGGTTAGCCCATTGGAGAACCAGAGACCATGTGAGACAAAATCAAGGCATCCAGCTGAAAGGCATGAGCCTGAACCAAACTTCCCATCTGACAGAGTCAGCAGACCCTCCCACCTCACTCAAGCTGCCAGCTGACTGACTGGAGAGATGGATAAAACTGACTCAGAACAGAAGACCCTCAAAATTGGGATCGCATTAAACATTTACTATTTGTCACAAAGTTGTGGGATGATTTGGTACACAGCAAGGAATAGCTAGCATTACCACCTCCTAGAGCTGAATAGGAAATCACTTGATTTGTTTGAAATCGTTTCCAAATTATAACCTCTGATATTTGAAGAAAACCTCAAAACAGGCAAACTTTACGTCCCCTGTGACTTTAACCAGAAAATAAATACTTCATGTAAGCATGTGTTAGAGTACATACACATACCTAAAATCATGACAATTAAGTACCTTGAATTTTAATCATAGTTAATAGCCTGGATTAAATCTGAGTTGAGAGAAAAGCAGTTCTAACAAGTTTTCACCCTGTAGCTACACATTTTTAAACTTCATAATTATAATGAAGGCACATAGCAGGGTTTTTTTTAATCCAAATAGCACACCAATACTTTTTACTGAACTTTTATTTTATATTTGTTTAAAATTCAAAAGATGTTCTAAAAATGATTTAGAGAAGGATACTCCAGAATTTTCTCAAAAAAAAAAAAAACTAGGATGAAAATCTCTCATAAGAGATATTACAATTGGCACAAAAATCCAATGGGTTTCTTTTGGAATACAACCTCAAAGATAAATTCAGTTTTCTTAGGATGATTGTAGACAAAGGTTATGAATCACTCATCTTTGCATTGCCCACAATCCCTCTGGTTTAGGAGGCACTTGATATTTGTCGAATGGGTGAATGAATGAGCATCTGAGTAAGTGAATGATTAATAGGCCAATGCAATCGTTCCAGGTTTTCCTGTATGTGGTGGTTGTACTTCGGGGGATGTGATTTGACCCCTGATATAACTGACTTGATATAATTAATGAGTCATTCCACAACAAGGTTCTCCTGGTAGAGTACTCAAAATGAAACCATGCTAATGACTCAGGATCATCTCAGCTAGGACATCCATCTATGCAAGTATGACTTCCCAGTTTCTACCCCAATTTATAATCACCCAAAAGAATAAAATCAGTCAATCTCATTTGCACCTAACTTAAAAATTGTGTGTATAGTTATAGATGAAGCTATATTTAAAAAAACCTATTTATCTTTATATTTAGAGATAATACTGGTGGCGATTGTTATCTGGGTGAACAGGTGTGGCTGAGAAAACCTTTGCCTGGCCAACTGTTCTTTCCACATTGTACACACAGAAAGACTATTCTATGGTTGGCAGCTGTAGCCCTATTTGCAGAGCCCGTAGCTATTTGTGACTGCACCACTTAAGCTCATGCTCTGTCCGTTACCATTATTCACAGACAGCTATACTTCTTCTAACCCATGCAAGTTAAACTGTTCTGCCTATTATCACTTGGAAATCCACAATTACACTGAATCATAGCAAGTTTTCCTTCGTGGGATCTTTTTTTTTTTTAATATTTATTTTTCAGTTCTCGGCAGACACAACATCTTTGTTTGTATGTGGTGCTGAGAATCGAACCCGGGCCAGGCGAGCGCGCTACCGCTTGAGCCACATCCCCAGCCCTTCGTGGGATCTTTATAGTTCTTCTGCTCACTCTGTTTTTGCCTGCCCTCTTTCAGCTCAGCAAACAGCATCTCTGTGAATATTCTACTGTCACACATTCTTCACACCTGCCCAGTCTCAAAGCCTCATGCTTCAGTACGAGTATGCACACACCAGCTAATTTAGCCTCTTGCTGCCTGTCCTGTCTGTTTAAATATCACTCAGGAGGGGGTATTAGCGTCTTAAAACATTTATTCATTTACTTCCTGTATACTTATTGAAGCAGCAGGCACCATTCTAGGTGTTGGAATATAGCAATCAGCAGTCACTGCCACAATGGAGCTTCAGTGGTAGTGACACACATTTCTCTTTCCATTTCAGAGCACAGACTGCATCTCTGCTTTCACATCACTTAGGCCACTGTTTGCATCAAATAAGTACTTAATAAATGCTGATATTCAGGTCAGAATTCTGAAAAACCTCATTTTATGCTGGACTTCTGGCTGATTCCATTTCTACTCCTGTTTACCAGGTCTCCCGGACATCTATATTGCCCCATAGAACAAAAATCATCACAGCTCTGAAATCAAAATAATTACCTGGTTACCTCACTTTCTTTCTGCAAGCTGGGATAGGATTTTGTTCTTCCTAGTCTGCTAACAGACCTGTGGTCCTGTTTTTACTCTGCCTAGATCTTCATTTGGTTTATTCACATTTTTCCTGAATACCCCCCCACCCCATGTTCTGAGAGCACAGTTATGGGATCATGGCATGGATTTCCGGAGGCTTCTCTGTGGGTTGATACACTGCCTCATCCTCTCCGCACATATTTTTTTCAAACACCAGTATTCATCAGCACACCCACATCAGCTGGAGGCAAGACACAGAAAAGGTAAATGGTCAACCTAGACACAGGATGTCCATTCATTTCCTACTTTCTGTGCTCTATGGGCTCAAGCATCTTAGAGGTTTCTTGGTCAGTTGGTTATTCCCAAGACTATATTTTAGGAATCCCCAAAAGAGCTATTGGTATATCCTTACTAAAAAAGTTCTTTGACAGATCCTACCTACCCAACTTCATGTTTCTTATTCAGTATAAATTCTCCCGAATAAGGACTTATTAGTTAAATTTCCTAAAGTCAGATTCAAAAAGGTTAAATATTTTATTACCCAAGTTTCATTTCCCCTTGGATTTCACAAATACCATGTAATTTCCAGCCATTACCCTCTGTATAATCTAAGAAAAAGTTAGATGGGAAAAAGAAGAAAACTCTAAGACTCATTAGTGCATAATAAATGAACTCCTGGAGAACTAAGAACTGGGGCTGTGTAAATTGCTTTGTGGCATGGTCTGGACAGCAGATTGCATGTGCAAATATTTGTTAAAAATTATTTGAGTGTGCTCTCTATTGCTCAAGGCTAAAACCATGGAACGATCAAAAGGAAGTGTATACTGTGTACCTCTCATGTTCATAGCAATCCGCTAGTGCCTATGAAAAGAAAAAGATTATCATTGCTTCCCCCAAGGATCCTTAAATTTTTAATGAAGAAAAGAGACCAATAATTAATTAAAAATATGAAATGGCCAAGAACAAAATGGAATTTCATTGTTTCAGAAAAATCACAAATATCATTTTAAAAGCCAAAACCAATGGCTTATGGAATGGCACCACTAATTAGCACTCAAGGAGCTCACAGACAAGAGTGTCCTGACTAGCCTGGGTGCTTTGCTCCAAGGTGAGCCCTTTGGGAAAAGGAACCAAATTTACATGGTCAGATCCAGGCTTAAAGCCCTATGGCTGGGTGCAAAAATATGAGTTACCAAGACAAGAGCTAATGTGAAAATGACAACTTGTAGGGGCTGAGTAGTGCTACGTGTTAGGTACAGTTTATCCCACCAAAAATTCACATACTGGCAGCTTGGTCCTCAGTATGGAGTGTCAAGATGGCAGAAGCTTTAAGATGGTCAAGGTGGCGGAAGCTTTAAGAGATAGGGCCTAAGGAAGATGAGTAGGTCATAGAGTGTCTGCCAGAATGTGTGTGTGTGTGTGTGTGTGTGTGTGTGTGTGTGTGTGTGTTCTTAGGTTGAGTTCATGGAAACATAAATGGTTCCTATATCATTTTTTTATGTTTTTTTTATGTTATAGTCCATAACAATTTTTTACTTTCTCAAGGATGTCTTTTAGTGAATAAATGTCTTAATTTTAATTTTAATTATTGATCTTTTGTGATGACAGTTTTTAATGTCCTATTTAAGAAATCTTCGCCTGTGTAAGAATATCTTAGTTTTAAAAATATTCTCCATGTTATTTTTCTTTTTTTACAGTTTTTCTTTTGGTATTAACTTTTTTATTGGTGCAGATTATTTATACAGAATGGTTTCATTGTAGCACATTCATATATACATAAAAATAAATTATCTCAAAGTTGTATTAAGCTTAGGATTTTGGCCCTCATATTCAAGAGTGAGATTCTATTGAGCCTTTTTTATAACGGATTGTTAGTAATATTTCTTTCTTAAGCATCTGGAGTATTCATGAAGCCTGGATTTTTTTCCCAAGGGTGTTTTAACTGAGGGGCTCTGTTTCTTAAATAAAACTATACAGACTTTGTTTTCTTGCATCACTTTTTATAAGTCATGGTTTTAAAGATACTTACTTATTATATCTGAATTTTCAAATTTATTGTTATAAAATCTTATCTGTTAGCATTCATATAGTTAGGAGAGAATCTTCTTCTCTTCTAAAATGAACACTTGACATCTCCATGCTAGATAACCTTGCTATCTGCTGTGGTGTGAATATGGCTCCTGTCCCTCAAGCATCCATTCTGATCAGACTTGGTCACAATGTGGCATCATTAGGAGGTGGTGGAACTTCTGGGAGTTGGGACCTAGTAGGGGGATCCTTAGGGTCATTGAGAGCATAAAGTAGCTTGCATTCAATCTCCTGGTAGTTCTTTTGCAACCACTGAGTTCTTAAGAGAGAGTTATTATAAAAGGAGCAAGCCTGGCCCCTTCCTTCCTCTCTGCTTCCTCACTTGAGATGTGACTGCCCTATTCAACACAAGTGCCTACCATTGGATTCTGCCTTTCCTCATTCACAAGGAGGTCCTCACTAAAACTACACTGATGCAAGCACCATATCCTTGAACCTTCACAGTTAAATAAACCTTCTCCTTTTATAAAGCTAGCTGCCTCAGGTATTTCATTACAGTGATGAAAAGCTAACTAATACACTATCATTCAGAACCACCTGAGATTAGATATCAGTCTTCTATTTGTATAACCTAAGAAAGCAATTCCAAAGGGGATGTCAACTTCCACAGCTAGAAGCTACTAATCCCTTTTCAATGAACTTGACTCATTGGAAACACAACTTCCACTTAACTTAGTACTAATTATACAAGTTATTAACACAGGAAAAGTAACTAGAAACTCAAGAGTGAAACTCTAATATTCTTCTTAGCCTGAGTCTTGGAATCATAAATATTTTCATATAAAATATCAAATCAAAGTGAGAGAGACTAGAAATAATAGATGAAATTAACAGAAAGAGCTTACACTCCAGAAAAAGGTGGAGATAAGAAAGTATCGAGTTTAAAGAAACATGCAGCAAAGATAAAAATAGGGGTATAGGAGTTGTAGCTGAGTGGTTGAGGGCTTGCCAGCATATACAAGGCCCTGGATTCAATCCCCAGCACTGCAAAAACATATGTAAAATAATTAAAGTAAATTAGGAAAGGCGGAAGGACAATGGAAATGGTGTCAAGCATGTGAAAACAAGAAAATTTTAGAGGAGAAAGTTGGCCATTCAAGTACAATTTGAACACTGTATACAATACAATTTGTATTCAATACAATTTGAATACTTAGAAAATAAGAACTAACTAAAGCTTTGCACTTTAGGGTAACATTTAAGAGAGTAGTTCTAGGAAAACAGTAGATTCTAGAAAGGCAATGAGTGGCTGGAAATGTGGGTGATGGATTTGTCCACTCATGTCAAAGAAAGCCCATGGTGAATAGCTTTGCTACAAAGTAGTTAAGAGATTTTTAAATATTTGTGTAAAAAGAGAATATTTTATACTGCAGCCTCACCAACCAAGAAATGAAAAAAAGATAAACAATTTAAGCAGTCACTGATGAGCCAGGTCTAACACCTAAAGATCTAGGACATCCAATTTTACATCTAAACCACAATTTCCTCCATTGTAAGGCTGATATTTAAAGTTCCACCAAATTTTATATTAAAATACTGCTTTACTTCTGGCCCCTTGTATCACTTAAAGTGTTTCACCAATCTCTATTAGGAAAGAAAAAAGACAACAGTTCCAATATTTTAGCTGTATTTACATGAAACCAAGAAGTAATGTGTACCCTGGGAAGCCAAGCGGAGTGAAGTCCTGGTACCCTCACTCTGTCTTTAAGGACAACACAAGCTTCAGGTACTTCTGATCATGTTAAAGATGTAGGACCATCCTAATTAATCTCAGGTAGCACTTGGGTAAGTCTAAAGTACTTTGGGCAGTGAAATTATTGCCCCATCCTGCTTCAAAAAGAAAAAAATTTCCAAAGAAGATTCCTTACTTTCTAGGAAAAGTCCTATGTCATAACAAATAAATAAGTAAATAAAAATGTGCAGTATCTTCAAAACAAAGTCCTCTTTTGTTTTGGTATAAAGAGCTTGGCACATGGAAAGCAGAGCGAGCTATCTCTACCACAAAGGTTTTCCTCAGGTTATTACAGAGGAACTTCAGTGCTTCAGAAGACTGACAGAGCCACCTGAATGCTTTCTCTTCTACGCCAGAAATGGGCGACTCTTCTTCCCAGGATTGAGGCTGTCGGGGATGAGGTGGCAGAAGGAATAGACACGGGGAGTCCGCAGGACCCTTTTCCTGCGCACATGTGGTGATTCCAGGTGACCTTTCCCCATCTTCGCTGAATAGTAGAAAATATAGTAGGACCTTTTCTTTACTCCCCTCAGTCTTGCTGAAAACAGATTCCTACAACTGAATATATGCATTAAAATGAAATAATACATACGGGACTTTTTCCTCTTTTCTTAACAACACAGACCAATAGCCTTGGGCCCCATGAGTTACATCATCAATGCTGTGGCACTGACGAGCTGGAAGGGACTTTTCAAAGGTTTTAGTCCAAACCCCACATTTTACTGTTGAAGAAAGGGAGGCCCAGAGATGTGTAATTAATTGCCCAAGATCACACTGTTATTGGAAGATTAAACACTAAAACTCTAGTTATATTCCACAACATTAAACTTTTTTGCCATAAAAAAATTCTTTTTTCTTCTTTCTTCCATTACCTTTCTTTCCTACTTTTTTTTAAAAAGTTCTCTCTTCTTTCCTTCTTTCTGTCTGTCTTCCTTCCTTTTCTTCTCCTTCCTTCTTTCCTTTCGTCCAGATATTTCTGTGTGAGGATTTCTGGAAAAGTTTAGCATTTAAATAACTGAAGAACCACCTTCACCCTGTGGGAGGACATTCTCTTATCTTTCCAGGGTCCACACAGAACGGCAAGGTAGAGAAAGTGCAAATTCGTTATTTCTTCTGGAGCAGGGCATCTGTCTTTCCTACTCCTAGTTTCGTGGCATTTAGGTAACAGGCTGAACACTGTTGGTTCCCCTGGTTCTCAGACCTTCAGACTCAGACTGAAAATTAACCCACCAGTGACCCTGCTTCTCCAGTTTACTAAGAGCACATCATGGGACTTCTGGCTTCCATAATCACATGTCACTTTCTATAACAAATCCTCCTGTGTGTGTGTCTATCTCTCACTGGTTTTGATTCTCTGGAGAGAACCCTAATACTCTTCCTTTCTTCTCTCCTTCCTCCCTCCCTTCCTTTCTTTTCTTTCTTTCCTTCCCTGAATAGCAATTGAAACCAAAGATTGGAATTACTGCACGATCACCCACCACACCACTCGTCCTCCAGGCACCATTCAGATCCTTTACCATTTCTTGGAGCTGAGGCTTGTCACACAGGTTCTCAGCTTATAGACATAACTTCATTATTTGTGGGTCTTTTTTTTCTTTGTAATTTAAAAATAATTACTTATGTATTTTACATTTTTTCATAACTTGGTTTATCTCTGTACTATTTTAACATAGGCTTCCTACATTTAAAATGCACCCACTGAAACAGTGAGTGAAATTTCATGAGGCAGGTTACCAAAATTTTGCATGGGTTTCATGCATCCAGATTTCAACTAGCCTGTTAAATATAATTTTAACTAGGCCTTGACACTAACAGAATTTAAAGTTGGAAAACATACACTTGAACACTCGTCTAGTGTTCCAAGCAGCTGTGGCAGAGGAGTTAAGCAGCGTGCATGCTGAGGTCATGCGGTTAATTGACATTAGAACCCTAGTCCAGGGGATGGAATACCCACCCAAGTGTTTCCCGCCATTCATGTTCACTCCCCCAGAAGCAAAGTTTGCAGATGAGCACAGCATTTGCAACCTTCAGCCCTAAGTTTCCTCAAATTTTATCTGTGAGTTTGGCTTCAGCAATTATTCTTCTTGTTTGGGAACGAGAAGGGCAGAGGATGTTTAGCTTCTGTCTTCCTTTCTTGGGTTCCATCTTTTTTTTATCTTTGACCTCTTGCTGCCATCACTCCACTGAACTGGAAGACAGACCCCCAGGTTGCTGTCTGATATCATCAGAGGAGGAGGGGAGAAAAAGCAATTCCTTGGACTTGTAAAATAGGTTTCCTTCCTGACTGGCATAAGCATTGATTTTTGTAAAAGTAGCTACATCAAGAAGTCGGCTGTGCCAGTTCCTTAAGGATTTGGGCACCGTAGTGGGGAGCAGAATCTAACTTTGCCTCTTTATTTACAACACATCCTCTCCACACTGAATCCCACCCAAGTATCTTCCTTCTCCTATAATCTCATTTCAATCTTCCCCAAATGTCTTCATCTTACTTGATGAAGTACTTACAGAATAAACTCTTTAATCACTGTTAATCACTCCCTTCTTGACAGTCTCAGTCTGTTTAATTACTAAACCAACTCTTGTCTCCTGGGTCCCCCCAGTCCTTTGACTAGTCTTTCATCTGCTTTTGTAAGATTCTCTTCCTCTGACAATCGCTTATATAGGGGACACTCCTCTCTTCTTTAGGCACAAGTTCTGCTGGCCAGCACTCCAGGAAACCAGCACCTAAGTGATCCCTCACAGAACCAGATGGCCAGTCCACATCTCTCACATGCGACACAGTGCCGCACTGGCCTATACAAAGCCACCGTAACATGTGGCTACTCAGATTTAAAACTTAAGTTAACACAATTTTGACATAATTGAAAACTCAATTTTAAGTTCTTATTGCCACATGAGGCTACTGGTCACCATATCGGGCATCAAAAATAGAACATTTTCTTCAGTGTTCTGTAGGACATTCTATACAGGAAGTTCTGTTGGACAGTGCTGCTCTAGAGCCTTCCACAGATGGTATCAAAATAACTCACCAATTCCTTAAAAATGTCTACAACTGCTCTTATGGGAGTGTCTAAATTTGCCCATACATGTTTTCTCTCCTGTCTCTACCCCTCTTGCTATTGCCCTGGCTTCCATAAACTTTGCCAACAGTACCCTAACTGATCCTCCTGGCCATATCCCTGTCCCCTCCATTGTTCCACAATGCCGCCAACAATCTCCTTCTACAATGTCAGTCTGGTTGGTTAAGTTCCTGCTAGAAACCTGCCCATGGTTTTCCAGTGATTAAAGAAGATGACCACATAATTTATCATCTGAACCTAGGTAATTTTGATAATTTGGTGTTATTAATAATTATACTACTTATAATAGGACTAAATTGGGACTCTCACGGGTAAACCATTCATCTTGTATGCATTCTAAATTCCTGAGGATACTTGATGAGCTCTCATCTGATCCATCCCTTACTCTATCTGCAATGCTATAAATTTAGTTGCCACTCATCCAAGGGATGTGTTTCGCTCCTGTGTGAATTTGTTTGTTCCAATCCCTCTGCTAGGAACACCCAAATGCTCCTTGTCTTGCCTGCTAAAAATACAGAATTCTAAGAGACCTATATAAGCACCACTTGCAATTTTATTTAACACATATAGAGAGACAGATAATAATTATCAGAGAAATTTGCAAAGTGTAGGAAAGTTCTAAAGAGAATAAAATTATCCATATCCTTACCATTCAGAGAAAACCAGTGAATATTTCATTGTGCATTGCTCTCTATTCATCTGTACATATATAGTTTTCTTTCCAATTTTTTTCCTATTTTGCAACAAGCTTTTATTAATGTAATGTATAATTTGCATTTTCTCCGTCACAAAAGTGTTTCATAATGTAAGTTTTATTAACTAGATATTAATTCATTGTATGAAGACACAATTGTTAATTAACTACTCTTGTATTGGATATTTAGATTGCTTGAAATTCATAAAATAGTATAAAATATTTTATAAATTGTATTATAAATATTATAAAATTTATAAAACGGTTAAATATGTTTTCTTATCACAAAAGCCATTCATATTCACTTGCTGGCTTTTGAAAGAGAAATGCACAAAGAATGAAAGAGATTTACCATATCCTGATTTTTATGTTTGAAAGACAATTATCTGTTACTAAGTTTATCAAAAAATATTGCACTTCTAGAAACACAGACAAGCAAAATACCAAGAATGCAGTATTGGATAAAGGTAGATTGTTTTTCATAGCCATGAATATTTTTCCTATTAATGTTTAAAACTGCCATTAAGCTAAATTCCTCTAAATGTATATCTATCTGTTAAGTATGTTTGTAAGAAATACTCAGATATTTAGCAGCATTCCAGAAATGCTACTTATGAGCATTAAGGTGGAATGTAACCTTTCTGAAAATTTCCACTGCATTTTATTCAGCAATGAAATAGAGATTCGTTTTTCAAATGTTATAAAAAATTCTGACCTGGAAATTTTTGAAAATATAAATTATTTATGCCAATGGTGTAAGACTTAGGCAAGTATAATTGGACCTGAATGTGTGTGTGGTTCTAGGAAAAACAAACATGATTAATAGATCACAGGTAGAATCACTATTTGTCTTTTCAGCGAGTGAAAGGTAGACTTGTGAATAAATGAATACCAGAATATGTGCCAAAAACACCTCCATAATTTTATTACTTGCTGCTGTTCTGCTAATTTTAAAATGACTTCATTCAATCTCGTTTGGACTTTTAATATGCCATATCTTGGCAGGAGAATGTCACAAATCTATTCCACTGGTCTCTACCTACTTACCTATAGCAGAAACATTTTAATTACCTCCTTGGGAAAAAAAAAGATATCAAAATATCTAGAAGAAAGAATTCCACAAGCTAGGACACACAGTGTCTAAGTTATATTAATATGCAATTGAAATTTGGAGAAGGTGGTTCAGGACTATAAAAATACCAATAATCCTACTCTGCTCCAACCCGAAACACACATGTAGTTTGTGACCCAGGAATCATGGTTGAGGAAACATGCCTTCCAGAGGTTGGGCAGAATTTCAGCAAACTCACCCCAGTATGGAAACATAGCACCCACAAGCTGTCACAGAGAAACAAAGGGGCATAGGGACTGAACTGGAAGCATGCATTTCTAGCCTTTGTGGGTGGCATTTTGGTGTACCTGGGAAACATCAGGTGTAAGAGTGTACCCCACAGGCTGTGCACAGCAAAGACACCTAGGCTCTTTGGGGAAGAAAGCAAGTTGAGGTGAATGACTCCAGAACAAAGCTGAGTACCCTTAGTGTGCTGATTATTTCAGGAGATGTCACCTTAGGCTTTTCCAAGTGCATCAAATGAGGCCTGCATTAACATAGGTATGAACATGGCATTGATCCTGATGTCTAAGAGATAAGCCCAAATCAGTTCTGATAAGTGGCTCTGCCTCAGCATTGGATTTCAGCCGGGTCATTTCAAATGGCCAATGTTTTGGTAGCAGAGCCAAACTACAGTTTGCTATGGTAAACATGCTGAGGTTTTCCATGGCTCACACCAAGGGAGGAGAAGTGACTACTGATAGCAGATATGAAGGCAGTTAGCAGGGCAATGAAGATCAGTCCCAGCTGCCCTGCACCAGTGAACAGGGATCTCCTGCAACACACTTTCCACCGTGAAAGTAGGGCGGCATACTGCTAACATTTTTTTTTAACTCCACTTCATAAACATTTTTTCTGTGCATCGTTATACACCCAAATGTAGTTTTTGTCCTTACCACCAAAAATGTTATAGATAAAACAAATATTCCTGTGTCTCAAACCACATTTTCCTTTGGCTTTCAATATGATTTTCGAGAAGAGATCCTGTGAAGGCTATCAGCTATGTTGGTGACCATTGCAGGCAAGTAAAACAAGGCATCATATTTAATAACAATACTTGCTGCAGGTTTTAAAACATCTTTATATATTTATTCCATGATCACCATAGCCTAGTAAGCAGGACAGGAATTATTATCATCATTGTAGCAATTAGTAAACTATTCTGGGTTTAGAGATGTTTCCTGTGTTGTTCAAGAACCCACGACTACTGGCCTGGTGGTGCACGGCTGTAATCCAGGGACTCATGGGGCTGAGGCGGGAGGATCATAAGTTCAAGGCCAGCCTTAACAACTTAGTGAGGCTCTAAACGAGCTAGTGAGACCCTGTCTCAAAAAAATAAAAATAAAAGGGGATGGAGATGTAACTCAGTAGTTAAGCACACCTAGGTTCAATCCCCAATACCAAAACAAAACAAAACAAAACAAAAAGATCAGTGTTCAGGTTATCTAACCTGAGTTCTGTGTTCTTTCCTCTATAGTAAAAAATTGGAATACCCACTTTTTGAAATTTCAATAGAAATATCAATAGATAGATATACAGATGGATAGGCAGATGTCTCTCAATATATTTCTTATGTCAGTTTCTATATACAGGAATCTAGATAAGATTTATGTAGAAATCTAGATATATATAAGATATATATGTATATATTGTATATCTAATTATATAATCTAAGATGTATATGTATATGATTATTTATTTGTTTGGTCAGTATTTATACACACATTTCTGGAAAGGAGAGAACTTTTCTGCATTACCTCCCTAACTCCACCCCTGTCCTGACCCTGGGAGGAAACAGGAATATAACATTTCCTCTGAAATCAGGGAGGAGCTGAATGAGGACCCCTCAGCCCTGCCTTTGTGGGAAGAAACCCAGGAGGAAGTAATTCCCTCTCCAGGAAACACACCAAGCCTGAGTCATCCATTGTAAGGCAATGGTAGTGGTCTCTGCCATCTAAAGTCTCTGTACTTGGAGAAAGCGGCAGAGCCACCTACCAGTCAGGAAGTTGGGCTATTCAATGTTTTATTTAAATGACCTTTCACTTCAGGAAAGTCTGAATGGGAGACTTCCCTCCAGGCCTGCAGACCTCAGGCTATAAGTAAACTAGAGTAAAAGAGGAACAAAATGTCAGTAGGAGCTGAGTGAACTATGGGAAAGCTGATAGTACCACAACCGATGATTTCCCAGACAGGTAACATATAAACCATGAACACACCGAGTGAAATGGAGCAAGATTGGTGATTTGAATTTCCAAATCCTTTAGCAATAATTTTTATAAGCTGCTAAATCTTAACAAAATTTTGAATCGTGTTTATCTGTGCAACATCAACTGGGGCTTCCATTTTGTTTTACTTGGTTCTTCAATAGGTCACTTTTGCACAATTCTGTCAACACAGAGTCAACCTTTGTCAAGAAGGGGAAGCACTTGAATCCTTGTCAGTCATTTCATTTGAGAAAAGGATCTGAGAGTCCAGAACAACAAGGCTTCATTACTACCTTTATTCTGATGGCTTCCTTTTGACACACTTTCAGGCACATTTGGACAAGTCTAGTTAAACCAAGCCCAGTTTAAAAGACACTGAAAATTGCAAAGTGATGTTCCCTACTTGCCTGAAAAACTTTTTACCCTCTTGAAAGAATGGAAATCAAATACTATTATCTTTCACTTTGAGATTCATTTAGATTCATTTATAATAAGAACAGGAGCATCAAAGCCAGGTTGGGGTTAATAATGAATGAGAAGAAATTATGAATACTGGGTTCAAGATGGGACTGAATTTAACATGAGTAAAGCAGAGCGGTTGACAAGGAGATGAGATCAAGAATAGATTAAATACCACAAATGTCATTAGTTGGTAGCAAGGATAATAAATAGTGAAGTCTGTTGAATCACATTTTAAATGAAAAAAAAAAGAGCATATATTGGGGAGGGACCACAGATTTTAATTGTTAATTAGATTCATAAATATTACCCTTAATCAGTTCACATTTCCCAAAGTAAATAAACACTCAGAGATAATGTGTAAATCTCTGTTGACTAATAACTATGTTAGAAATATTAATCATAAAAAGTCAATTCCTGGAAATAGCATACCTGTGCCTCTCATGCTATCAATATTTTACACATCTTCATTGCAAAGATGGAAATATTCTTAATTATTTTTCACTCTAATTAGTTCCTTTATGTAATCAGAAATCCTAACTCTCGTGGAAGGGCATTAGGAATCAACCTATTGGGAATCATCATAAGGGATCTTCATTAAATTACTCTACCTAGGGAGGAATAACCTTACTTCATTGTTTCAAGAAAATGTAGTATATCAGTCAATGTAGTGTTACTGTAACAAAATACCTGAGATAATTAACTTATAAAAGAAAAGATTTACTTAGCTCAAGGCTTGAGAAACTCCAGTCCATAATCAAGTGACCCCATAGTTTTGGGCTTGTGGTAGGTATGTCAGATGACATGGGCACTGAATATATGGGGGAGCAAAGAGAAGAAAAAGAAGCCACGATTCTATAATCCCCTTAAGGATATACTCCCAATGACATGAGGACCTCTCCTCAGCCCCCACTTCCTAAAGATGTCACCACCTCCCAGCAGGACCACCCTGGAGACCAAGCCTTTAACACATAGGCCTTTGGGAAACACTGACTATGCAAACTGTAGCAAATTAAAAAAACATCTCCATAAGAAATATCTCTGCAACCCTGAGAGACCAAATACAAGAATGAAAATGTCTGCGTTCTCTTCTTATTTTTCTTTTTCTTAAAAAAAGTATCTGGGGACTTAGCACATAACAGTAACAGGCATTTATTTTTCTCCTTCCTACAGTAGTTAACTACCAAACTCCCCCACTGGATAGTAAGATACCAAAGACAGCAAAAGTCTTTTTGAGTTTTGTTCATCAACATAGATTCAGCTTTTACAATAAGACCTGGAACATAATGAAATCTCAGCAAATATTTATGGAATCAATAAGTAAATTGTGCCGTGTACTTAAACTTACTTTATATCTGAATGACATCTCTATACTCCTTCAGAATATCTGTGGTGAAAGAAGACTCCCAGACCAGGTGCAGCCAGGGCTGAGTTCTAATCTAGGCCAACCACGGTGAACTGAGCCTCAGATCCCTCCTATATAAGATGAGACATAACCCTCACTTTGCCTGACTGTAGTAGACTGGACGTAGTGTGTGCACCTGTGTAGACATACATACACAAAGTCCAAGAGAATATTTGCTATATATTGTATGTCCAATATATTAAGATCATTTCTTTATTTTTTAAAAAATATTTTTTAGTTGTAGTTGGACACAATACCTTTATTTCACTTATTTATTTTTATGTGGTGCAGAGGATGGAACCCAGGGTCTTGCATGTGTGTGAGGCGAGCGCTCTACTGCTGAGCCACAACCCCCGCCCCAGATTAGGATTATTTTTTTACCATTTATTATCTATATCATTCTATCAAAGTAAGTTTAATAGAAAATGCTAAACCAATGATTAAGGCAGGCTCTCATAAATGGGAAAAAAATAGCCTACAAACAATAATTTATTTGTTGAAGGATCAAAAAGTAGTGCTCTCCAGAACAGTGAGGTCTGTATCAAATCCTGCTGCCAGATTTGAGGGAAGGTTTCATTGGGTCAATCCTCGGTCTTCATGCATATCAATTATAGTACAATCCAACATAGCTTTCTTAGGCCCCACAAAGCTAACAGAATCTCTTGTTAATATTAATCGTAGCCTGTTATTCTTTTTTTAGCTCCTCTGTTTGCAAAACAAGATAAAGAAACTTGGAAACCACATGGTAAATCTATTCTTCAAATGATTGTAGCATATTTTAATTTAGATTGTCCTGAACATCGGATGAACTGGATCATTTCTTTTTTCTTTTTAATGTATCCCTTCAACATTTTAGACTTTAATTAAGAGCTAAACAATACTGATACACTACTGCCTCACCTTATCAAAACACAAGAAAAACTCAGCCTGTGCCTGAGGCAAGGTGTGATACTGTGAGGTGGCATCCTGCCACTCTGTAGAGGCCTCGGATCACACTGTTCTTTTTTAGCAAATTAAAATTATCCCAAGTGGGTTGCAAACATCTGGAAAAGCCTTCTCTGCTCCCAGCACTGTGGTGTCTTCCTGAGTCTGCTCCCACCACACCTCTTCACTACCTTCTCCACCATCATTTCATGCCTCACTCCGGCCTCCCTGGTCACTCACATCCTGAGCCAATCTGTGTGGCTCGAGTGTCCGAACCAGCAGCATATTCACCTACCATCAGCTGGAGCACCCAGCAGTGAGACATGCAGAGCTCTGAAAAACAAAGGGATCAGGGACAGCAGAGTTCTAAGTCATGTTACACACAGGCAATGGTCTCTTCCTGACAATTAGAAATTCCTTCATTCACATTAGGGGGTGATGAAAACACTGGTTCCTGAAATTCCTCTATATTGTGGTCCAATGCTGCGAAAGTGCCCTAAAACTATAAGGGTTCTAGATCTATCAGTTGCTTTCAGCGGCATTCCAGAAGCATATTCTTTCTTCCTTGTGACGATAGAGTTGCAAGGGAGTTGATAACTACTCCAAAATTGAGGTACATTAGTGGATTGAAGTAATTAGAATTAAGGGGTCCAAATATTTTCAATTATCAGAGAGACCCCAATAGATGAATAATGCACTGAACTGAGAATTACATGTAGATTGTTTTTAGGTCCTACATGTTGCCCTATAAACAGAAAGAGTTAACAAATTAGCAATTAATTATGTGCCATGTACCATTCTACATATACAATTCATGCACATTATTTTTCATCTTAAAATATTATAGCAAAGTAACTATAATTATCCTTGTTTTGCTGGGGAGGACAAGGATACTCTGAATGACTTAGAAGCAGGCCAAAGTTACAGACATGTTTAATTAACAGTAGCCCCAAGATTTGGAACCAGTTCTTTTCCCAAAGGCCTATCGATCCCTGATTTATCATGCTACCGCTTTCCCTTTCATGGTCTCATCTGTGAATTGAATGGTCGTCACCCAATAGTTTATCTTAGCTCTAAGATGTACCAATTAACTAAAGACGATGAGTACTTAGGTCAATAATCAGCTCAGATGATTGATTAAAGTGGCTTGATATAAGTCAACCCAGATGCTTGTGAATAGATCATAAGAAACCTAAACGTCAATGCTTCTAGCCCTCGGGATAATGGGAAAGAGATGAGGGCAGCTGGGGCTTCAGGCCCTGTTATGTGAATACCCTTCTATTACTCCAGCTGGCAATGCAAGTAAGACAATTTTCAGGGTGTCATGACCCAAAGTGTTTGGGAAACTATAATAAATGAACCACATGGTTAAATGTAAAGGGAAAAAAATGTGCTTTGTATCTTCTAACGATGAAATCTATATCATTCAGCTATGTTCTAAATCTAGAAATGACTTGGTTTCCCCAGCATAAAAAAATAGCATAATTTATACATCTCGCAGCTTGTACAATTGGAACAGCAAATAAATTCTAGAAGCAGACAGACTGATTGAGCCAAGAAAACTAAACACCAATTTTGGAGCATTCTTGTTATCTGTATCCATGTGAAAGTTTATTTCAGTTCATCGTCTTGCTACATGTGAAGTCTTTATTAGGTAAACCAGGACATATGTGCAAGTTTGACCTTCTATAGCTGCCCACAATGAATTGTAAATTTGGGGGTATACTATAAATTCTACCTAAAAGACACTGAGCTTTTCTGGGCGATTCAGAAAATTTTGGGGTATACTATAAATTCTACCTAAAAGACACTGAGCTTTTCTGGGCGATTCAGAAAATTTTAAAGTACATTACACTGTAGAAACTTGCAAGGTAGTTACCACAAGACACATATCTCTGACCTAGTTGATATTCAAAAGGTTATCAAGTCTGCACATCTGTGAAATATTAAGTTGCCTGGAAAAACTAAAAATCTGGCACTCCCTTTGGTTTTGAGATCAATTTCTACATTTTATAGCTACAAACTGCCCTTGAAGCAGGACTGTGGAAGTACAGGCTGCTTTGGTCTCTATAACACCCTTCTTTCCAAGTCGTCTTCCAGGAACGAGAAGGATGATAAGGGGCAATGATACACAAACACAGCATCCTCTAGGCAAAACCCTTCCAGTGAAATTAAATGAACCTACAGCTCCTACATGTGTCCTAAAGAAGCTCTATACTGTACTGTGTCTGCACCCCTTAGCTTCTGTGTAGGACAGGTAGAGAGGCTCCCACTGCATGCATAAGAAACGAGCCTCCGATGCTTCCCTCTTCAGCCTTTTGCCAGTCTGTCATTGCCCTGACAGTATGACTTCATCTAAAAATTCAGGTTCGCATTTGTTCGCATAGGAAGGTGGACTTTTCTCCAACAGAGAATAATAAAATTATTGGTTTCAACTATGATCCCTAGAACATATTCTTCCTTAGATGCACATCATTACTTTTGCTGTCCCAGTATGACTAAAGAGGTTACAGCTGGATGCTACTATCTCTATTGCGTTTAGAAAAGGAAACCAGTAATTCATAGATAAACAAGATTTCCTTTCTTCTTAAGTCAAGCTATCGTCTAATTTTGTAAGCTGTCTTAAAAAGGAAGAAGGTTGATTGGAGACCAAAGTTTACTCTCCCTTATAGCCTGTGCAGATTATAGAATGGAAATAAATTAGTTGTGTACAAATATAAAAGATATCTCTAATTCAGTTTATTTTTAAGAATCAATATTGACTTTTCCCCCAGTGCTCAGGACCCAGCTCAGGATCTTGAGCATTCTAAGCAACAGCTTTAGCACTGAGCTACACTCCCCAACATCCCCTGATTTTTTAAATGTAAAATATAATTAGCTTTAAAATAAGACCACCAAATTTACACACACACACACACACACACACACACACAAAATACCTTAACTGGGATTTTCCAGAACAGTTCAGAAAAACTATTTCCCCAACCAGTCCTAAAACTAGAATTCCTAATGAGGGCTCTTACAAAAATAACAATAATTCAAATGACAAATATTTCAATACAACAAACCTTAGCAGGGTGATGCTAGCTCAAAGAATGAGTTTTGAAGGATTCCCTCCTTTCCAATTTTTTGAAGAATTTGAAAAGAAGTGGTATGACTTTTGTAAATGTTTGATAGATTTCTGCACTGAAGCCATCAGATCTTAGGCTTTTCTTTGATGGAAGAATTTTTATTACTGGTTAATATCACTGTTCATTCTTGGCCTATTCATGTTTTCTATTTCTTTTTAATAACACATATTTATTATATGTATTAATATAATGCAATGTGAAATTTCCACACATGTAAACAATATCCATTGCTAAAATCCAATTCTGCATATCCTAAGGTTCTGCACACCCTTCCTAATCCCTGGTAATCAACATTCTACTTACAGTAGGTCAATTTCCTATAGCTTTAACATGAGAAATAGCAGGGGTTTGAGTTATTTCACTTAATCCAATGTCCTCCAGTTCTATCCATTTTTCTGTAAGAAAATGAATGAAGAATGAAGATCTCATTCTTTACGATTGAATAATTTTCCAGTGTGTGTGTGTGTGTGTGTGTGTGTGTGTGTATGTGTGTGTACACACACCACATTTTCATTATCTAGCCTTCTATTGATGGGGACCTAGTCTGATTCTATATCTCAGCTATTATGTGTAGTATTGAAATATGCATGGGAATACAGGTTTTTATTTGGTGTGCTAATTTCATTTCCTTTGTATATATCCAGAGCTGGGATTGTTGGGTCATATGGTAGATCTATTTTTAGTTTGTTGAGGAATCTCCATCATGTTTTCCATGGTAACTGTACTGCTTTACATTCCTATCAACAGTGTACAACAGCTTTCCAATATGTGTTATTTTTTATTTTGTTTTGTTTTGTTTTTAGCATTATCCATTCTAACTGGGGTGAAGTGGTATTTCATCATAATTTTGATTTATATTTTCCTGGTGACTAATTATATTATTTTTCATCTGTTTATTAGCCATTTCTTTTTTTTTAAAGATAGAGAGAGAGGGGGGAGAGAGAGAGAGAGAGAGAGAGAGAGAGAGAGAGAATATTTTTAATATTTATTTTTTAGTTTTCAGCAGACACAACATCTTTATTTGTATGTGGTGCTGAGGATCGAACACCCGGGCCTCACGCATGCCAGGCGAGCGTGCTACCGCTTGAGCCACATCCCCAGCCCCATATTGGCCATTTCTATTTATTCTTTCAACAAGTGTCTATTCAGATCATTTCCCCATTTTTAATTAGATGAATTGTTTTTTTTAAAGTTTTTTGAGTTCTTTAGATATTCTGGATATTAACCTTCTGTTTGATGAATGGTTGGCAAATATTTTCTCCCATTCTGTGGGCAGTCTCTTCACTCTGGTGGTTGTTTCTTTAGTGCACAGCATTTTTATTTGATGCAACCCCATTTGTCAATTTTTGCTTTTGTTTCCTGTGCATTTAGGGCCCTATCTTGAAAAACTATTGCCTGCACCAATGTCTTGAAATGTTTCCCCTACATTTATCTCTGGTGGTTCTGTAGTTTCAGGGCTTACACATAGGAACTTACATTTGGTCCACCATGAATTGATTTGTGTGCAGTCAGTCTTCTCTGTGTGGATATCCAGTTTTCTCCAGCACCATTTGTCCAACAAAGTTGTTTTGGCCAACTTTGTTGAGCAACAGTTGGCTGTCATGCATGGGTTTACTTCTGGGACCTCATTCTGATCCATGATCTATCTGTTTTTAGGCCAATATCATGCTGTTTTAGTTACTATGGCTCTGGAGTGTCTTGAAATCAGGTATTGGATGCCTACAGCTTTTTCTTTCTGCTTAAGATTGCATTGGCTATTCAGGGTCTTTGTATTTCTCTATGAATTTCAGGACTTTTTTTTCTAGTTCTGTGAAGATAGTCAATGGTTTTCTGATGATGATTGCATTGAACCTATGGGTTGCTTTGGATAGTATGGACATTTTTACAATATTTTTTCCGATCCATGAAAATGGGGGATATTTGCATCACTTACTATCTTCTTCAATTTCTTCCACCAGTGTTTTGTAATTTTCATTGTAGAGGTCTTCAGTTTCCTTAGGCACATTTATTCCTAGCGTTTCTCTCTGTGTATGTGTATTCTTTTTCTTTTTTTGGGGGGGGAGGGAGATATCTTTTGTGAATGGAATTGCTTTCATTATTTCTTTCTCAGCAAATGTGTTTTCTAGTATATAGAAAATCTACTGATTTTTACATGTTGATTTGGTATCCTGTACTTTATTAAATTCTTTTAGCAGTTCTAATAGTCCTTTGTTGAAGTCATTAGGGTTTGTATGTACAGAATCATATAATACCTGAATGGAGATAATTTGACTTCCTCATCTCCTATTTTTAAGCCTTTCATTTTTGTCTCTTGCCTAACTGCTCTGCTGAAACTTCTAGTACTATAAGGAATACCAGTGCTGAGGGTGGACACCTATATCTTGTTCATGATCTTAGAGGAAATGTTTTCAATTTTCCCCTGTTCACTATGATGGCTGTGGATTTGCTATATATAGCTTCTTTAATGTCTGGGTATAATCCTTCTATACCTAACTTGTTCAGGACTTTTATACTTTAGGGAGTTGAACATTATTAAATATTTTTCTACACTCATTGGCAGAATCATATAATTTTTGCTTACTTCAAAAAAATTAATGTATTTTTTATTAATTTGCATATGTTGAAACATCCCTTGCATCGAAGGGCGAAAACAATCATGGCATTTGAACTTTTTGATATGCTTTGAGTTTGATTTGCTAGAATTTTTTTTTTTGAGAACTTTTGCATCTGTGTTTATCAGGGATATTGGTTTATAGTTTCATTTTTTGTTGTGTCCTCATCAAGTTTCAGTTACAGGGCAATGCAGGCCTCATAGGATGAGTTTAGAACGGTTCCTTCCTTCTCAATTCTATGAAATAGTCTGAAAGAATTGGCATTACTTCTTTAAAAGATTAGTAAAATTCTGCAGTGAAGTCATCTGGTCCTGAGCTTTTATTTGGTAGGAGACTTATTGATTCAATTTCATTGTTTGCAATTCATGTTTTTTATATCTACTTCGTTTAGTTTTATCAGGTTATATATGTCCAGAAATTGTTCCATTTCTTTTAGATTTTCTAATTTGTTAGAGTATAATTTTTTCAGAATAATCTGCAATTATTTTGCAAATCTTTGCATTTCTGTGGTATCAATATAATGTCTCCCTTTTCCTCTCTAATTTTATTTATTTGGGTCTTCACTCTATTTTCCTTGATTAGTCTAGATATGGTTTGTTAATTTTCTTTACCTTTTCAAAGGCCCAACTCTTTGTTTCATTGACCTTTTGTTTGTTTGTTTGTTTGTTGTATGTTATGGTATGTGAGGTATCCCCCAAAAGCTCATGTGTGAGACAATGCAAGAAGGTTCAGAGAAGAAATGATTGAGTGAATGTATCCTGATAGGGATTAACTGAATGGTAACTGAAAGCTGGTAGGGTGTGGGGCTGGACGAGGTGGGCACTGGAGCATGGCTTTGGGGTATATATTTTGTACCTAGAAAGAGGAGTTTCTCTCTCTGCTTCCTGATCACCATATAAGCTGCTTCACTCTACCACACTATTCAACCATGATGTTCTGCCTCACCTTGAGCCCAGAGGAATAGAGCCAGCCTTCTAAATCCTCTGAAACTGTAAGCCTCTAAATAAATGTTTCCTCCTCTGTGATTGTTCTGGTCAGATCTTTCAGTCACAGCAGTGAAAAAGGTGACTAAAACATTGTACTAGATATTGAATCCAGGGCTGTTTTACCACTGAGCATTTTTTGTTTTTTATTTCAAGACAGGGTCTTGCTAAGTTGCTGAAGATCTTTCTAAGTTGCTGAGGCTGACCTCAAATCTGCAATCTTACTGCCTCAGCTTCCTAAATCATTGGGATTATAGGCATATGCCACGGTCCCTGACCTAGTCTATATTTATTTTATTTTTTCTCTGATTTTTATTATTTATTTCCTTCAACTATTTGTGGGTTTGGCTTGGTTTTGGTTCCCTCAATCCTTGAGATTCATTGTTAGATGGTTTAAATCTTTCTGAATATAAATTAACAAATATTTTAAAATATATTTTATGCTTTTTGTGAAAACATACATTGCTATAAAATTCCTTCTTAGTACCGCTTTTGAGGTTTTGGTATGTTGTATTTCTTTTTTCATTTGTTTTGAAACTTTTTAATTTCCTTTGACTTCCTTAAGGATCAACTCACTGTTCATTCAAAAGTATGTTGTTCATTTTCTGTGTATTTTTATGATTTCCAAAGTTTCTTTTTAAATTTTTTTAGTTGTAGATGGACACAATACCTTTATTTTATTTGTTTATTTTTATGTGATGCTGGGGATCGAACCCAGTGCCTCAAGCATGCTAGGCAAGTGCTCAGCCACTAAGCCACAACCCCATTCCCTCCAAAGTTTCTTTTCTTAATTGTGGTAACTGCTACATCCCTTAGCATTTTACCTTCAGATCACAGTCTATACCACAAAATCTTTAAATTATCACAAAACATATTTAAAGACTGCCTAATACACAGTGGGCCCTCAATTGATATTGATTGGACAGATGCATAATATAAGCAAGCATATTCTTGCTGAGAGCCATAGCTAAGTAGGAATGACACATGGCAATTTCCTTGTCAGCCTACCCCATGTTGCTTAGAGGAAGGACTCTCCATTGTGGAAATGGGCTTGCCTTGGACCCAGGTCATTTGCAGTGACATTGCATGAGAAAGGTGACCCTGCTCAAGGATCAGGGTGGATCCGGGTTTAGGGAGGATCCTGCTGGATTAGGGTAGGTCCAGGTTTAGGGAGTATCCTGCTCCTTGGGTTTAGGGCAGTTCCAGGTTTAAGGTGGACCCTGCTGGGAATAGAGCGTATCCTGCTCCCTCAGGTGCCCGCCCACTCCTTGAGTTTCCGTTGAGTTCTCACAGGATTCAGAGAGTATTTTGGGATGCAGAGCCCAGTGAAGGTGTGGATTTTTCCCCAGAACATGCATGTAGAGTGCTGGTGACAGTTCGGGAATAAAGAATTGCTGTTTGAATCTACAAGGCTGTGAGTGGCTCGTGATTTTGTGCCCAGCCAGACTGCGGCATATTCTATTAATTTAAGATGTTGTTCCAGAGACATTTTTGTGAAACAATATTATTTTCAATCTCATAGTCTACTTGTTTCCAAATTCTACCCTTAAATTGATTTATTTGAAGGACCATCTAAGTTATTGATGTCACTCTCAGTTTCTGGGTACTTAGAAATTTTGATCTGAGATATTAAAATACTAACCTAATTTTAGAAATAATAATAACATTTCTTTTCTTATCAAATTCTAATTTTATTCTATTGTGATTAAAAAATAGAGGATAAGATCTTGATTTTTTGAATTTGTTAAACTTTGGATTGTGGCCTAATATATAGTGTATACAAGAGAATGTCCCATACACTGTTGAAAAGAATGCATATCCTGCAACTTTTGGATGAAATATTCTGTAAATGTTTGTTAAATCCACTTGATCTATAGTATTGTTCACCTCTGAAGTTTATTTGTTTATTATTTCTTGGATGAACTGTATTTGAAATCCCCCATTGTTACTGAATTGGAACCTATCTCTCCCTGTTAGTCTAACAGTGTTTACTTTGTAAAACTGGGTGCTCCATCATTAGATACAAATAGACATGTAGTCATTATAGCTTTTTGTTGAATTAATCCCTTGGTAAACATATTGTTATTTCGAAATTGCAATAAATCACTCAGTCAATCTTAGAGCAGAAGATGGAACCTTTATTCACCAGTTGGCAGTCGGGATCCTTGAACTGGCAAGCCAAGGGTTAGGCTGCAAGTCTACACCCTTCAACTCCATCCCAGGCTTTGAGTACACTTTTTATAGTTCAAAACCATATTAATCATAAGTGGCTGTTGCTATGATTCACTACTTTCATAAACAAATATCATGAGATCTAAAATCATAAGCAGAAGGGGGAGTGGGTCAAAACGTCCCTAGTTGAGTACAAGTTAAAGAATAGTTCCTAACATCTAGACAATCAATCTCTAACAGGATACATGGTCCAAGAAATATAGGAACCAAAGAGAGAACAATTTTACATTGTATAAGATTGCCATTTTGTGTTGCCAAACATGCTAAGCAACTATTGATAGGTACAGAGGTGGGGCTTTCCCATGGGAGAAGCATTTTTTACATGACATGGAGTCTCCAGGTAAAATGGAGTCTATTTGGCCATTGCCCATCTAGCCTGGCCCATAACAATATAGTGACCTTCCTGTGTCTTCTTAAAGTTCTTGTATTAAAGTTTAGATATAAGAATAGCTACTCCTGCTTGCTTTAGATTTCCATTTACTTCTAGTATAATTTTTCACCCTTTACATTTCAGTCTGTTTGAGCATGTGTATCATTAATAGTCAAGTAAGTTTATTGTACTCAGCCTATTGTTGGATTATCTTCTCTTTTTCTTTTTTTTTTTTTTTCATCCAACCAACAAGTCTGTATCTTTTAATTGGAGAATGTAGTCTGTTTACATTCAAGGTTAATGGTTGATAGGTGAGGGCATTTTGCTGATTTTTTTCCCTAATTGTTTCAAATATTCTTTATTATTTTCTTTTTCTCTTGTTCATTTTGTGATTTAATATTGATAATGTTTCATTCTTTTCTATTTCTCTTTTGTATGCCCATTCTTCTAGTGGCGTTTATACTTCCACAGGTTTTCACAATGGCACTTATCTTTCTTTCACTTCTGGATGTGGGATTCCTTTTAAGGCTGGTCTGGTGATTACATATCCCCTTGGTTTTTGCTTAGCTTGGAAATATTTTATTTCTTATTCATTTCTGGAGGATATCTTTGCTGGTATGGTATTATTTATAAATTTTTTTTATTAGTGTTCTGTATTTATACATACTATTGGGGTTTATTTTTACATAATTAGACAAGCATGAAATATAATTTGCTCCAATTAGGTCCCCAGAACTTCCCCTTCCCTTCTCCTCTTCTCTTCCCCTGTTCCCTTTCCTCTATCTATTGGCCTTTCATATATATATATATAAATTAGTGCATTATAGATATACCTAAATGTGAGATTCACTGTAGTATAATCATATACTACAGAGAATAGTAGATTTATTCCACACTTTCTTTCTTTTTCTCCTCCCCTTCAATCCCCTTCCTCTACTTCATTGATCTCTTTTCTATTTTCAAGGAATTTCTCCCTCCCCATTAGAATGCTTATTTGGCAATTATTTCATTTCAGGACTTATAGTACCTCATTTCCATTCCTTTTGGCCTGTAGGTTTTCTGTTATTAGTCAACAGGTACTGCTCCTAAACAAACCTTGGCAAGTTTCTTTTGCATATTTTTAAATTCTTGTTTTTTCTTTTACTCTTAACAGTTTGACTATAATATGTTGCGGTAAACATCTTTTCTAGTCACGTCTACTTGGCATTCCATATGACTCCTGTACATAGATACATCCATGTTTTCACAAGATTAGGGAAATGTGTGGGGTATACTCTATATGGATACTCATACGATGGAACTAGTGGTCCTTATTGGTCAATGGGGGTTTCCTCGGATACTTTTGATGTTGGCTCTATTACACATAAGTCTCTGGCACAGGATGCACCAGTGGTGGTTCAGGGCTTGAAACACTTTTTCTCTGATGAAACAGAGACACTGACCCAATGCTTCAGTGGGAGAGTGGTGGCAGGAACTACAGAAGCCCTTCTGTGGCATTCACCTAACAGCAATGACTGGTCAGACAAGCTACTGGGTTGGTTGGCTGTGGGAGACAGGCAGGTCTGGTATCCATACGAATTGTGACTTTTCTCTCAACTACTACTGAGGGTGTGCCCGCTCAGGAGCAGGACCTTGGCTCCCCTACCCTTGTGTGCCAATGAGTGGGTCAATAACCAGGACTTTTCTTCTATAAATTCCTTCAACTAAAGGTGCTGGCCTGGGAGTGGAACAGGGTCAGAGCTGGGCAAAGTTCCTCTCCAGGACTCTTTTGCCCTTTCATCCAGGGGTAGAGAGACACCAGTGCTGAGATGTTGCTGGAGGCTCCCTCATGACACTCCCACAGACAGGTCAGCATCAGAACTACAGTGTTCTTTCCACACTTGTCAGTAGCAGGCCCCATGCATGGCACAGGAAGAAGGGGTGGTGGGAACCACATGGACAATTGCCTCCAATTCTGGCCCTGATACAAATCTGCACATGTCCTTGGTTCAAGAGGGCATGCTTCCCAATCTCCTGATTCTTAAGGTAGACTTCTCCACTTTGGTCTATGTCACAACACCCATCCCCTATAGTGCAGAACACCTAGCAGGCTTAGGTAACAGTCACCTTGTTGGCCAAGTTGGATTACAAAAGAAGCTACTCCCTTTTAAACCAGTGAAATGAAATGTCTGTTGTTTCAGAGATGGGAATATGCAGTAGTTTTTGATCCCTACAGCAGTCCAAACTCAGATAATAGCTCAATTGTCAAGATGGTTCCTCCCTATAGCACACTGAGGGTTGGCTGGAGATTATGAGCTCCTTTTCCAAAGTAGGCTACTATGAAGATTTCAGGTTACTTTTCTTTCTTTCTTTTTTTTTATGTGGAGGGCTTGAACCCAGAGGCATTTAACCATTGAACCACATCCCCAGCCCTTTTTATTTTTTATTTTGAGACAGGGTCTCACTAAGTTGTTTAGGGTCTTGCTAAGTTGCTGAGGCTGGCCTAGAACCTGTGATCCTCCAGCCTCAGCCTCCTGAGCCACTGGGATAACCATCATGCTCAGCAGATTTCAGGTTACCTGTTAAGTGGGTTACAAGCCCATGAGGATTTTGAGACTTTCCACTGGAAAGTTTATCAGCTAGGATTGCTGATAGTTTGCTGGGACTCTCTCTTTCACCCTTATTCCTCCAAAGGAGAGATTTGCCCTACTACCACTGGGGAGCCAGGGTAGCAGATGCTGGGATATTTCTATGCTATTGTCTCAAGTGTCTGAATCTTATAAGATTCCAGTCTTTCTCTGGCTGATTTCCAGTGCTTTTCATAGTTACTCACTGCAAGATGCAGTTATGCACCTATTCCTCTGGTCCTCTGTAGAGGAGGTAAGCACGGCAGCTCCATTTAGCCATCTTAAACTTCCCCTTCTATTTCCCTTGTATTTGATAATTGTATATGCCCAGTAATTTTATTTTATTTATTTATTTATTTTACGATGCTGGGGATGGAACACAGGGCTCTGCCTATTGAGGAAGTGCTCTACCACTGAGCTATGACATAGCTCCCTATGCCCTGTAATTTAATTAACTTCTTCTAGCTTTCCTAATTCGTTGGCATATATTTGTTCATAATAATTTCTTATGATCCTTTGTATTTCTTTGCTATCAATTAAAATGTCCTCTATTTTCATCTCTGATTTTATTTCCTTGAAAATTCTCTTTTTCCTAAGGACTCAACAATAAAAAGAAAACTACAGGCCAATATTCCTGATAAACACAGATGCAAAATCCTGAAAAAATATGTGTAAATCAAATTCAACAGCACATTAAAAAGGTCATTCATGGGGCTGGGGCTGGGGCTCAGCGGTAGAGTGCTCACCTAGCATGTGGGAGGCACTGAGATTGATCCTCAGCAACTCATAAAAATAAATAAATAAAATAAAGATATTTTTTAAAAAGTCATTCACTTTGATCAATTGGAATTCACCCCCCAGTTGCAAGATTGGTTCAATGTACATATTTCAATAAGTGTGTTATATCACATTAATAAAATCAAGCACAGAAACCATATTATCATTTCAATAGACAGAAAAATCATTTGATAAAATTCAGCACCCCTTTATAATAAAAATGTTCAACATACTAGGAATATAAATATCATACCTTAACACAATAAAGGCTATATGTTACAAATCCATAGCTAATACATACTGAAGATGGAATATTTGAAAGTTTTCCCTCCAAGATCTGGAAGGAGACAAGGATGCTGACATTCATCACTTTTATTTAACATGGTACCAGAAGTCTGGGCCATAGTAATCAGACAAGAGAAATAAATAAAGCTCATCCAACTGGAAAGGAGCAAGGCAAACAGTCCTTGTTTGCAGATGACATGACCTGGTATATAGAAAATCTTAAGAATCCACAAAAACACCACTGGAACCAATATTTTAAAAACGATGAAGTTTCAGGATATAAGATCAACACACAAAAACTGCTATTATTTCTAGATACTAATAAAAAAATCAAGAGAATAATCCCATTTATAATGCCTACAAAAATAAAATACCTAGGAATAAATTTAACCAAAGTTGTAAAGTAAAATAATATAAATACCACAAAGCAAATAATAAAAACCACCAAAACTTGATGAAAAAAAAGAAAAAGATATATGTTTGTGAATTGAAAAAATTAGTATTGTTAAAATGCCCACATTATCCAAAACAATCCACAGATTCAATGTAAGCCCTATCAAAAATGTCAGTGCAATTCTTCACAGAATCAGATAAAAATAATTTTTAAATTTGTATTGAACCACAAAAGAATACAAGAAGCCAAATGATCCTGGACAAAGAGAACAACCTGGAGACATCATATCACCAGACCTCAAAATATACTACAAAGCTGTGATAAAAGGCATGGCATGAGTTGAAAAATGGACACTCAGAAAAGTGGGACAGAAGAGAGACATACATTACAGCCAAGAATACTCAATGGGGAAAAGACAGTCTCTTCAATAAATGGTGCTGGAGAAGTTAGATAGCCACATGCAGAAGGTGAAACAAGATGCTCATCTCTCACCAGCTATAAATATCATGTCAAAACGGATTAAAGATTTAAATGTAAGGCCCAAAGCTATGGAAATACTAGAAGAAAATATAGGAGAAACACTTCAGATCCTTGGTCTGGGCAATGTTTTCGTTTTGTTTGTTTGTTTATTTTTGGATATGATCCAATATGCACAGGTAACAAAAATTGACAACTGGGACTTCATCAAACTTCAAAGCTTCTGTGTAGGAAAGGAAACAACCAACAAAAGTAAAGGGAAAACCTATCCAATGGAAGGGGAAAACTGCAAACTATGTATCTGGCATGGGGTTAAAATCCAAAAGATACAAGAAACTCAACTACATAGCAGAAAACCAAATAATCCAATTTAAAAGTGGGCTAAGGATCTGAAAAATGCAAATGGCCAGCCAACATATGGAATAATGTTCAATGTCATTAATCAGTAGGAAAATGAAAATCAAAACCAAAATGAGATACCATCTCACTCCCATGAGAGTAGCTATTATCAAAAAGATAAGAAACAAGAAATACTGACCAGAATGTGGAGAAAGAAGAATACTTGTGCACTATTGATAGAAATGTAGTTTAGTACAGCCTTTATAGAGAATAGTGTAGAAGTTCCTTAAGATACTAAAAATGTAACAATCATCTGATCCAGCAATCCTACTCGTGTGTATACCCCTGGGAAAAATAACATCAGTCTGTCAAAGAGACATCTGCACTCCTATGTTTATTGCAGCAATACAAAAGCCAGGATATGGAATCCACCTTAATGTCCACAAATTACAAATAGATAAAGAAAATGAGTTTATATATATAATACACACACACACACACACACACACACACAGAATACTATTCAGCCATATAAAAAAAGCATGAAGTCCTGCCTTTGGTGTATAGAAAATCTGCAAACCATCTGCAATCAATGTAAATGGACATTATTGTAAATGAAATAAGCCAAGCACAAACAGAAAAGCACTTCATGATCTCATTCATAAGTGGGATCTAAAAAGTTGAACCCTCATAAGTTGAGAGCAGAATAATAGTAGAAATTAGGGAGAACAGGGGAGGAGCAGAAGGGGAGAGGGCGATCAATGAGTAAAATGAGTACAATCATATTATTTGTTAGAGGAGCAAGTTCTGGTGTTCTATGGCACAGCATGAATAGAATTAGCAACAATGCATCACATACCTCAAAATAGTTAGAAGAGATGAATTTGAGCACACTCACCATAAAATAATAACAAAAGTTTAAGGCAGTGGGCATACTAATGACCCTTCATTGCCACAAACTGCTGGCGCACACCTGTAATCACAGCTACTCAGCTACTCAAGAGACTGAGGCAGGAGGATCACAAGTTTGAGGCCGGCATTGGCAAATTAGTGAGACCCTGTCTCAAAATAAAAATGCAAAGGACTAGAAATGTAGCTCAATAGTAGACTGCCCCTGCGTTCAATCCCCTGTACCAGAAGAAAAAGAAAAATTAAAATGTAAACATGAATCAAAACATGAAAATGTACCTCATAAATTTTACAAATATTATGTGTCAATCAAAAATAAATTAATTGGGCTGGGGATGTGGCTCAAGCGGTAGCGCGCTCGCCTGGCATGCGTGCGGCCCGGGTTCGATCCTCAGCACCACATACCAACAAAGATGTTGTGTCCGCCGAGAACTAAAAAATAAATATTAAAAATTCTCTCTCTCTCACTCTCTCTCCTCTCTCACTCTCTCTTTAAAAAAAATAAAATAAAATTAATTAATTAATTAATATAAAAGCCCTTTTATCCATTGGGTATTTGGGGGTTTTTTTGTTTGTTTTCTTTTTTGCAGAGAGATGTTCTGGAGCTACGGTGAACTCTGAGACTCATTTCAATTTTTCCCTGCATGTGTCATGCTGTCACATGCCTCCCTTCTTTTCCAAGCCTGTCCCCTCTGTCCTGAGTGCCCAGCACTTCCTCCTAATGAGAAGGACAAGGTCTGATGTGACCACCTTAAGGAAACCATCTTAAGTACTGTTTAAATTCACCCATGATATTGGCAGTGATCCAAGTCCATAAGAACTGGCTAAAATGGTCCATGACATTAGGTACTAGTTAAGTTGATCCATGACATTGACCCCCACACAGGTCTAGTCTAGCTCTTCTCTAGTTGTTTGATTAGGGAAGTCCCTGTGGTTAGGCTTTTTCCTTCTGAGCAGAAGGCATGTTACACTTAGCCTGCGTTTTTTGTTAGGATTAAACACAATGAATCCAACCACCTAGCACAAGATCACATTTTGTCCATGAGAAACAAATGCTTTCAGACATTTCGACGATGTGATTAAGTCACACAGCCCACAGGGAGCATGGCTAAAACTGAGCCTGCACAGTCACACTGGGTTTACGGGGAGCACTGGCCAGGCACTCCTGTGGGTGGTCACCCAAGTCCTTCACTCCCGACCTGTGGTGGGTGTCAGAGAACTGAGGCTGCAGATCAGTGAAGGGAACTTTTTCCCATGCCCTCAGTCACGCAAAGCACAACATATTTTTATCTAATTCTCACAGACATCTGGTAGAATCCCATGTTTACCTGGAATATAGAATGGATGTTTCCTTTTTTTAACTACTAATAGATCATAAATTATGAATCAATTGATATGTTACCAGGTTGATATATTTAGGAAACCCAGACACTGTTAATCATTGCTATTATTTGTTCTGAGACAAGGACAAAATTTTTAGTATCAAAAATTTCCATTGAATGGGGAAGATGAAGCAGAAGGAGCACACGTCTAAGGCCCCCTCAGCAATTCCGTGAGACCGTGTCTTAAAATAAAGTTAGAAAAGGGCTGGTGATATAACTCAGAGGATGAATGCTTCTGGGTCAATCCCAAGCAACAAACAAAAAGAATAGCAGTAATCTCAATAATAGAAACTCCTTAAGCTTTATTTTTTTAAATTTTTTTTTAATTTCTTATGTTTTAGTTTTCGGCGGACACAACATCTTTGTTTGTATGTGGTGCTGAGGATCGAACCCGGGCCGCACGCATGCCAGGTGCTGAGGGCCATTACCAAGTAGATATGACGCATCGATATTTCCTTGCCAGCGTACCCCATGTTAATTTCGCTGTTGACATTGCATGTGTGTTTGAGAAAGGTGACCCTGCTCAATGACCAGGGTGGATCCAGGATTAGGGTGTATCCTGCAGTTTGAGGAAGTATCCCGGTCCTTGGGTTAAGGGCGTTCCCAGTTTAAGACCTTGGGTTTTAGGGAAGTTCGATGTTGAGGATTATTGCTGCTGGAAATAGGGCGTTCCTGCTACCTGAGCTCCCGTTGAGCTCTCGTGAGATTCAGAGAGCACTTTGGGAAGAAAGCCTCGTGGAGTAGGTGAATTGGGTGGCAGCAGAACTGGGATTGCCCCAGAGCATGTGTGGAGGCCGGTGTGAGTTCGGGAATAAAGATTTGCTGTTTGAATCTACAAAGCTGTGTGGTGGCTCGTGATTCTGTGCCCAGCCAAGACTGCGGCAGCCAGGCAAGCGCGCTACCGCTTGAGCCACATCCCCAGCCCCCTCCTTAAGCTTTATTCATTGGTTTAAAAATTTTGATAACGTGAATGTATAGTTTAACAATGAAAGGTCTCACAAACCCACACAGATACAGTTATCTTATCCTTGACCAAGGTACTAAAAGCATACACTGGAGAAAAGACAGCCTTTTTAAAAAATGGTGCTGGAAAAAACTGGTTATCCATATGTAGAAGAACGAGACTAAATCCTTATTCTGCATAAAAGTCAACTCAATAGGTATCAAAGACTTGGAAATTAGACAAGAAACTATGCAACTCTTGGAAGAAAATATAGGGTCAACACCTTCCTCTAGCCTTCCTATTTTGTTGTTGTTGTTATTTGGTGCTGGAGATGGAACCCTGGGCCTCCTGCATGCTGGGTAAGTAATCTGAGCCACATCCCCAGCCCCTACAGACTTCTACACTTCTATCTCCCCTGCATTAACAACTGCAGAAAATCTCCCCTCGGTGGGCTTTAGAAATGCTGCCCTCTCAGTGATGCAACCCAGTGGCAGAGTGCTTACGTAGCAGGCCAAAAGCCATGGGTTCAATCCCCAGTACCAAAAAATAAAATGAAATTAACAAAATGTGGCCCTCTTCTAATATCAGTTTTCCTTTTTGTTGCTTTTACAAAAAAATAAAAATAACAAGAGGCCTGCCCTGAGCTGTCTTGTAGGCTGACTTACTCTTACAGATGACAGCTGAGGTCTACACAGTCTGTGAAAATGAAAAGTTTCACATCTGTCTCGTCATAGCAACCAGGAGGAGAGCATGAATCCCTCCTAAGAAACAGTGAGAGACGTCATGAACTAAAAGGATGAAGAAATTGGGTGAGGTTCATTACAAGCTCTTTAAATGTCTTTCAAGATGTCTATGTTTTACTTTTCTCATCTGCCCCACATTCCAGTCTCCTTACAAGTGTCAAAATGAACCCCAAGCTCTTTCCTAGCAGGAGGAAGACTGACATCAAGAGAGAGTTGGTGGGAAAAAAATGTGACTTTTGTCACCGGCATGATCTTCCTCATTTGTGACTCGGTGGTCCTAATTTTATCCAAAGTTGGGCAAAACTACTCTAGGGAATTTCAAAAATCCAGTGACCATTCTAGAGTCAAGTAAACATGCAAACATGTATTAGGAAATTGGTTTGTCTTAAGCTGATGGTGTAGCTCAGTGGTGAGCACTTTCCTGCCATGCACAAGGCCCTGGGTTTGGTCCCCAGCACCACCAAAATAAAAATAAATAAATAAATAAAAATTTAAAAACCCACACAACTGAATTGTCAGAATATAAATTAGGTAAGCAGAGTTGAAAATGTTTTCTAGCTAAGAAAGCTGATCAACATTCATACTTGCTGTATATTTTACTTACTGTTTTGAACAAGATGGATGAGATTACTTTCTGTCTTCTCTGGTACTATCAGGATTTCTACATTCAGGATTTTTCTATTAAACAGATACTTTGTATAACTGCTTTTTTGTAAAATTAAATAAAATATAAATCAAATGTCATCATTTTTAAAAAATTGTCATGTTAAAATGGTTATCACAAAATTTCCCCCACATTAATCTTTTGTAGAAGACTACTGTCATATTTTTTAAAAGAAGTAAAGGGTGAAATAACACAATTTGGGGGGATTTGCTTCAAGATCATCCAGGACTCATTTAGGGAAGGGATGCTGTGGGAAATGAACCAAGAGTGACCATGGTATGTTAATTGTAAAAGCTTCACCTTTATGAGGGCTCATTATATTATCCTCTCTTTGTTTGTATATGTCTCAGTTATTCTTCCATGAAAAAAGCTGAAAATAAGAAGCAAAATTTCAAAATTGCATTTAAAATTCCTTACAGGGAAAAAAACCCAGAGACCAACAATAAATATGATAGAAAGGTAGACTTATCACTTTACTAAAGAACACTGGACAAGTGTCAGGGTGATCTGGAAATTTCCAGCTATTTCTCCAGCTAAAGTGTTCTGAACCCCCAGGGAATCAGGCTCTTTTGTCCTCTCCTGTCATGATTGTGAAGGCTGATGGGTGTGTCAGTCACCCCTGAGAGTGGCACTTTGGGGAATAACATCACTGTGTCAGCTAGTGCCAACTGGTGCTCATGCTGTTTTCGTATTCTCCAAGGTCTTGTCAATCAGCAGCTGCACTTCTGAGAAGAATTTAAAACCAAACCCCAGTGGCAACTCTCCTTGCCCTGATAATCTAATAATGGGGCAGAGAAATAGCAAGAAGCAAAGAGGCAGGCTGTTCCCTTCTATTGACCTTGATGTTCTGGGTCTGAGGCTGGCCACTTGCCTCTTTTAATTTTAATCTTTTAGGATTGCTGAATGAATATAATTCATTCTAGAATTATCTATCAAATGGTGTGGAGAACTATGCCAGGTGTTCCCAGGGCTACCCAGAAGCATCAGCATTCCCTCTTCCTCTAAAGAGCCACAACCAAGTTAGAGTTAGGAGACACAAAAGTGAAATAAGTTTAAAAAGCAATGCAGTGTGGGATATATGCCCACTGATTAATACAGATACCAAATATTGTAGAAGTTCAGAGTAGGGAGGAGCCCATAGTTGAGGAAGTCATTTGAAAAGTTCTTGAATTCTCTGAATTCAAGGACTGAGCTACAGGCACATACTGCAGTAGAAAGAGCCAGAGTATCAAGTTAGACACATCTGCTTTCCATGTCCAGCTGTTATCTCTGAGCCCCCATTCCCCAATGTGTAAAATATGCAAGGCTGTTATAAGGATTTAAAATACATGTTAACCCTGGGGGGAGATGCCTGTAACTAAATAGGACCCAGGATAAAAAATAGTAAAAAAAAATTATAGCCAGAGTATAGAGACTTTGAGTATCAGACTAAGGGATGTAGACTTAATTCTATGGATTTCCAATGGCCTTCAACAGAGACAGTCATAGCAAAAGCAATACTTGAGGAAATTATTACTGCAATTATGCAACCTGGTTGAAAGGATAGATTGATAAAGAGAAATTCATTAGGAGGCTAATGTAATAGTCTGAGCACATGGAATTAAAGGCTAAATCCAGAGTTGTGGCCAAAAATTCACCATGAGCTAATGAAAGTTTAATGGATTCTTTCAAAGTCTCATAAAGACTCCCCCCAAACCCTAACATAGTCATGTGGTTTCGTCAAATTTGCAAATAATAATAATAATAATAATATATCAATGGGTTAAGAGCTCTGGATCTTCCCATCTCCACTTTCCTTCCATATCGCTTTCTTGTGCTCTGTAATGACAGTAAGCACTTTGTGAACCAGAAGAAGGGGAATTTGAGTTGGAGAAAGATCTAGTTTGTAGTTAGTGAGGTATGCTTATGTGGTTTCCAGTCACTTTCCTGGATGGTTAAGCTATTGCTATCTTTATATATGCAGAAATGGTTTTAGAACTACTCCTTTGCCCCTGTGCCAGCTCACATGTAAATGCAAACCCACAAGTTGTACTGCAACATAACATGCCCAAGGCCCCTGGGCCCCAAAGGTAGGAGGCAATAGAAGACAAATGCTGAAATGAATGCAGCCAAAATAGATATTCTTGATAGTTTATCAAAATAGATATTCACTTCTGACAAAAATATATTTCACAATGCATCAGATACCATAAAACTGTATAGCTGCATTGTAATAATATACATACACACTTTGTTTCTTTTTATGTTAGAATTGTAAGAAATAAAATTTATCAGAATTCCTACATTTATAGAACACAAACCTTTTGTCCCATTGTCTAAAGGAGCTTATTTGTAAAAAGAGATATTTTTTTTACAGATTTAAGAACAATTTACATGACATTACCAATAATGAAATGTAACATTGAAAGAAACTTTTCTAAACTATTAATATTTTTTAAATGTCAATTCACTGAGTTAGAGAAAAGTTGAGTTGTCTTTCTATTCTCATTACAGAAAAATATTATACAAGTTTAAAGAGATAATCAACAATGATATCGTCAAAAAAGTCAGGAAAATTTGAGTTGGAGATATATTGGATAGTGAGTTAATGAAAATGTTGTGGTACTTTTATGGATTTTTCGGTGTTCGTTACAGTGTTTGTTAGCTAGGATTCCTTTTCTCCAGTCTAAATTAAAATTAATTTCTATACTTGATTTTGTATTTACATTTAAATTTTTTTTTCTTAAACATGGGTCTACTCCGTCCCATCACAACATTGAGAATAAAACAAAAAGGACAGACACAAGAGGTTTTAAAATATCTTGGGAAATCAGAGTTGTTATATAGGAATTATGAAGAAGGAAGAGGCCCAACATGGGAAGTGGAGGAACAAAACATTTTTCAGATATGTCTGTTGACATGATGGAGTGCGATACCAACATCCAGTATAGGGCTAGAGCTGGAGACGGAGTTCAAGCTAAAGAGAACATCCTCCCTGGGATGCTATTGAATCATGGTTGGAAAAAGTAAAGTAGCCTCAACAGTCTTGTCTTTTCCCTCCAGGTCTCTATGTGTGCTAGAGTTTGAATATGGGCAGTGTCCTCCAGACGTCCATATGTGCAGGGCTTAGTCCTTCAAGTAGCACTAGCAGGACATACTATGGACTTTTTAGAAGGTGAGGCCTTACATGATGTACTTAGTCCGTTGGTGGAAGGTACCCCCGGAGGAATTATGGATCCCTGGCTCATCTCTCTCCCTCTCCCCCTCTTTCTCTCTCTCCTCCTCCAGTTCAAATTATGAGCATTTTACTTGGGTAAATGGCTCCCTGCCATTGCCTTCTGTACCATGAGGTGATATAGTCAACAGGTCTCTTGCCAAGCTTGTGCTGCACTCTTTGAATCTGAACCTCCAAAACTGAGCTAAATGGAACTTTTCTCTTCGTAAAGTTAATTGCCTCAGGTATTTCATTGTGATAACATGAAGTTCTCTAATACAGTGTGGTATTTTCAAACTGCAAAGCCATAATTCTGGGAGCTGTTCAGAAGTATTATCTGAAAATCTTCCCTACCAAGTATATGTGGGAAATTCAGGGTCAAAGAAAATTGAACTTGTTTTCTTAACAAAATTTCTCAGATGCTTTGATACGCTAATTTGCATTATTAATCTCCCAGAGAAAGACAACTTTGTTGACCACAAATGCACTTTTCACTCCTCTTTGGGTATCAATCTTTTGGAAAATTGTTCTAGTAACAGATTTACAGCACTAAATTCTAGTGGATAAAACAGAAATGAATAACCCATGCCCTCAATATCCTACGACTGTCACCAGCACTTTCTTTCTTACCTGCAGTAAGGTTCCAATTTAGCTTCTTCTCTATGACCTATTGCTTCCTCCCTTTACCTCAAGCCATTCCCCAAACTCTGGACAAAGTCATCTCTCTAATAAGCAAATCGGACTCCATTACCATCTTATTAAGACTTTATCAGGGCTGGGGATGTGGCTCAAGCGGTAGCGCGCTCGCCTGGCATGCGTGCGGCCTGGGTTCGATCCTCAGCACCACATACCAACAAAGATGTTGTGTCCGCCGAGAACTAAAAAATAAATATTAAAAATTCTCTCTCTCTCTCACTCTCTCTCCTCTCTCACTCTCTCTTAAAAAAAAGACTTAAAAAAAAAAGACTTTATCACTTGTAGGAAAAAGTACCCATCCTTAACATAGAGATATGGACATTAAATTGTCCCAAATAGTTGCTCCCACCCATCTATATGGCTTCCATGGAAGCTGCATTATTCCTCCAGTCAGAGCTGTTTTCTCTTTCCCTGGATTTTAAAATTTGGGACTGAGGGAGCCAGTGGTTATATAACTCTTAGAAGCAGAGGTGTCTAAAGAATGAAAGATGCTCAAGTTTGAACCCTGACAAGAGCATGCGGATGGTATGACAGTTCAGATGCCTCGTGATCCCGCCCCACCCCATCCTTGAACTCTGCAGAGGGTGCCACAAATCATAAAAGCACTTTCTCCCTTGAGTTGGTTGAGATGGGCCGTTGCAACTAAGAGTCCCCACAAATGCAATGAGTTTGCAACTCCTTTAATGATTCATACCCTCTTTAACAGTCCAGACTCATTTTTGGCTACTTTCCACCTCACCTTTTTACGTTCATTCAATACCACAAACAGGGTAGGCCCCTTCTTTGTGCATGCACTTCTCTATCTCCTGGGTCTCTGTTAAGGTGTTTTCCCCACAGAGATCCTCCTAACTTCCAAAACTGGGCCTTGTCCTGCTCTGAGGGGTTTTAATCTCACTGGGTATCATGCCTTGTCTGTCTCCTCCACTGTGCATTTCTTTACCACATCCCCTTCTGCAAAGAAGGATCAATGACTCGAAACCATCATGATAAACCAAATAAGCCAAACTCAGAAGATCAGGGGTCAAATGTTTTCTCTCATATGCAGAAGCTAGAGGGTAAAAAGGAAAAGAAAATTGGGGGTGGGCTTTCTAAATATCAAAGGGAGGTCAGTAGAGGAAAGTGACCAAAGGGTGAAAGGCAGGGAAGGAGGGTGGAAGTGCTGGGGAGTAATATTGGCCAAATTACATTGTTATATTGTGTGCATGCTTGAATATGTAAAAGCAAATTCCATCATTAGGGACAACTGTCATGCACCAAAAAAAAAAAAAAAAAAGTGTGTGTGGTGGGGGAGAAGGATCAATGACCATCTTATTGATTTTTCAGTGCTCCCTGCCTAACACATGTCAGGCACTATCTAGACTTTTGATGCAGATTTGTTGAACAAATAAGTGAAATAATCTCTAGGTCAACATGTACAAGATAGCAGTAAATGAATAGTGATGTGGAACACTCAGGACTCAGGCCCATCTTACTAGTGAGCACTGTTGGAGCCTAGAAATTCTATGTGTGTTCTGCTCTGTTCCTTCAACTAGCCACCCATAACCCCCAAAGGTAACCACTATTCCATGGTTTTCTTTCTCATTGGTTTGCTTTTGTTTTAAGTCATAGCACACATGCAAGTATCCCTAAACAATAAAAATGTGTTGCTTATTTTGAAATTTATAAAGATGAAAGCATGCCGTATGTATACTGTGAATTCAACTCTCAGTAACACATAGCATTTTGAAGCTTCATGCATATTGATGTGTGTAGTGGTGGTTCACTCATTTCACTGCTCTATGGTATGGCATTGAAGAATCTTACCACAATTGACTTGTCAACTTCATCCCCATTTTTGCAGTCACCTAGCTCTTAGATTCCTTTCATAATCTCTATGAAAAATGTTATTTTTCTCAAAAATGGCACAATTTTCCTCATACCACAGGCTCTTCCTCTATTTGACTCTGACACTATCTTACCAGGAAGTGGAATTTAATTATCCTCTCCTTGAATTTGGATGAGCTTTTGACTCTTTCAACCATAGAGCACAACAGACCTGACACTGTATGTCTTCTGAGCTGGGCTGAAAGTGTGCCGATGATGAAATTTCCATGCTGTTAACTGGTACACTCATGGTCAGAGCTCTGAGCCACTATGTTAAAAGAGGAAGTACCCCGAGGCCACCATATTTTAGGGAAGCCAAAGCTACATGAGTACTCCAGTTGGCAATCCTTGTCTTCAAAATCAATGTAGCTTAGATGTCAAGAATATGAGTGAGGTACCCTGCCAATGATTGCAGACCCTATTCAGTGAGTCACTCCCAGCTTTTGACTCTCCCCAATTGAGGTCCCAGACATTTTAGAGTAAAGACTAGCTAGCCTCCATATGGATAGTCCAAGTCCCTAATCCATGGCACAATAAAATTGGTATTGTTTTAAACAATGAAGTTTTGGGGTAGTTTGTTGTACAGCTATAGTAACTAGAACAATCTTTAGCAATTACCCTTCCTCTGGGTCCCATATCTACCTGGGAAGGCCCTTGTCTTCAAAGTGCTTCTAATTCAATCAAATAATGTCCTTTTTTTTTCTGATACCCACTATAGCTCCTTTTAACTAAATCAACTCAAAATTCTTTATTGAAATGTTTTTAAAGCTCTTCTTTAAAATCCTTTCTCTGTCCCCACCAATATCACAGAATTTCAGGCTTCTGCTCAAGCAGAACCACCTGTTAACCATTTGTCCTCATTACAACATTCAGCTTCTCCAAAGACTTTTTTACCTTTGAGTACATCTGTTTAAAAAGTGTTTCTCACAGTGTGGTCCACCGACCACTTGCCTCAGAAGCATCAGTATTTAAAATACAGATTCTGGGCATCACCCAGACATACTGAATTAGATCTCCACAATGGGAGCAAGCACCCTAGGTGTACGTTAAACATTCTAGAGTTCAACAATTATGAGTCTCCTGGGAATGATGAGGAAGATTGGGTGGCAGGGGAAGGTTGATGTAGCACTTGGTGTAAATTTGAGAAAAGAGACCTGGGAGAATTTAGACAGAAATCCTTTTCTTTTTGCCAACTAAAACAACTAAAGCCCCGGTGTTCTATGTGTTTAGGCCTGCTTCTTTTCCCAGGCACTATAAAACCATGACCCCAAAGTTGTATAGCAAATGCTCACAAAGCATAGCAAATTTTTAAGTTAAAATGCTAAACAAATGAATACATGAAAGAATTAGAATTTACCACTCCAAAGATCATTGCAAAAGAGATTTGGTATCTCTTGGTATCTCTAGGCTGGGAAATATTTTATAACTTTTAATGATACCTGAACTACATAATGGCTACACATACAAATAGACATGACTGAATATTCTGGAACTTGCCTCCAGGAATAAGTATTTCATTAGTGCTAAAAAAAGTATTTAAAGTTATTTAACTCCTGTGCGATAGTGCTCTCTTTGTGTACCTTTATGGACAGTCTTTCAATTCTGTTTTTCCATTTCCAAAGTTTGTTGTTTATGTGTTTGTATAGACCCTGCCTCACTTCATAAAGGATTTTGAATATTTATTTGTTCCATGTACGAATAGAAACAAAACAAAGTAAGTGTTTCTGTACTTAGGACAACTAACTGTTCCCCAATATTAAGGGGACAGATGCAAAGAGCCTTGTTCTCCCCACCCATTTATCTGAGAAAAGTATAAAATCTGACTACAGCTTGAGTTGACAACAAAGCTATATACTAGTGTTTGAATTTCACTTTAAGGAATGCATTTTAGGCTGGGTGCGGTGGTGCACACCTGTAATCCCAGCAGCTCCAGAGGGTGAGGCAGGAGGGTTGTGAGTTCAAAATCAGCCTCAGCAATTTATCAAGGCCTTCATCAATTCAGTGAGACCCTGCCTCTAAATTTTAAAAGGCCTGGGGTGGGGTGGGGGGGCAGGGATATGGCTCAGTGGTTAAGTGCCCTGAGTTCAATAGCATTTTTTAAAAAGTGCTTAGCTGTGTTCTTGTGAGTGTTAAAGTTCCTCTTTCTCAACCACTATTTATAGTTTGAATTCTTATAAGCCATCACAAAATTTGCACGCAAAAGACAAAAACAAAAACAAGAAAGAGAGGGAGGGAGGGGAAGAGAAAGGGAAAGTGAGGAGAGAGGGAGGGGGAAAACCAATGTAAAGAGAACTATTGCCTGAGTAGAGAAAAAAAAAATGTCTAATGTCACAAGAGGCACTGAATTCTCAATTCTCAAATCTCAGAGATGATGCACCAGTCTGATGTGTCACCTCAATGTGTGCCCAGTGTTGTTTTTCTCTTGCACACTCCCTCTTTATCCAGACAACTTCCAGCAATGTAAAAATTCATCGAAGGTGCAAATAAAGTGGGTTTTCACCAGGGAACCTCAAGATTATGGGTTCCTCCAAGTCAAGTTCTCTGTCAGAGAATTTCTCTCTTTTAATGAGACATGAAATAGTTCACTTTGCAACAGTGAGCTATAAAAACAGTAACTACAAAAGCAGCAAAAATGAATTCAATACCTGACAATAAATCATCCTATATTATTTCATTCCATCCTCATAGCAACTGTACAATGTAGGAAAAAATGAAATAATCATAGTTTCTCTTGGTTTCTCACATGGGCCCTTCCATTTTCCTGCAACATACTTTCCTCTGCTATCTTGTAGCTTTCTCTTTTACTTCTTTCAAACATTGACTTCTGTGTCATGGGATCAGAATCCTTCCTTAACTACCAGTAAAATAGGACCACACCCTCAACCCCCTCAGCTTTAATGTTCTCCAAAGTATTGCCAACTGAAAAAAGTATACTTTTTCTTTGCTTTCTCTACTTGAATGTAAGATCCACACAGGTGGGATTTTGTTTGCTACTATTTCCCCAATTCAAAGAGTACTTAGCATACAGTAGGTACTCAATAAATATTTCATAAATTTTATAAATAATATTTGATAAATAACAAGCCAGGAACAACAAGTTTAAGGGATTTGACCAATGTGGCACATTTAATGAATCACATATTAGGGTCTGGATCAAAGGTGTTCATTCCAAGTTCCCCTGTATTTTCAGGACCATCACAAAGAAATTGTGCTAATTTGATGTACATTATTGACTTCACTGGAATTAATTTCTGGAGCAATGCAAGATCTGGGACCCTCTTTTACCATTTCGTGAGTGTTACCTGAAGCCAAACAGGAAAAAATTCAAGCAAATCACATTTACTGATACTGGATGGGACAGTAGGAAAATATCTATAATATGGTACAGGCTGAGAAATCTATTAATCTACATCACATTGAGAACCGATATGGATTTCCTTGGGTGTCACTCTGATTTCCATAGCCCCTGAACATGCTCTTTGCAAACCACTCCCATGTACTTTTTGCCAATGTGCAAATGGTTATTTCTGCTACAATAATTGCATCTTGAGAGATGATGCTATTAAGATAGCAAAACCCATTGGCTACTCTCAGTGGTGGACCATTTAGCAACATGACAGGTATGTGATATCACGTGGGCACTGGAGAGGGCAACAGCCTTTACAAATGGGCCCATAATTGTTCTGCTTCAGTCTGATTATAAGTACAGCCATAAAGAAGATCTCACATAAGTTTGTATAGGCCTTTCCTTTGACTTTAAAGGATGACTAACATACATCTGATACTAAACACAATTTAATTTAATGCACTCAGATATAGTACACTGTCCATTGAGTGCTATTAGCCTATTAAGCAAATCTTACCCCTTTTAACCAACACTTTCAAACAGATCCTAGAAGTGAATGCTAAAATTATAAGAAGACTAACAGATCATTCATTGAAAGCCTGTCATTTTAAAGGTGAATATTTTTCAATGAAAATGTCTTGTTCCTTATACCCAGCCAGAAAATAGGGCAGTCAGGCCTGGTGCCCCAAATGCTCTTTCTACTACACACCATAGGGTTGAATTTTTCACAGAATCTGCATTTTCCCAACAAACCATTAACTGGATGGATTTTGAAATTAAAGGCCTTAAGGTCTGACCATATTATGAAGAAATGTTGAATGCTTTGAGAAATCATTGTGAGGAATATACATTAAATGATGCTTATTAGCATTCTTTGGATAGAGGTTGATTTCTGAAAATATGAACCATTATTAATGAAAATATTTTGTTAAGCAGTATAATCAATTTCCTGACCATGTCTATAGGTATAAGTTCATTTTTCTGAAATTACAATGTTGGAAGCCAATAAAGAATCTGAAAGGCTGGAGCCTGAATATACAACTATGCCAGTTAGTGCCCATTCTGTAGTGATTCATTCATTCCCTTTACAAGAGACTAACCATTCACCCTGTGTAGATGTGGGAGACTTTCACTAGTCATTCCCCAACCATTTCCCTTTTTCTCATGGGCAACAATACCTAGACTATTGTTTTCAGCCTCCATTGCCACTAGCTGCAGCTGTGTGACTGAATTCTCACCCGTGGGTGGCCAGCAGCAGTGATATGTGCCAGGAAGTCCTATCCTGTGTGATCCCCTATCCTATGTGATCCCCTTTTTACCTCCTTCACCTTCTAACCAAATACAGAAGATCTAAGGACATGCTCTGAGGTCCAGGATATGGCAGAGCCACAAGACAGAAAGAGCCTGGGTCCCTGAGTCACATCTGGAGGAGAGAGAGAAGCACTATGGAAATCCACCTAAAACACTGAGGAAAGATTTTACACAAGTTGTGGTATCAGAGACAGACACTGAATTAAGGTTTAAATTGGAAGAAAAGAAAGTAAAGTGGCTTTAAACAGAAGAGGAAGCATACACAGAGCTTCAGATGTGTCATGTTTAGATGAAGTTCCAGAACGAGATGTCAAATGTAACTGGTATACACAGAAAACATAGGCAATGTTTTGAGTCTTAAGACAAAAATTGAGATGCAGTGAAATTATGCATCATGTCCCAAGCTAAAGACTTTAGACTTTACCCTCTAGGAAGTAAAGTCCAGGAAAGTCTCCATAGCTGGAGAGTGACATAAACAATACTATCCATCAGAAGGTGAACTCTGGTATAATGCATAACTTGAAAGGGAAAGCAAATATGAGAGGAGATCAGAAACTAGACCATTGAGAAAATTAGGCAAGAGACAGTGCAAGTTGATCTAGGCTGTATCAGAAAAAAACTGATGCAAAAACAGATATAAGAAACCATTTAGAGGGGCTGGGGTTGTAGCTCAGTGGTAGAGCGCTTGCCTGGCATGTGTGCGGTACTGGGTTTGATCCTTGGCACCTCATAAAAATAAATAAATAAATAGGGGTATTGTGTTCATCTATGACTAAAAATATATTTTTTAAAAGAGAACACTCAGAGACCATAAAAATGTTGTAGTAGCTATTAGGTGTAAGAAATTATAGGTAACATTAATGGGGATAGGAACACAAGTAAAGATACAAGTTAAAAGTAAAGGATGATAAATTTGATTTTAAATATGTTAAATGTGAGGTCCAAACTAGAGAAGCTATCCAGTGGGCAGTTTGCATTACATATGTAGAAATGAGGGAAAAAAACTCAAAATTGGAGTTATAAATTTGGGAGTTGGCAACACAGAGTTGATGTTTAAGCCAATGGAGTGGATAAAATCTGCCAAGAAAAGGGTATAGAGTGAAAAGAGGAGAAAGAGGATATTTCACAAGATATTTAAGAGAGTAGTTAGAACTATATAAAAAAGCATCGGGAGAGGAAAGTATTATGAGAACCAAGAGAGGGGGGACTTTAAGACTCCTACCTACACAGAGGAGGTCAGATCAGACCCATCTGAGAAACCAAATATGCTAACCAGCCACAGAGTAGGGTTACAGAGCCTGTAACTACGTCAGACACTGTGGACATGTTCCAAAGATTTGCCAGATAATGCAAATCTGTCACCAGATGGGGTAAGTTCTGGCTGGCACTCAGAGAGGGAGCAAGAGGTCAGACATCAAGTAAATGCAGAACCAAGAAGTCAGAGGATTAAGACCAAAAAAAAAAAAGAGTCCAGGATTTTTGGCAGAGCTCCTACTTACCAAATTCTGGCCAGATGGTAGATTGAGTCAGAATAAACACAAGAGGTCGCCAATTGTTTTCAGTAAGAGGAAGCCTAAAGGGTTACTGGGGATTGGCAATTAGGTATTCAAGCAATTTTGTTCATTTTAGAAGAGGATGTCACCTTGCAATGGCTGAAGAAGAGATTTGTTCATGAAGGCAGTAAATAATATCTTCTCCAAGATTTCTGAATATTAATGAAATGTCGTGTAGAAGTAGAGTAAAAGAAAACGTTTTTTAGGATGTTTGCAGGTTAAGGGTAATAATCTATTGAAGAAGGAGAAATAAAAGACTGAAAGAACATATTATTAAAGCAATCAAGGTAGAAGTCAGATGATATGGGACCTTAAGAAGCTAGTTGTGGAAACAATTCCTTAACTTGCTTTATTATCTTAGTCAGTTGGTGCTGCTGACACAAAATACCTGACATGGAGTAATTTATAAAAAATAGAAATTCATTTCTCACAGTTCTGGTTGCTAAGACATTCAAAATTAAAGCACCAGCAGATTCAGTGTCTGGTGAGGGCTATTCTTTGTTTCCAACATGGAATTTTCACATGGTAGAAGGCAGAAGGGGAAAAGTCCTTTAGCCCAATTCTGACATCACTAATCCCATTAAAGAGGGCTTTGCCCTAATGGTTTAATCACCTAATAAAGGTCCCACCTTTTAATGCTCTCATATTGGTTATTAAGTTTCAACATATGAAGAATTCTGGGGAATGCATTCAGACCATAGCACTTGTCTTGCCTCATTTATTTTTGAAATAGGAGAAAAACTGAAAAATCTCATAAGAGGTGACTTATTTTCTTAGTGAAGCCAGATTGGGTCATCCATTGGAAGAGTAGAATGTGGAAAACACAGGATTAAAGAGATAGTGAAGTGTTGGAATGGTGGTTGCAGAGGAGGAGAACTGGGTATATGAGTAAATAGATAACACTGAAGGCCTAGCTCAGGTGGGGTGTCACAAGGAGACAGGGTGTTTTCTATAGGTGATTAGAGCCACAAAGTTAAGAACAGGGAAACAAATAACCAAAGTAAATATTTCACCTGTTGGAAACAAAGGAAAGAAAATGGTTGAATCCAAAAGTGTCAACCAGAGGGTGTTGAAAGGATGAACTGACTATTCTACCCTGAGCTGCCTCGGGCCTAAGGTCATGGTCTAGTATAGTTCCAGCCACAGTGACTGACACATGAAAGGTGCTCAATAAATGTGGAATGAATGAACAAACAGATGCTTGACTTTGGGGCTGGTTATGGGGGAAATGAAGTGGGAGGTTATTAACAGGCTTGAAGTTTAGGAAGGATCAGAGATGCAGGAGTGTGTGATGAGACAGAAGAATGAGTTTTGTGGAAATGAAAGAGTTTAAGAAGAGAAGGAATGCAAGATGGTAAGCGGAGAGTCATTTGAAAATTCAGATTTTCAGAGGGGCAGTTTCAAGTGATTCAAAGGTCCAAGATGTGCTCCTGCAAATGGGATTAGTTAATCGAAATGGAGGCCAATGTCAGTGTGAGGACAGGCCATTTGGTGGCTCATCAGCATATATCATGACCTCACTTAAGATGCCAGCAGATGCTGGAGGAAAGACAGAAATCATGGGCCAAGGTCCAATGTCCTTAAAGATTAAGAAGAAACTCCCAGAGGTAACAATAACAAGAACTTGAGGGTGTCACTGGGAGTCTAATGCTGCCCCACCTGGAATTCTCATGAGGACCAAGGGAAATGTTCTTTTTGTTTGTTTGTTTGTTTGGAAAAAAAGGGGGTGCAAGTGTCCTTCAAATGAAGAGAGATTGTTAAGTGAAAACTACTTAAAATTGTCAGGGAAGTTGTGGGGAACCAGATAATGCAGAGTCCTCTTTAAGAAGCCAAAATATAGGAACAACACCCAGAGTATTGTGGGGAAGATAGTACTCCCTGGAGAAAAGCTGGGTTTCAGTTAAAGGAAAGAGCCGAGAAAAATCATTTTAGCTACTCCTGTTATGCTAAATCCAGAGAAGGCTCTCCGTATCATCTTGAATTTCCACGGCAACCTTTCAAGGTAAGATATTATTACCTTCAGATTCCCAATGAGGAAACAGGGTCTCTGGGTAAGTAACATCCTTTCAGTTGCAGTTATTAAACAGAGTAGTGGGGACTTGAACCCAGCTCAGGCAGTTCAAGTTGATGCCCTTGTGCTACAGGATGATACATTAAACCTTGATGCGCTCAGTGCTTTATAGGGGAAATGAAGACATAATGATTAGAGTGATATGCAAACAACGAGCCAAGGACGCAGACAAAAGGTGAAGAAAAGTAAGCTGGAAGAGGATCCCCTATTATGAGGGATGGGATTGGAAGTGGATGAGAAGAGAGCAAGTGAAACTAACCAACTTTGAGCCTAAACCAGAGCTTTAGTGTTCACTATTGTAGAGGTTAAGTGACTGGGTTTTTTTTTTTTTTAATGTTTTTTTTTTCTTTTTAATTTACATGAACAGTCAAGCAGCCGTCTTCCATTTTAACAAACACCCTTGAGGAAATCAATTAAAAATTCCCATCTCAGAGGACTTACATATGTACAGTAACAGCTTGGGTTAATTTACTAATTCATCTAATCAGCCTGCCATATTATTAGTCAATTTCCCTAACTCTTGTTATAATTCACACATTAAAAAGGAAGTGTCTTGGAATTATCTTTCTGCAATATTTAGAGAAAACATATAGACACATTCCTTTAGATGACTGGTCAAGACTTGGAATGTATTTTATGAAGGATGATTGATTAAATTATGATGCTAAAGTATCCAGGGTGTTTGAAAACTGTTCTTCCAAGCGTTTTGAGTGTTGTTTTTATGACTTTAATTGTGCCCTTTTTTTGACAAATCTTTTCTTTATATATAGCACCAATATGTATCAGTCAGGTTCCAAATGACTCATTAAAAATTCTGAGTTTGAGAATTTAGAATAAAGCAAGTTATTATTTATGATAAATGTTGTGAAGTAGGGGCAGCTTTCACAGCCAGAGATTTTGAGACATGGAAGGACTTTTATGTAACCTGCATTTGACTGGGAGTTTGGGGGCACTTTCACTTCTCACTAATGGTAGTTGATGGGAAAATGTGCAGCCTACCAAAGAAAAATTCTCTAATTCTTCCCACTACCCTTCTTTTGTTATAACACCTTCTCGTGCGTGCGCTCTCTCTCTTTCTCTCTCTCTTCTCCCTCTCCCTCTCTCTTTTCCTCACTTAGACTCTGAGAAACCCTATTTTCCTCTGTAATTCAGCACTTCTAACCATCCTTTAGAATGCAGGGAGGAATTAATTTTTTAGAATTGCCCTCTAACACAAAGAAGTCACTTATCCCAAACTCTCATTTTACTGACCAAAAAGACAAAGCTAGAGATAGAACAAAGTTCCATATATACTACTGCTTTTTCACTACCACATCCCTGTCATCCTGTTTTCCATAATGTCACTTCCAAAGTTCCTTCCAACTCATGATGAATTTGGGCATTTATATAGGATAGCCTAAATAAAATTATAATAATGAGAAAGATTTGGGGTGGGGTACATTACATCTCTACTTTTTTTTTCTTTAGCTTGAATTAATATATTATTTATTTATGATATTCAACATGATGCTTTGACATATGTGTATGTTATGGAATGGCTAAATGGAGCTAATTAACATATTTGTTAGCTCATATACATATCACTTTTGTGTGTGGTGAGATCATTAAAAATCTACTCTTTTAGTAGTTTTTTTTAGCAGTTTTCAAACATACCATACATTGTTATTGATTATAGTCGGCATATTGTACAATAGAGCTTGTGAATTATTCCTCTCATTTTGCAGAAATTTTTAATCCTTTGACCAACACTTTCCAAATCTTTCCTCTGACAACCAGCCCTTCACAATGACTTTCTATTCTGCTTCTTTGAGCTCACCTTTTCTAGATTTCATATGTGAGATCCCATGGTATTTGTCTCTCTGTGCCTGGCTTATTTCACTTGGCATCATGTTCCCCAGGTTCATGATTGCTGTCAAAAATGACAGGACTGCCTTTGTTTTAGAGGCTGAATGATATTCTATTGAGTATATGAATACCACATTTACTTAATTCATCACTCTGTTGATGGACATTTAGGTGGATTCCATATCTTGGATTTTGTGACTAACCTAATGCTGCATTAAACACGGGTATGCAGATATCTCTTTGAAATACTGACTATATTTCCTTTGGATATATACTCAGAAGTAGAGTTTCTGGATCATACAGTAATTCTATTTCTAACCTTTGAGGCTATACCAATATCTATTTCTACCAACAGTGCAGAAAATTTTCTTTTCTCTATGCCCTTACCAATGCCTATTACCTTTGATGTTTTTTTTTCTTTTTCTTTTCTTTTTTTTTTTTAGGTACCAGGGATTGAACTCAGGGGCACTCCACCACTGAGCTACATCCCCAGCCCTATTTTGTATTTTATTTAGAGACAGGGTCTTGCTAAGTTGACTTTTTGTTTCATTTTTTGTTCTGATTAGTTATACCTGGCCCTGGAATGCATTTTGACACACTGTACACAAATGAAGCATAACTTTACACATCATACATATGTATAGGGGAAGAATGTCTGTTTCATTCTACTGCCCTTCCTATCCCCACTGCCCCACCCCACCCCTCACTCCCCTTTACAATAAAGCAACAATCCAAAGTTCCTCCATTCTTCCCAACCTCCCCACTCCCTATATGGATCAGCATCTACTTATCAGAGAAAGTTTTTTGGGGATTGGTTTATTTCTCTTAGCATGATATTCTGAGTTGACTTTTTGATAATAATCATTTTTATAGGTGTAAAATGGATTTAATTTGCATTTACCTAATGATTAGTGATGTTGAGTATTTTTCCAGGTATTGGTACTCCACTTGTATGTCTTCTTTTGAGAAATGTCTGTTCTGGTCTTTTGCTTATTTTTTTTTAATTGGGTTATTTGTTTTCATGATATTGAGTTGTTTTAATTCCATATATATTTTGAATTTTAACCCTTTTGAATATTTGTGAACCAAATATTCAAATACTTTCTATCCCTCTGCAGCTTTTCTCTGTTGATACCCTTGCTGTGCAGAAGCTTTGTATTTTGCTGTAATGCCATTTTGGGGATTTTTGTTTTGTTTTGTTTTGATTTTGATTTTGATGACCATGCTTTTGGGATCATACCCCCAATAAATATTTTCCCAGAACAATGTCATGAATATTTCTCCCTGTGTTTTCTTCTAGAAGGTTTACAGTTTCATTTCTTACATTAGAGTCTTTAGTACATAGTGAGTTGATTTTTCATATGGTGTGAGATAAGAGTCTAATTTCATTCTATATATGGATAACCAGTCTCCCCAACACCATTTATTGAATAGGTTGTCTTTTCCTTGTTGGGTAATTGCCAAAATTGTTTGACAAGTGCATGGATTTTTTTCTGTTCCATTTGATACATGTCTGTTCTATGCCAGGTCCTTGCTGTTTTACTGTAGTTTTGTAATATGTTTTGAAATCAGGTAGTGTGATGCCTCCAGCTTCGTTCCTTTTGTTCAAGATTGCTTTGGCTCTTCAGGGACTTTTATGGTTCCCTACAGATGTAAGAATTGCTTTTTCTATTTCTGTGAAAAATTTCATTAGGATTTGATTGAGATTGCATTGAATCTGTTTATTGCTTTGGGTGGAATGAGTATGTTAATAAAATTAATTCTTCCAATCCATGAACACAATTTATCTTTCTATTTAATTGTGGTTCTCCAATTCATCAGTGTTTTATAGTTTGCAGCATGCTTATGTTTTACCCCCATAGTTAAATTTATTTCTAAGTATTTTTGTAGCTATTATGAATAAGATTATTTTCTTGATTTTTTTGAATAGTTTGTTATCAGTATATAGAAAAGCTACTGATATTTTTCTATGTCAATTTTGTATCTGGCAACTTTACTAAATTTGTATATTCTAACAGCTTTTGGGTGGAGTTTTTATATATATGATTATGTAGTCTATAAACAGATTACATTTGAACTTCTTCCATTCAGATTTAATGCTTTAATTTCTTTCTCTTTCCTAATGATTTGCTTAAGTATAGGATTTCCAATACTATTTCAAGTGGAAGTGGTGACTGAGTTTCATTCCCTCGTTGATGATCTTAGAAAAACTTTCAGCTTCTCACCTTTGAGTATAATTATAGCTTGTGCTTATCTTATATGGCCTTTCTTGAGTACAGGTACATTCCTTCTACATGTAACTTGTTGAGAGTCTTTATCATAAAAGGGCATTGAATTTTATCATATGATTTTCTGCATCTCTCCAGATGATCATATGTGTTATGTACATTCTGCAAATGTAGTACATCATGTTTATTGATTCGTGGATGTTAAATCATCTTTGCAACCCAGGAATAACCTCACCCTTTGGTGTTAGACTTTGGTTTTGGAGTGATGCTAACTTCATAAAATAAGTTTGAAAGTATTCCTTCCTCTTTGATTTTTCTGAAGAGTTTGAAAAGGATTGGTATTAGTTCTTTAAATGTTTGCCAGAATTCAGCAGTGAAGCTATCAGGTACTGGGTTTTTCTTTAATGAGAGTTTTTTTATTACTGATTAAATCTCATTAATCCTTATTGGTCATTTCTCTGTCTTGATGGAGTGATCCTTGACTGATCTGAAATGCCTAGATACCAGAAAGAATTGATGACTATTTATAGCATCATGGATACATACATGGCCAATTGTGTAAACACCTGCTTAATTGTTTGGCTTTAGTGAGTATGTAGAACTGGTGAAGTTCATCTGTTTTTGGTTTTCAACTTTTGTCTACTATATGAAACATGACAATCAATCATAAACCCATTTTTATATAGTTCTACACTGAAATGTGAGTGTTTTTATACTATAAATAATTCTGAAGAGTCATGAAATGTAGTGTCTATCAATTTGATTTATATACCATCATGTAAAGTGTTCAACATGTAGTTTAAAAATGATAGTCCTTGGGGCTGGGGATGTGGCTCAAGCGGTAGCACGCTCGCCTGGCATGCGTGCGGCCCGGGTTCGATCCTCAGCAGCACATACAAACAAAGATGTTGTGTATGCTGAAAACTAAAAAATAAATATTAAAAAATTCTCTCTCTCTCTCTAAAAGAAAAAAAAAGTGATAGTCCACAAAGAGGTGTGGTGTAATGAGTTTATGTCTTCAAGTCCTGAATTTCTTGACTTACATATCAGGTGTCAAAGAGCTAATTGAGGATAATGGAGTATTATCAAATTACTACATATTTGTATCTGTTAGTTACTAATTTAGCTCATTGCAATGTCCTCTAAATTCAGCTGGACATTTTTTTCACATCTCAGCTGGGCCTCTTAGTGCATCTGTGGTCAGATGCAAATCGGTTCCCTTGATCCTGGCTGGGCTCACATACATGTAAGAGGCCTCAGTTAGAATAACTAGGCTAATCTGGCTCTGGTCATTGTGGTCTTATCCTGGAGCTATATAGCCAGGGCTTACTTAGGTGACTGAGGAAGGGGTCCCAGAGAGAAAAGCCTGCAGAGTTTCTAAAGTCCCAGGCTGGGTAGCACACATCACTTAGGACACATTCTGTTGGTGTAAATGTATCTCAAAATGAGCTCCAATTAAAGGGGTAAGTAGCTAGGCCCTGTCCACCTCTCCATAAGCAGATCTGTAAGATCACATGGCTAAGAGCACCAATACAGGAAGATGTGAGGTATAGCTATTATATTTGTCTAGTCAGTGATGGCTTCAATAATGAATTCAATAAATGCAAATGACCCTTCCACCCCAGTATTATCTAATTAATCAGAGAGAGCAAATTAAGTAAATTCTTCACTCCTATTAAATTCTATTTCACAAAAAAGAACACGGAATTGAAATCTTAGAAAAAAATGTACCCTGTCCTTCCGATTCCTGTGTCTTAAACTCTGGACAGGTGGGCATTTCACAGTAGGCTGTGGGTTTCTTTACGCTTTCCTGAAGGCAATGTGGAGAAATTATCAGCAGTGCTGGATTTGATGCAAAGCTGGCTCTGGAAATCTCTAAGGGGACAATCTCAAAGCACCTTATTCACCTTCCTGGAAGGAGGTCTATGCACTTTTATCAAACAGAGGTTGAAAGAAAAAAAATACACCCTAAAACACTTCCTTGTAACAGGTAATGGGATCCCTGGTTCTTCAGTCTATAATTTATCCTAAATAGTGTTCAAAACCAGCGTTTCATTAAGTGCCCCATGATAAGTGATTTGTTCATATTGAGTTTTTAAATTATTTTCATTCTCAATCCTATGATGAGCAAGATAAAACTTGAAATCAATTTTTAAGAAGCCATTTCTATACCACACAGTTTTATTCATCCTATTTGTTCCTGACAGCAGTGTTGAACTGGTAATGCAACACCACAAATGTCTATTTACCTACTATTTGAAGAGTGCATTGCTATCACTTTTCGCACACACACACACACACACACAAATGTGAAACGTACTTTTCTAAGTAGCTTGTCTTATATGCCTCTCATTTTTTGAAATCTCACTCTATGGAGTTCTTTTGTTTCTTTGTTTCATTGTTGTTTTATATGCTTGTTTTGTTTTTGTTTTAACATTCAGATTTAGCTCAAATGATGCTGAATTCAACAGATTTCTTTCCTAAATGTTCAGATATAAGGAGATACAGTGGTATTTGTTGGACTTTTTGATGGACACTGAATTATACAGGAATGGAGAGTAGCTATTCACTAGGGCTTTAATTAGAATCTCACTCATTTATCTAGTTGTCTTAATAATTAAATGCCATTTAATTTAATATAATAAGTTTGCCAAACTGGCTGCTGATTTGTGAATTTATGAATGTATTAAACTCTTTCACCTTTAACAAAGACAGCAATAAACTGTATTTATTACATAGATAGATATTGATTACCCTTACTTGAAAATAATTTTTATGCTATAAATAGATATATCACATAAGAAAGAAACAACTAAAAAAAATCAAGCATAAAACAAAACCTGGACTCATGATTTGAATATTTATATATGTAGATACCTAACAATTCAGCTTTACAAAGACAGTTTAATTTTCTGTATCTGCTTATATACAGTATATCTTAAGTGAAAAGAAATTTATTTCAAAGAAGTATTTTTCAATTAAATATAGCACTTAAAATTAGTTTTTTAATAAAAGAAACTATTTTTCATCATTACAAATTAATGTGGGATGAAGCATCTCAATCAAAATGAGAACATTCTAAGTTGCTATCTATCTCAAAATAAAATGGTATAGAAAACTTTTGAGGTTAGCATAAACCACTTTCTTTTTTTCAGACTAGACAATTGGGTCTACACAGGGAAGGGGTTTTAGAAATAATTAACAGAGGAAGAAGAAGGTCTTAGAAATGGTAATTAATGTAAACAGATATTCCAACAAAGAAAGTAATTACTTCAATTTACAAATAACAGGGTTTGCATTTTGAACTCTGGAGAGGTTATTTGGGGGGTGGGTGGGAAGGGTACTGGGGATTAAACCCAGGAGCACTCTACCACTGAGCCACATCCCCAGCCTTTTTTTTTTTTTTTTTTTTTTTGTATTTTATTTAGGACAGGGTCTCTCTGAGTTGCTTAGGGCCTCACTAATTTTCTGAGGCCCGCTTTGAACTCTATCTTCCTGCCTCAGCCTCCCAAGCTGCTGGGATTAGAGGTGTGCACCACTACACCAGGCCTCTGGAGAGTTTTTTATACTGATTTCAGGGGAATAAGTGTGATTAAGTGTACTGATAAAATAATGCCCCACTCCAAATCTCTGCATCCATTCCTCATCATTTAATTAAAATTTCTTATTGTCAGGATATCATCCTTCGATATGTAATTTAAAAATAATTAATACATTAATGATGGCACTATGAATGGTATTCTGTAATAATAACTTCTTATTTTTATGACATGACAGTCTCTTAAAAAAACACAACTTTGGGCTGGGATTGTGGCTCAGCGGTAGAGCGCTCACCTAGCACAGGTGGGACCCAGGTTCGATCCTCAGCACCACATAAAAATAAAGGCATTGTGTTGTGTCCATCTACACCTAAAAAATAAATATTAAAAAAAAAGAAAAAAAAACACAACTTTAAGTCTACATAAAATATGCAGATTTCTATATGCAAGAGATAAGCCAACTAAACAATCACAATGACTTTGAACTCTTCATCCCAAAGATGCATGGGGTGCATTTTTTATAAGTTGAAATAATAAATAATAGATTGGGTCTAAAAGTAATTTGTGTTTTTGCTGAGCCATCTACTCCCAAAATATCTGGATTCTGAGTCTCTAATACATTACGCTATGAATCGTATTCCTAACTCTCCTGAGTGTGGGCAAAGGCACACCTCCATAGTTTGTGTTTCCCCTAAAGTGTTTGTCTTTTCTTCCTGTCAACTAAAATAGTTATCTTTCCATTCAGAACACAGAAAAAGAAGACAACGTTAGAGGTTATGCAACATTCTGCTCCTTCCATCTCTGGTTGCCAACCACTTTCTGATTTATTAAAATATGGATTTTCATTCAAAACAACTAATTCCTTAACTCTTATCTAAATTCTGTAAGGAAAAAAAATTATAAAGACAGGCAACTGTCTGCCCTGCCTCCTCATTCTGAGTGGGGTATTTTCTCAGCCAGCAAGCTGAGCTATAATTTGCTACAATGATAAGGCAGGCAAGCAGGCTTGTGGTTTTCTTTCTTTCTTTCTTTCTTTTTTTTCTTTTTAGTTTGCTTGATTGGAAAACTGGCAAATTTCCTTGTTTTCTGATGCCATGATGGAAATATACAGAGACACTAATCATCCTAATTATTTGTACTTAAGATTTAAGTTCTTATCTATAACACTTCAAGTAAGAATTTCAAAATAATATCAAAAAGTATTTGGAGACTCAGTGAAGCCTTGATTCTGGGAGCCAATACACAGAATACAGTCACACAGCTTAAGCCTAAACCCACTGTGTGATGGTAGGCAACCTCAACCACCCATTTAGCGGTGATTATGAACTAACTTTATTGGTTTACATTTCATTTACAATTGCTTTGCAAACATATTGCCATCCTTAGGACCCCACATCCAATACATATAGTGTTTGCTATTCTTTTTATTTTGCATGGGTATTGATTGTTTTTAAAGCCAATAAAGTACATTTTTTTTCAAGTCAATTCTATTGAAATTGTGTGCTTATAGAAAGGCTCTTAGTTCTTAAACCCATTGTAAATAAGCCCCAGTTCCATTCTCTTCACTCCCAAGCAGACCTGCTGGATGTGTATAATTGCAATGGAAAGAGGAAAATGGCTCAGGGCATAGTTTCCAAAAAGGTATTCCTTTGTCAGATGTTAATGAATGTTATTTTTAGGGTTCCATAGTGCAGTGAGTTTGTGAAATGGAAGATTAACATTAATTAAAACAGGGCTTTTTATGGAAAGTCTTCCTAGGAAATTTAATATGCTAATGAGCAATTATAAATCTCCAAGAGAGTGATAATGTATGTGGTTTCCTACCTAGCTGACCATAAAAACCATGATTTCAGAGAATGACTCACATGACTAGTGTTCTGTAGAACAATCCATGTGAAATCCTGATCTTGACCAAGACAGGAAGGAATATTAAGTCCATACATTGGGCAACATATAGAAGATGAAAGATGGTAAAACTGATGTTTGGAATTAAAACATGGTATCCATCAAAATACCTATATTATCCTGCAGTGACAAATAACTCCAACATATTAGTAATTTGCAACTGAAAATATTCCCTTTTTGTTCATGCTTCATGGTGATCACAGGATGTCTGAGTACACCGGTCCACATTATTTTCATTCAAAGATGCAGCAGGAAGAGCTGCCACCCATCATCTCGAATGTCACAGATCACCATGGGAGTTTGGATTATTAAAAACTTTGGCCTAGAAGTGACCCATGCTACTTGTGCTCAGATTCCATTGGCCGAAGAAAAGTAGGTGTCCATATCTAATTTAAAAGATGTCAGAAAGTATAATGCTATCATATTTCCAGGAGAAGAATAGCAGAATATTGGCCTGAATATTCCTCATGGATACATGAGGGCTGAGGAGAGCTGCCTCCCCAAGGTCAGGCACCTTCCCACTATCCTTCATTCATCATTGCAGGGGTAGAAAGACCAGGACTCTCAGCCCAACTCAGGACAATTCCAATGGGCAATTCCAGTAGTAGAGGCTTTCAGAGGGACTGACTGAGGCTTTTGTTAAGACTGTGCCATGCTCCAAAGTCTCTCCCCCGAATTCCTCGTACCTTTACTTCCCTTCCAGGACAGGTCCCCAAAACCAATCACTATGGAACCTCCAACTAGGTGATCTTTGTCTCAGAACCTGCTTTGAGGTACCCCAGTCTGCTATACTATCTGGCATATGTCTTTGAATAATATAAAAGTATTGTTATATACACACACACACACACACACACACACATACAATTTGCTTTTTTCCCTTCAGATGATGTTTGAGATTTATTTATATTAATTCACCTAGCTCTAATTAGTTTATGTTAGCCAATTTTGGGGAAATGCCACAAGTTACTTAGTTACTTATCTATTCTCCTGCTAATGAGAATTTGGATTTCTCTCATTTTTTACAATTATAATTTTGTTGAGACTCTTTCTATATATTACTTGTTTATTATATATAGATATATATATATATATACACATACATACATATATATATACACACATATATATGCGGTAAAATTTATATATGTATATATACAAATGTATATATATTCAATAAAATAGAGTATTGCATGTTCAAGTTTATTATATGTTATAATTCCCTGAATAGTTGTAGAGTCAAGCATAAATGACCATTTATTTTTACACATTTTCTTTTCCTGCAAATTGCCTATTCATATCTTTGCCCACTTTTCCTATTGAATTCTTGATCATTTTCTTATTGGGTTTAAACTGTATGCTTCAGATAGCATTCTTTGTAAGATACATATATCTGAGATATTTGAAATATCTTCTCCCAGTCTTTGACTTATCTTTTAATTTTCTTTATGATTTCTTTTTATAAAAGAGTTTTAAATTTTAATGCAAATCCATCCATCTTTTTCCCTTATGGTTTATGCATTTTCTGTGTTGTTTAGAAAAATCCCCTACTTCAAGCTTTGAAAATGTTCTGTATTTTTCTTCAAGGAATTACAGGTTTTGCTTTTTACATTTGAGCAGCTAGTCCACCTGGAATTTACTTAATTTTTGTATATGACATAGTGGATATACTTTTTTATCATATGGCAGTCAATTGATGCAGCACCATTTTTTTCCAACCTGATATCTCCCCTAATTTATAATGTCACATTCATAGATATATACATTATATCAGACACTGTTAGTCTATTCATCTATTCCTGCACTACCATCACTCTAAATTAATTAATATGGTTCTATGATAATTCTTGACATCTGGAAAACCAAGTCTCTTTTATTCTTCTTTAAAATTACTTTGGCTATTCTCAATCTTTGGTTGCAATAAATATTAGAGTCAACCTGTGAGCTTCCACCAAATAAAATACTCTCTTGGAATTTTGATTGGAATATCATCCCATTTTTACAGATTAACTTGAAGGTAGTTGATATCTTTATGACATTGAACATTTCCACTTATGAAAATGGCACATCTCTAGAGAGATTCTTTTTGACCATACCCATGCCCACGTCTCACTTTGCAGTGTCATGATATACCCAAGGGAGCATGGAAGTAAAGGAGCAGGCTATGCATATGTATTGCTCCCCTGTTTTCTCTTTCGGTATAAATAGATTAAATGTGGCACAAATGTGATTTGAAATAAGTGCAGTGCTTTAAGAATGACTGATCCCACACCGAAGGAGCAAAACAGTAGCATTTGAACTGAACAGAAAGGCTGAAAAATTGAACAAAGGAGGTTCAGTTATTAGATTCAAGAGAGTTATGAAAAGGTCTTAAACATTATGCAGTTAAAAACAAAGGAAAAACAAAAGATTGTCCTTCACTATTAGGAGTAATGAAGGTTGTCACACTGATATTTATTCATTCATTCAATAAATATTCATTTAGTCCCCATTATTTTCCTGGCAATGTTATGTCATTGGGGGAAGAGTAGGAAACAAAATAAAGCCCCTGACCTTTGTGAATCCAGTTAAGGAAGGAACTTATTAAAATATAAGTACTGAACACCCACTATATGAAAACTACCAATCACTACTTTGGTCTCAAGCTGCTTCTGAGATGATTACCCATCATGAAATCAACGAGAGAACAATAATCAATGTCATGTGGCATAGTACAAACTATAAATGCAACTAAAGTTCTGAGCAAAAAATAATTGATGATGAATTGAGAGTCAGAATAGTGTCCTGGAGGGAATCTGGAGTTTAAGGACACAAGCCAGATTGGTAGGTAGAGAAGAGTAGTGTGTTTGGGGTGAGAACAACAGTGTCAAAGTAGACGCTGAGATGAGACTCTGTCTACTCACATAGACAGAGAGGGACTCACCGTTCCTGGAAGACAGTCATGTTGGGTAGAAGGAAATGAGGTTGGAGAAATCAAATGAAGCCCTCTGATGCAGGAGTCGGATCACCAGAAGAATTTAAATGGCTGCAGAGAACCATTCTAGTGCTCTCTTCTTCCCCTCTGCTCTTTATCCTTCTTCCACAAAGCTGGGAACTGGCCTGATTAAAGCAAAAATGGAAGAGTTACTACCCTACACCTACCAGGAAGGTAGTGAAATAAAGATACTGAGAAGTGAAGACACAAGGGATAGGAACATGCACCTTGCCCGACACAGTTTGAAAGCACCCAGACATAGACAATGTGGTCGTGTTTCACGGAACATACAACCAGTGTGGAAAGGCAAATCTAATGTGTTTAAGACTAAACCAATACACACTGTGACCCCAGTGTTCACTGAGACCTCCTGCTCCTTGGCTTGAACTCCCAAATGCAGACCTGGTTAAATCTCAGAGTTCTTCTCATGCTTTCTGCAAATCTCCGGTCTTTCATGGTAGCTCGGTGTATGGCACCTGCACTCTTGTGTGATGCCTCAGTCTTCCCCCTTGACAATCTCCACCCAAAACTCAATCTCTTCATCAGTTTCCATAAAATATGCATGGCCTCCAAGCATTTTATGAGTTTTGTTTTAATTTCCTGTGGAATTGGGAACATGGAAAATGATCGCAACCTTCCCCTTTCTCACTCCTTTCCTCTCCTCCCTTCCTCCAAAACTCCCTTCTAATTTCTGAGTTGCTGGTGAGAGTTTCATAGTCTGCTTTATTTTGTATATGGATCCCTTCACTTCTCCCCGACTCCTTGCCCCAAACCATCATACCCACATTAAGGTGTTATTAAATAAAAGGAAAGCTTCAGTTTCTTAATGGCAGTTAAGTTTGTAGGGGAACAAACGAAAACAGAATTCTTTCACATGGAAAACGTACAAGAGGAACAAACCAAGGCAGAAAGAATATATTTCAGGCAGTGTGGTAAAAGCTGGGGATATAAGTATATAATAGTTGAGAGAAAGAAAATATCAATCAAGAAGGATTTTAATGGAAGAGAGAGATTTTAAACTAGACCCTGAAGAGAGGCTGGAATTAGTATTACAGGGAGTGAAAGCAAAGGGTCATTCAAGGTAAGGAAATAACTTTAATAAAACCACAGAGGAAAAAAATGAATCTGGCAACTGAGAGAAGGCAACTGAGAATTTAGAAAGCAAGATAAGGCTGACTGGGTGCTGGAAATGCTAGACTGTCAGACTCAAGAGTTTGGACTTAATCCAATAAGAACCCAAAGCGGGGAACAGGGGCAGCTTTGGGGCGGGGGTAGGGGGCATGGGGTCTCAGAAACAAGAACCAGAGGCCAAATACCATCAGAATTTTCTCTCTTTTTCTGATCTCTGCTTCTTTGTGTAGGTTGGCTTCAGTCTCTTCTCCTGAAAAATCTGCTTTGTCCACAGAGGAGCTGGGGTGATTTAGCAGATTCCTGGCTCATGATCCATGGAGAAAAGCTCTTACCTCTTGTTTCAATTCCAAAAATCTAAGAGATGCTATGGCTTGGCTTGAATCAAGTGCCCATGTCTAGAATTGTCACTGTGGTAAGGAGGGTAAGGTCATGAAAGAAGATGGCAGCTCCTAATAGACCACATAATAAATCGTGGCCATATTTGGGTAAGGAAGAAAACATGGAATTAAGAAGGAGGGTGGAGCAGTGTGGCATACACAGGACCACTGGGGAAGAATTGTGAAAAAGCAATCAGAGTCAATGTCTAAGATCAGACCCACTAGTCTGTCTTTCTTTCTTTCTTTCTTTCTTTCTTTCTTTCTTTCTTTCTTTCTTTCTTTCTTTCTTTCTTTTCTTTTCTTTTCTTTTCTTTTCTTTTTTCTTTTTTGGTGGTACTGGTGATTGAACCCGTGGGTGCTCTACCACCAAGCAAAATTCCCAGCCTTTTTTATTTTTAATTTGAGACAGGGTCTTGCTAAGTTGCTGAGGTAGGCCTCAAACCTTCACTCCTCCTGCCTCAGCCTCCCAAGCAGCTGGGATTACAGGTGTGCACCACTATACCCCACCCCACTAGTAATTCTCTTGTGAGGAAAATGCATTTCATTTTTCAGCAGGCATTGATTGATAACCTATTCTTCAGTTTCTATTTATCTATTATATCTTCTTCCTTTTCTGACTTTTTTTAAAAGATTTTTTGTTGTTGTTGTAGTTGGACAAAATACCTTCATTTTACTTATTTATTTTTACATGGAGCTGAGGATTGGACCCAGGTCCGCATACATGTGAGGTGAGCACTCTACCATTGAGCCACAACCCCAGCCCCCACTTTTCTGCTTTTTAAAAATTTAAGTCATTAACCATTTTTTGTGTGTGTCCTTTTAAGTGGTGACTTAAATTCTTTTTAGGAAAAATTAATATCAACTACTTACTAGCTATTATGAGTCATTTATTTTAAGACATGATTCCCATTTTCAAGATACTCTGAGTCTAGGAGTAAAGATATTATGTATGTAAACATCTGTTAAAACAGGGAGAAAATGGTAAATGCTATTAAAAACATAGACATAAGACCCTCTGAGTTCAAAGTTTTACTATGAGAAATAGTATTATTGAACTGATATTTGAAAGTGGAGGAGAATAGGTTAACTTTAGAGAGAAAGGCATGACAATGAAATACTTTCTAAAAGGAGAAGCAGGTTGACACAATAACAGAAGCAACAAAGAGTAGAATGTGTTCAGGAAATGGTTGACATCTGACATTGTGAATCTGGGACTAAACGTGAAGCGGGCCAAGAGGAATGGAACTCTTTCCAATCTGTGCCCAGGAATTGAGCTGGCCTTAAAAAAATACCTCTCAATGATTATAGGAAAATTTATAGGATATTGTGACAGGATGAAGGAGGAGCAACAGAGATGGAGAAATAGAAGAAACTGCAATATTTAAAGGTTGAGGGAAAGGGGGAATTCGCAGGATTCTGCGGCAGATATGCACCACATAGCAGGCACCGTCTTCACATTGAGGATTGTTCTTTTCTATTCCCAATCCTAACCCCCACAATCTACTCACTGTGGAAATATAAAGATTGTCCTGATTGCTGCTGGTTCCAAGATGGCATTTCCTCTGAATTAAGCAGACTGTCCTCCAGGGCCCCTGTTGAACATAGTGTCTGCCCAGATAGGCAACTCATTTCCTTTCTTGATGGCCCCAGGTCAGTTGTTCATACATGGTATTGGTGTTTATGGTAGAGCTATGAAGGCTTAGGGAATAGAAAGGGGCTTCCATAACAGAAAACAGCTTAAGTTGAATTTGAGAATTCCACAATCCCATGACTAAGGATTTTTCAGAGACTATTTTATCTGAAATGGTGCCCAGCCTTGCTACAATCCCCTCTCTATATTTCCTTTTTACTTTTTCCATTAAGCATGGTTCCCCCTAATTTCCCCCCAAATCATCATACTTTATTATAAAGAGTAGTGTTTCTCAATAAAGGCTGGCAGGGTGGGAGGTCATTTGGCAATGTCTGGGGACATTTTTGGTTTTCATCCCCTTGGGGATGATTACTACCGGTATCTAGGGAGTTGAATCCAGAGATGAAGTTAGACTCCCTACAATACATACACAGGACAACTCCCACAACAAATTGATTCAAAATGTAGAGAGAGCAAAAATTGAGAAGCCATGATATAGAGAAACGAGAGCTTCATGTGTCTCCATCTGTGTATGTTCTCAACTTGTGAGGTGTTCACTCCATTAATCAAAGAGGATCCTTGTGGCAAACAAGAGTAACTACGACCCCTACATTTCCTTTAACAGGAGGTGCCCTTCTTAGGGAAAGTTGTAGTTTTAAATAGCATATTTCCTCAACACATGCAGAATAAAGTTCTCATCCATACTCAATTATACTTACTCTGCCAGGAAGATAAAGAAAGAGAAGAATGTAAATAATGTGGGTGATTCTGTCCCACGTTCCACTAGAGCATATGCCCCAGAGGAGCGTGAGAAGCGAGATGTGAATCCAATGTTCCTTCAGTTGGTCTCAGTTCCTGAATTGCTCTCATAGTATGAGCATCTCACCATGCTGAGTGTGATTCAAGTGTTTTAAGATACATATTTTTTTTTTGTACAACATGGCCCCTAAATGCAAGCCAACTACTTCATCAGGTGTTTAGCTGGGAAAACAGCAATCTGTTCCAATGCTGGAGAAAAAAACTGGCTGAGTTGGAGGGTTTCACAGCCTTAAACATGATGCATAAAAATGGCCATGCATATTGTATGTTAAGGGTGAATAAAGGGATATTTTTCTAATGTACTTCTGACTTCATATGAATTTTCGCATTGCTCAATAATTTTAGAGCCAAACTCTATGTAAAAATGCAATTCCACATAACAGTGGTTAGAGGGTGGGGGAGAGGAAGAAGTCTTGGAATAGAATCTTGAGGGTATTACAGGTTAGGGTTATGAAAAGAAAGGCAAAATGAAGTAGTAAGCAAAGAGGACCCATTGAGCACATTGCTTGTCTCTCAATTTTCAGAAATATCTATTTGATCATTGAAAGGAAACATTTACTAATTTTTTAAAGGGAAGCTGTGTCACAGAGAGCTTAGTAGGTTGCAATATGACCTTTTCAAACATACTACTGACTGATAGAGGATCAGGGATGGGAAACTTACTATGTAATAATACCTGTTGACTCGTTAAATTTCTTTTTTTATGTGCCTCCTGTAGAATTTTTGCAGTTAATCCTATTTGATTGCTACCGGCAAGTAATAGGCTAGCTTTTTCTTTTTCTTTTTTTTTTCTCGTTTAAAAAGTCAGCAAGTATATGCCATAAATTCTAAACGATTTGTTTAAATATTAAACAGCAAGTGACAATGGCAGCTCTTGCAGGTGTGCCTTTGAAGTCTGTGTTTATATTGTATGTGCAAGTGCTCTGCATGCATGTAAACAGAGAGTGGTTGCTGGGTATCTCTAATATTGCTGGTGCACATTCTGCCAGTGGCCCACCTTCAATAATTTGAAATTGAGACTGTCCTTCTGATTGCTAAGATGAGATGGGAAAAGGAAAATTAACTCATAAATATTGCATGGGTCAAAAGTTTTATGTAAGATTTCGAAAAATAAATGCTATAGCAATCATTTCAGAAATTCCCATTTTAATTAAATACAATATTTTCAAAATTGTGCTATGGTGCATAGCATAGGTTTTCTAACTTGGGAACTTTCTGAATAATGCACTAAATAAAGAGAAAATTGTTCTCTACTCAGTACCACTTCCAACACATAAAATTTTACAATTTTTTTTTCACTTGGGCACATATTAAGGAGATGAATACTTTCTCTGGGCTAAATCCTACCTTTTGTTGTCACAGTTTAGTCCAATGCTTTTATAAAGTCAAATTTTTGAAAAGCAGTTAAGAATATAGAAATTTAATACTGAATTAGAAGTATTGGGATGTTAGATAGGACATAGGAATGGAAGAGTCTTGCCTAATAGGTTTTAGTTGGCATACTCTATGACACTATTAAAAATAAAGTTTTATTTGGAAATTATCTACATGCCATATTAAAGTCAGAGCTTATAAACATTTAGGATAGAATTTGAATCTGGTGCTGTGGGATTCTACAGTCCAAATCTTTTTTCTGTACAATATGCTGCTCAGCTACTTAAAACTCCACAATGAGTTTTATTTATTTATTTATTTTTGTAATTCATTTTTTTTATTGGTTGTTCAAAACATTACATAGTTCTTGATATAACTCCCATTTTTACCCCGTATACAGATTGCAGAGTCACATCAGTTACACTTCCACTGATTTACATATTGACATACTCATGTCTGTTGTATTCTGCTGCCTTTCCTATCCTCTACTATCCCCCTCCCCTCCCCTCCCCTCCCCTCTTCTCTCTCTACCCCCTCTACTGTAATTCATTTCTCCACCTTGTATTATTTTCCCCTTTCCCCTCACTTCCTCTTGTATGTAATTTTGTATAACCCTAAGGGTCTCCTTCCATTTCCAAGCAATTTCCCTTCTCTCTCCCTGTCCCTCCCACCTCTCATCCCTGTTTAATGTTAGTCATCTTCTCATGCTCTTCTTCCCTACTCTGTTCTTAGTTACTCTCCTTATATCAAAGAAGACATTTGGCATTTGTTTTTTAGGGATTGGCTAGCTTCACTTAGCATAATCTGCTCTAATGCCATCCATTTCCCTCCAAATTCTATAATTTTGTCATTTTTATAATCTTGTTTCCTCATCGAAATACATTCAAACTTTATACTATTGGCTACATATATTCCTATTCTATGCTATCCAAATTAATCAGGGCAGTGCAGTAACATAAATCCCCAAACCTCATGAGTTGCACGCAGTAAAGATTTCTTAACTCTATCATGGTCCAGTGCAATTCAAGCCCTATCCTTGGTAGGTTTCTTCTAGAAGTGACTCAGGAATCCAGTCTCCTTCCCTATTGTGATGCTACCATCCTAAACTCTAGGACTCCAAGACATATGCAACAAGGGAAAAGAGAGTTTGGATAATCCCTTAGGGGGTTTTGTGACCAGTCCTGGAAGTGGAGTGTATCACTCCAACTGATGCACCAGGATCTCGTCTAATTAGAACATAAATGCAAGGGGGACTGAGATATGTAGCCACTCTTTATGCCCGTAGAGAGGAAACTGAGATCAAATATGGTAAGCTCATGGCATTTTCTGTTCCACACCATGTGAAAGAATTTACTTGTTCAAATAGCAAAGGATCCTATAGATATAATCTTAAGGTTGACGTCAAGTGGAACACTGTGCTACAAGAGAAACACATTTTGCAACGGGTGGCTTGAGACATCAGAATAGAATATGTCTGAATGTTTGTGGGTGGAATCCAGGTAGACACCCTAAAAATCAAATAGCCCATTGTGGAAAAATATAGAAAGGAGAAATTATCAACCAGGTCAGATACCAAGCACATGGAGAGCAGGAAGGAATATGGGTAAGGGTATATATAGGCACAGATAGTTTATGTTTAAAGGTATGAAAATATCATAGCTAACATTTATTGCTTATTAGAAGCCAACTATTATATAGATTGTTGATCTCCATAACAACCCTATGACGTGAGTCATATTGCCTCATTTTACAGATGATGAAACTGAGGCATAGGGTTTAATAATTTATCCGCAGTCACCCAGATACTCAGTGTGGCTGGGCTGGGACCCAAAACTGGGCTAAGTCTAGCTCTAGTTCCATACTTTTAATCTTTACACCCTACTTCCTCTCAAAAAGTCAAATGTTCTGGATTTCCTCTCTCATATGGTTCTTGGTATATGGCACAGAGGCAGCTTTCCAAAAATAAATGTGAATTGCCAGATGTCAAAGTTCCAATATACTTCACACTTACTGATTTAACAGGTTATATGGGGACTTTGTTTCCCCCACCCCAGATTCCATCTCCTCTATGTAAATAAATTATTTAATAGAATGAACTAAATTGATAGATACCTTCCTCTATTTCCCCACTTACAGAGCCTGCCTCTGTCTCCCCAAGTCAGAAGAAAGCCAGCTTCTAATTTCCTCCAGAATAGGAAGTTCATAACTTCCTTTGTACTCTATTTCAATGTTTAGCAATCAGTAAGTCAAGTAGGTATCTGCATCTGGAATATATGGGACATCTGGAATTCTTTTTTGGAATTCCAGGAAAGCTAAGTCCTGGAGAACATGTGAACCAAAAGTGGCAGAATGTATTCCTTCTGCATACTCTCCACACTTATCTCAAAGATATATGAACCTGGATGTGGCGCTTTCTCCTATTTATCCCATAGGCAGAGTGTTTGCAGACTAGAGAAGCAACTACTAACTTTTCTTACAAATCCTTTTTCCTTAGTCTGTTTGCCATTTGAAACTCTCAAAAACATTCAGAATAGCCTCAAAGTAAAGGTAGCATTGATAATGTTTAATGACCTGTGTAGTAACATTGACCAATCAGGTATGGGTATTAGCCAATCAGGATGCGCAGTGGCTGGAAGCAAGGAGTCCAGTTATTCTCCTGTGACTAACTGACCAGCAGTCCATACACCCTAACCTTGTGTTTTAGAAAAAGTGACAGGCATGTAAGGGTGACTTGTGATTTCCTGCACATTCTCCTGGGTTCAAACATACAAGCAGAGGTTGTTGATACACTAGCTCTCCATGACAGGCAAAGATTAAGATCTGTACTTCTTGGATTTCTATGGAATAGTATTACTTGCATTTCAAGTAATGAGAATGCTGATTTATCTGGCATAGCTGAAATTCTTTTTATATTTCAATGATTATTTTTTGAGATTGGTTTGTATCTGGTATATTTCTTCTCACTTAAAAAAAAATCATTAATTGAATCTAACCCATTCTGAAAATTTACCATGTGACTAGTGAAAGATCAGCTCATTCTCAGTAGAATATTTAGCTATCTGATTCCACTATCTAAAAGATGGTCTCCTTGATGTAGAGAATGTAAATTCAGATCCTGGCTTCTGCATTCTAGTCCCTGAACATGACCTGCCTTTCACGGGTCATTCCTTACACCTCTTAACTGTAACCTAGAACTTTGTGTCATAGTTCAAACCTATCTGCTCAGTGGAGCTGGCCAAAGACTACTAATTGTCCTGTATTAGTTCTCTTCTTCCTTTCAGTAGTAGAATTCCAGTTTTATCAGGGCTCACGGCCATTCAAATTTACTAAAAGTTTGCTCTGGATAATGTGACATGTGCAAATTTCCTGGTTAAGGTTTTTGTTTGTTACTGGGAACTCATCCCATGGTTCTGGTCCCTGAGCCCATGAGGACACCATTCTATGAATGACAGAACGGCGGGAGTTCTTGAAGATCTCACACAACACGACCACGTAGCCATCCTGGACCACTCATTTTTCTCACCTATGTGTGAAATAGAATTAAATTCCTTTCCTATTTGAGCCTATGTATTGGGGGTGGGGGTTCTATTTATCTGGCAATGACATTCTATACCTATTATAGATCTGAAATATCCACCAAAGGCAATGTGCTAAAGGCTAGATCACCAACCTCTAGCCCTACTGGGAGGTGGCACAACCTTTAGGAGGTAAGGCCTGCTTTAAGGAATTGAGGTCACTGGGCTATGTCCTTGAAGGCAGAATTGGGATCCCAGCTCTTCCTCTCTGTGTTTGCTTCCTTACCACCACGAGGCAAGTAACTTTGTTCTATTATGCGCTCGCCACCATGATGTTTTGCTTCGCCACAAATCCAAAGCAATGGGGCCAAGCAATCATGGACTGAAACCCCTGAAACCATGAGCCTAAATAAACCTTTCCTCCTTTTAAGTTTATTTTCTCAGGCATTTGTCATAGTAACAGAAATCTGACAAATTTAATATCTGACAAATCCATTGGTATATATGAAATACTTGAAAATTTTGTTTAAAGTCAACATATTGCCAAATAAAGTGAGTGGTTAAACTTGTTTAAAAAAAAAAAAAAAAAAAAAAACTCTGTCCGATTTGGACTGAACACTTTTTTTCTAGGATGAGAATCAAAATAGTTAGCAATTCTTACAACTTATGCTGACCAATCACAATAGTTCTTGTAATGACTTAAAATTAGCATATGATATCATCTCTGCTTTTGAACAAAAGATGATTTAAATTAATTAGGCTAAGAAGAAATAAGTTTAGAAAATGACGCAATAAGAAGTACCATTGGAAGAACTGAATTTGAATGGTTCTGTCCCAAGAATCTGTACTCCCCTAGTGGGCAGTTCTCTGTAGTTATCTTCATTCCTGAGAATCTCACAGAGTACAGGTGATTTTTAAATCCTTTTCCTAAACTGAAACCATCAACTGGATTACCTACCAGCTCTAGTCATAGTTTTGTTTTTGAAGCTGCAGGCCTGGAGCCCATCCCAAGTTTTAGATATGGAGCTGTGCATCTGTACGCATGGGTTCTGCATCTACAGATTCTATTAACTGTAGCTTAAAAGTATTTGGGGCCAAAATCTTCCATCTGTATTGAACATGTGCAGGCTTTTTTTTTCCTTGTTATTATTCCTTAAATGATACAGTATAGCATTATTTATAAAACATTTATGTTGTATTAGATATTATAAGTATTTCAGAGGTTATTTAAAGTAAGTAAGAGGCTGTGTGTAGATTATATGTAAATACAATGTCATTTTTATCTAAGGGACTTGAGCAGTCAAGAATTTGGTAACAGAGGGGTTCCCGGAACCAGTGCCCCACCTGGATAACAAGGGACAACTGTCTTAGAACTGATTCACTTTATTCAAATGTCTGAGCAGAGAGTGATGGTAATATCCAGGACTTCTAAAACTGATCAAACTCCATAAATAAGCTCTACCCTCTATAGTTTCTGGCTCCCTTCCTCTCCAACAGTAACCTCTGCCATGACATAGGAATGTATCCCTCCCATGCAAATATGCTTCTATAACAAATATGACAAAATGTTCACATCTGGTAACATGAGGGTGGTGACTACCTTAGAGCCTGTGGGATTCTTTTTTTTTTTTTTTGTATGCTTGAAATATTTTGTAAAACATTTTTGTAATGTACAAAATATTTTATGCTTAATAGTATTTATAATTAAATATAAGTATAACAATATTTTAAAAGAGGCAGTCAAAAATCCTAAATGATTTTTAAAAATGCAAAAGATAAAAATAAACTCATTGACCTCTTATGATTAGTTTTTTGTGTGTGTATGTGTGTGATGTCACCATCTACTAGGTTAGAGAAACTTAATTTCTTCATGTAAGACTCCTTTCAAAGACTGTCAATGATGTTTGTTTTTCTTTCTGAATGGGTTCCACAGTCTTTTAAGGACAAATGCTCCAAAGTCTGCTAAGAAATCACATCTAGTCTTCTCATACTCCCCTTTGTATTTTGCTCACTCCAGGTCAAAATGGATTTCTAAGTAATACTGGGAATGTAGCAGTATATTTAATTTCTATTAAATTCATTTGATTAGTCATCAGATCTGTTTCTAAAAACACAGGAATTCTATTTTGATTGAATTTCATTATTCAACTTCTTATAGAAGTAGAATCCTACAATGCCAATATCATTTCTTAATGAGGGGCTAAATTCATGGTCTAAACAGGAAGTCTGGGCCCATGAGAAAAATAAAGAAATCCTCTTCTAAATAATTGGTTAAAAATCAGGAAAGTTCAACTTCAGCACACTTTAAAAAGATTCACATTGTAAATAATTTTATGCTGCATGTATTTTACCACAATAAAAATGTTATTAAATTTAAAAAAATTCTAGGTATAGCCACTAGGGTTTTGTCAACAGCTTATCACATTTAATTGACCTAATATTCCCTTTCGATTGGATGACAACTGAAAAAGAAGCATCAATTGAAGCCTACCTCAAAAGCCATGAGCCCATCTTTATGACATAGTCAGGACAGAGGGAGAGTAATAATCTGAACTTGATGTTAAGCAGCATTTTTTTGTTTTGTTTTGTTTTGTTTAATAATCAATCAGGTTTAAATGAAATACATCTACTTGTTTTTTAAAAAAATAGTAAGATCCAGCTATAATTAGCACTAAGTACTTCAAAATAGATTGTGATTTAATATCAATAATTAACATAGCATGTGTATGTGTGTGTAGATGCTTTTCACATAGAATATGTTCAGACATATTTCATTTTAAAACATAGATACTTAATATCAGAGATGTTCACATTAATAAAGTCATATAATACTGTATGAAAACTATCAACACCTAGAGATTTGCACCTGGCAGGAGGTTTGCATTGGAAAAATGGAAAGGATATCTAACTTTAATTCTTACTAAAACTGCATGCTTATGAAAAAGAAAGTTCTACCATGCAATTAAAAATGCTCCATATTGAAAGAGCTAATGGGCTGGCAACCCCCAAAGGATTAGCAAACACAAATGCAATATAATAAAAATATCATTTGATAAGAATGCATAAATTCTCTACTGTGCCAGCTAGATGAAGTTGGAAATACTCAGCTGCCTTCTTTGGGACAGACTCAAAACTTGGATTAGGTCCTCGAAATGAGCAGATGACCTCTGAATAAGATGACTCAGTAAGCTTCTTTAATAATATACCATTACCTCTACTTGTCTTGGAACAAAAAAAAAAAAATCACTCAATTTGGGTAGACTACAGGTGAAAGAGAAATTTGACACTTGCAGAGATTTAGTTTTAGTTTGCTTTGTAACACATTACCCATAGCAAATTTACCTCTATCTTTAGGAATAATGAGACATCTGTCATGAAGCTTCTTACATTTTTCTGTCTGCTGCTTCCAGTGTCATATATCTGACATGTGATAACCTCCCTTTATAAACTCTAATGTTAGGGGAAAGATTTTGTTCACTTTGGCTGCCCACATGACTATTCTTGACCTATTTGCAAATATATGACAAGGAACACAGTGCACCCTTTTATTCTGACTTTTCTGTGTCTGATACTGACCACATCTTTTAAAAATAAAATCATCTTTATTATGTGTACAAAGGCATCAGAAAATTAAAATTTAAAAATCCATTGGGCTTCATTTTACCTGGTTATTACCTGTCTCTAATGCATTAGTAACATTTTGTATCAAAATATATTTTTTCTTTTTTTTAATGGCTAAACATTTAAATCCTGAAGCATTTGGGTTTTTTTGCAATCATCTTTGCTAGAATAAAAAAAATAGTGTTGATCAAAATGTTGTCTTAGTTGTTACTGACAGCTGTTAAAATGCTGCTAAAAATATAGCAGCAACTACTGAAAAACTAACTGCTCCTGTGAAGTCCTAATGAGAAATTCTAAATTAGTTTTTCATCAAGTTCAACAAAAACTTACGCTTGTTTCCCACACTTGACCCAAGGGATTGTTTCACTTTTGTGTGTGTGTGTGTGTGTGTGTGTGTGTGTGTGTGTGTGTGTGGTTGTTACTGCACATAATACCAGAGAAACAGTCGTGGCATATAATTCTAATGAACACACAATCATGCAGTTATTTAAGATTAGAATGGTTATTTAAAGGTGATGAATTTCCTCCACTAAACCAAGAATACATGAAAAAGGAGGGGAAATTGAAAATGTCTTTATTTTTGTTAAAATATACTGCTGTAAGATCCTCCCCCCTTTTCAACTACTGTACATTATTTCTAAATTTAGAACATCAGTGTAGGCACACTGAAATCTGATTTGCTTCTAATAATATGGCATACTAATTGTGATGCATGTGCTGTTTGGTGCTCTGCCATCTCAAAATCTGGCCACAGAAATGTATTAAGTTTGTGTATTTTTTATTTAAACTGACTATAAATGGAAGTAAGGTAGACAGATGAATAAATAGGCAAACAAGTACAGAAATTAATAAATAATGGAAGTTAATAAAAATATACCTAATAGTCTAGAAAATTGAGTTTGGGCCATTTTGGATATTAAAAAAAAAAACCCTGATGTTTTGTGTTTATCTTCTGGTCCACAATTTCTTATTTGCTTGCAGTGTTTATAAACTGTAACATGTGTGTTTTGCAATAAACAAAGAAGAAGTTCTATCTTACATTATTCTCCTATTCATCTTCTCTGACCCCCCCCCCCACCCGTTTCTTTCTCTGACTCTCCCTGTCTTTCTCAACTCTTTCCAACAGCTGGTAAGAGACTGAAAAAAATCTAAGCTTTTTAGAAAGAAAAAGAAAATGCCAGTATGGTTAGGCTTATTAATGAAGTTAACTATGACTAAATGCTTTAGCCTTTAACTTTTAAAAATTATTTAATACAGTTATGTGATACCTAACGGTCTTTACTTTCTTGTCAGCAAAGATATGAAGAAGAGGTACATAAATCGTTTCAGAATATGTTTAACATTTTTTTTGGTTTATGATTTTTACAACTTAAAATCTGTGTCTCTCCCCTCCCCCAATGTCAGCTGTTGAAGAAATGGGTTGAGGAACTGGGAATTAAGGGGTGGCTCTGCTAAAGCTGAAAACAAAGATTTAGGGAGGATTTTTTCCAACACAAACTTAGATATTAGGCTTTGTATCTGAAGTTACATAATAGAGGATGTGATGTCACACATGTAAATTGCAAACGCTGAGTCGTGCACTTTGCTGTGGCAAACCTCAGGGAGTTTGACACTAATGGGATGGGGGAGGGAGGTGTCCCCAGGTTCAGTGACTGTGAAAAGGAGGGTGAATAATTGTCAAAGGAGATGTCTGATGCTTCTCTAAGCTGGAAGCTATTTGGCAGCTACATGGGAGATGGAGTTAAGGTCCTTTTCTGTGCTTGTTCTTTCTTAATTTCTATTTTTTTTCAAAAGAAATTTCTATCCTTTTGCAAAGAACAAATATGCTTATCTAAAAGGTTAAAAGAACAAACACTGTTAAGAGAGGTTTAAAAACATGCAAGTAATGACATCCCTAGAAACTCACTTTTTAAATTGATGGGACTCTTCATTAATGGGCATTGGAATGAATAGTATTCCTCACAACCTACACGCCCTGAGTTCTCTTCTTTGTTGGGGTCTCTCAGAGGCATTACTTGTGGGATGATTCTAAGCAAAACCAGCAACACTTTCTCTTTAAAAGAAAGTACCTGGGATCTTCCTCTCAAGCTGTGCTCAGAGGGTCAACAAAGAAAATACAGAGGAATGTGGTATACCTGAGGGAAACTTAATCATTCAAATATATTGGCATATGTTTACATCTAAATACTCAGATATTTAAAAAAATAAACTTTCACCCATTAATAATTGCAAGATCCCTTCATATCTCTCCCATAGGATAAGAGAAGCTGACATACATGGCATATGGGGTCCCCCCCCCACAATTAATCAATCTTAGCCTATTAAGACCAAACTATTTTTAAGGCAGGGAAAATTTAAAAAATGTGTGATGACCAAGGAAAAACAAAGCAATATATCTTCTAAGTTTCTAAAATTTTGCTGTTCTAATAACCCCATTTTGTACCATAGTTTGGTCAAGTTGTCAGTAACTGAGACAACTGTATTTGAGATTATTGATTAAAATAGTAGATGGGATTCCTAGGTAAAGAAATTTTATGGTAAATTATTTTGTAAAGGGGGAAGGAATTGTCAAGGCCTTATTGATCAATTTTGTAAATTGGAATATACAATTTATAGGTTACCATGAATGACAGGTTCATCTAATATTTTTATTATAAAAATTTTCAAGTTAACAAAGAAGTTGAAATGACCACCTGTATACCCCGTACCTAGATTCTTCCATTAATACTGTACTACATACATGCTTTATTACATATCTTTCCATCCTTCTGTTATCAATCCATCAATGTCAATCCATCTTATTTTTGATGCATTTCCAAACTCAGCTCACAGATAAGAGTACTTTTAAATGATTCTTTTAAAAGATCACTTACCATATATCATGTTAATTTTGAAATACATATTATTTAAATATTTTCTCCATTTCACCTAGGTATATCTTCACAAATATTAATGTGGAAGACTTTCTTACAAATAAGAAGCAGGTAAAATGTTGTTTTGCTGAAAGCCAAAATGCCACCTCGAGCCATGTAAGAACCAAATAGTGTAACATTATGTGGGTGACAGAAGGAATGGGAAACTCCGTACTGGGAGAGTGGGACTGTGGTTGAATGAGGCGAATGACTGTTTTGTCAGGGCAGCTCCGCTTTTAACGTGGTACTATTTGGGAAGGGATTAGCAAGTTTCACAGCTATTTAGGAACAAAACGCTAAAGAACCTAGAGAAGATGGAGGCTGCATAAAACTGTAGGAAAAGGAGTGTTTAAGCTAGAAAAGGGGCGTGTGTGAGGTCACTTCCAGATACAGGACAAGCAGGTGAACCTAGTTTTAAACGACGCTCACTAGTCTTCCCCGCGCCCTGCAATCTCCCACCCGAAGGTATGGGCAACGGCGCGGTAGACGAATCGGGCAGAAGTGCTATCTCGCATACCCGCGAGTGCCCGTGAACACGCGCGTACACACACACACACGCACACATCGCTCCAGTTGAGGGGCATTAGTGTGTCTGGGATTGGGGATGTGGGACTTTGGAGAGGCTCGAGAGTGAGGACGCTGTAGACAGACCCGCAGCGCAGCGGGCGCGGGAGAATTCCGGGATCGCAGCTCCCGGGTCCCTCCTCCGCCCCCCGCCGCGTGCCCGCGCGCAGTCCGCCGCCACCCCGCCAGGCTCCACCGCCCCCCTTTCACTTTCGCATCTGCGTAGGTGTCTGCCAGGGCGAGCGCGAGGGCGCGGGGGCGCGCGGGGCGACGCGGGGGCGCGCGGAACGCGGCGAGGGAGGGGTCCTGGCGCTCGGCCCCTTCCTGGGCTCGCTCAGCCCGGCTGCCGCCACCGGCGTCTGTTTCGCCGTCAGAGCCAGGGGACCGGCGGCGGCCGCGGCTTCTCTCTACTCTCCTACACGCCCCCGCGCGCAGACACCCGGTCGTTCCTCGGCGCCCCCCCACGGTGGGGGTGGGGCAGAGGCACCGCGAGCCCGGGAGAGGCGGGGAGAGGAGCAGCCTCTTGGGGTGGGCAGCGGGGGAGCAGGAAAAGAAACTTTTCCCTCCTGCCCCCGGCCCGTGGTCCTCGGCCCTTGATTACCACCTTGGGTGGGAACTGCACCTGAGACCTGGCTAGAGGTTAGGGCCGGACTTTGGGGGGCCGCAGAAAGGGGAGGAAGGGGTACGTGCATTTGGGTTCCCTTTTCCCTCGGCCTCCTTGCTGTCAGTGGCTGGGGTTGGGAGGGCGGCCACCGGTGCCCTCAGCCCTGTTTCCCACCAGGCTACCTCCGACACCGGGCTACCTCCTCCTGCTAGTGAGGGTGTGACCCAGGGAGTGGGCTGTGGCGCCGCGGGCTCCCCCTGCGGCCGCCCCCCCCCCCGTTTCTCTCTCACTGTCTGTCTCTCTCTCTCTCTCTCTCTCTCTCTCTCTCTCTCTCTCTCTCTCACACACACACACACGCACATACACACACTCGCTCACGCTCGGCCGCCGAGCTGTCACCGGCCACCCCAGGCCCTGGGAGGGGGCGCGGGAAGCCGCGCTGCTGGGCAGCGTGCGCGGGATCATCCCGCCGGACTGGCTGACTCCCAGGGCCAACACCGTCAACGCCGGCGGACAAGCAGCCCCCGGAGAGGGGACCGCCTGAGGCCCGGCTGCCGCTGCTGGGGGCGAGCGTGTGCCCGCGGCCCCCTCTAACGCGATTTGGCGCCGCTGACTCGCCACCTCCTGCAGGGTAACCACACTATCGCTCCATTGCTCTACCCACCGTCAGTAGGGTGACTGCCGTGATTATCATCCTCTCCATCCTCACGGCCGGCCAGCTAATATTGGACTTGCTAGTGGCGGCAGCAGTGGCGGCGGCGGGAGTCTCGCTGCCCCTCTCCCTCCGCCCCAGCCTCCCCACCATGTCCTAGAAAAGGTGAGTGCAGCGACAGTCACTTTGCGCTGACGGCGGCAGAAGGGGGCCCGAAGAGTGCGGGAGCGGCCCCTGGGAAGGCAGGGTCCGTGCAGAGGGCAGAGGGCGCGGGTTGGCGCACGGAGGTGGGCTGCGGGTTGGAGGCAAGATGCCTGCTGGGCCGCCTAGGGGCAAGGGTGCTGGGCGGCCGGCGAGCGTGAGCCGCGGCTGCCCCTGCACGGTTCTAACCTAGATTTTGCAAGAAGCTGAGATCCAGGGCAAGATCAGCCCTCCCCAAAGGAGGTGAAAACTTAGTAAAAGAGACACGTCCTTTCCTTTAATAATGAATAATTCGGCAACGCTGGCTGAGCCGCCACCGCTGCTTCGCACGCCCTGACCCTAGGTCTGGGACTCCCTTTGCTCCTGCCCACCGCTCGCGCGCGGCCAGGACACGATCGATGCCCGACTGCCAGCCGGGCGGGGAGAGCGCGCGTGACGGCGGGCCCCGCGGGAAAGTTGGAACGCTCGGCGGGGACTCCTGGTTGCAGGAGCGCGGGGGGCAGTACTGGAGTAGGGGGTCAGGACCAGCTTGCCGGTGCCGCTGCTATCTCCCGGAGTTCCCGACTGGCGCGGCTGAGAGTTCGAGTCTCCCCGGGTTCGGGTCCGGAATCCCGAAGCTTAACTAACTGTAAGAAGAGGAGGGGCCTTTGGGCACAGGGTGCCCTCCTTCCCTCACTGCTTTGGCCAGCGCGGAGCAAGGGTGAGGCGGGAGCTGCACAGCTGCCGCCGCCGGCCTGCGGGTCGCCAAGGGCCGGGGGACCAGATTTAGGTGTGTACGTCACTGATGCTGACTCTGGGCCAACCGGGAGCCTAAAACGGAGCCTCATACGAGGAGCCTAAAAGTCCTTAGAAATTAAAGTTAAGGAGCCCATCCTTCTGCTTAGTAACGGCAGCGTTTGGGTGGGCGGGAGGAGAATCCAGGTGGGGGCGGTTGGAGGGAAACCGAAAATTCTTGGTGCAGACTCTCGATCCTTAGAAAACAGTTTGGTTCCTTTCCTCCCTCCTGCATGTTTGTCCCGATTACGTGCACCCCTTCCACCCAATATAAAGTGAATATACTCATAGTAAGCCCTATTTCATATTGAACTAGTGGAAAAATCCAATACTAAAGTGTTAAGTACAGCAACAAAATTATAAGGAAGGAGAGCCACAGCTCTTGACCCTGGCACTTTTTTTTTTGGTGGGGGTGGGGTAGGGTGGGAGGAAGGCTGTGTTTAAAGGGCTTTGGCTGCACTGCAATCACCCGCTTTCCTGCACGGTTAAAACAAGGAAATTCAAATCGAGTGGGAACGTGATCCTCTTGCTCGCTGGCAGTGGAGACTGCGGCTGCTCTGCTGAGAGGTAACTCAGGAGACCGAGGAAGGGGGCGGGGAGAGGAACCTTGGGGTCTACTGAAGCCCACGCGGAGTCTTCCCCTGTGCGCAGACGCTGTGGGCGGCACTGAGGTCACGGCTGCTGCTCACCTGGCGCTGCAGGTGGAGAGCCAGAGGGGATAACACTTTGACTGCTCGCGGAAAAACCCGACTTCTTCCGCGTCACTACACTTTTCACATCTCTCCAGGTATCCTGGGGTCGGCCAGGAGGAGAGCTGGTTAGTCAAGAGCAGGTTTGGGGCGGTCAAGCGAGGGGGATCGGGGGGCAGAGCCGGGATAGGTCTCTGGTGTCATAATCACCGTCCGGACCCCCAAGCGCCCGCCGCCGCTGCGGCTTTAAGGAAGCTGCCGAGTCCAGGCTGTGTCGCAGCAACTTTGTATCAGTCATGTCGCCCGCCCCGTGACTGACAGCTAAGATTGTCCAATGAGAAGCCCGCCTGACCCGTGCAGCGTGGAGCCTTGCTTCCCTTCGGGCCAATGGGAAGGGCTCAGGGGGGCGGGATAGCAACCTGAACTTTATCTGGACATGTGACCCGTTTTTAAAAGGACCGGCTCTGCAGTTGGCCAACTCCCCCTCCGGGCTTATGCCCGCCCTCTCTCCCCCTTTTGCCCGCTTTGGCCCTGCCCCCTCCTCTCAGCTTCTCCGCCCGGGGTGTCATTGGGCCCGGAGACGCGAGCCAACTTCAGGCTGCTCAGAGGAAACCCGTGCAGTCACCTGGGTGCAAGAGCGTTACTGCCTCGAGCTCTCCCGCTGCAGGGAGGGCGGCACTCGCTGGCCTGGATGTGGTTGGATTTAGGGGGGCTCCGCAGCAGGGGTGTCGTGGCGGTGGCAAGCGCTGCAACAGGTAGACGGCGAGAGACGGACCCTGGCCGAGGCAGGTGTGTAGGGGTGCGCAGCGGGCCGCCTCTTGCCTTGCTAGGCGTGCGGCCGCGGCGCGGGTGCGTGCACTTCGCAGGGAGAAGTGGCTGCGTAATCCGGAGGCACAGTCAGTATGGTGCTGTGGGCTTGTTGTTTTGTTTTGGTTTTCCACTTTTTCCCCCCTTTGGCCGCCAGAGGACTATTTTGGGAAAGTTTGGCCACTTTGGATAAATGCCCTCTAACGAGCAGCTTTTAACCGCCTTTGGCTGTGGGAGGTCTACCACCCTTCTGTTTCCCCAAAGATGAATTTCAGATCGTTTTCCTTGTAAAAATTTTAAAGGACGTTGAAATAATATTTCTTTCCTGTATCAATTGCGGAAGCTTCCAAATCTCGGCCGGAGGTGTAGCGGAAAAAAGGGCAATTGAAGGAGATATAGATCCCATATGAAAGGGGCTCTGGAAATTCGTGCATTTCCCGTTCCCTAATATTCCCCCAAACTCTTGAGATCGGCTAAGTTTTCTGTGATCCTTTGGAATTCTAAGGGCAGGGGAGAAGGTATGAATCTTCTTTTGGTGGCATCCTTGACGCGCTGAATTTTAGGTGCGTGGCTTTTCTATTGATTTTTGAAAGATCAAGTTTAAATCATAATGATTATGGCACCATCAGTTTTAATTATTTATTAGTGCACAGGAGTTAGGAAAACTTTTGCTAGCAGAGGAGTTTTTGGAACCTCCGACTTTTAAAGGCAACAAATTTCTTCCTAACATTTTGTAATGCCATTTCTCTAGGTGCTGTTATTGAGGATATTTACATAGGAACGATAACAGCATTCTCCATCTGTGAAGTTTTAATTTCATGTTTGACATGGCATTATCACGGAAAGGCTTGAAGTTTTGAAAATAAAATCTAAAATCTAAAAGTGGAGCTTTTTACTTAAAGGGAGGCATAGTTTTGTTTGGGGATTTTGGAAAGATCAGGTGGCCCAAAGAATTAGGTGAGTGAATAGAAATCAGTTGTGCCTAATTCTAACTGGTTCTCCAGCTCTCTTAGGTGACCTTGGGCAGATGTCTTTCATTTACCTTATCTTTAAAAGAGGGGAAAGTAATAGTTCTCTAAGAGTGAATGACAAAAGATGGTTAATATATACTGAACTTCTACAGCTATGTAACTTAATGGTGATTATGAATTTCTGAAGGCTTAGTCATTAAGTGGTATCTGATAGTGAAATAACTATAGAAAATGATGCTGTTAAAATGGGACTATGTGGGGGGATAAGAAAAGTGAAACTGTTTTGAGATAAAATAGAAATTCCTAAGGATCTTTAATTATATTCCTGGGGGGGGGACCTACTTCCTTATGGAAAAGGGTAATTTCACATGGACTATAAAACATGAAAATTTGAAGTCAGGTTTTTCTGTATAAAAATAGTGTTTAAGAGCTTTTATATGCCTTAAAATAGAACCTCCATCAGGCTTTTCCTTACAATGTAAATGTTCTTTTGTCCTGGGGGAGGCCATTTACATCAAAATTGAAGGTGTATGAGGATTTTTGCCCCCACATAATATGCATTATAAGGCATGCAAGACTTATTTTATGCAAATTTATATGTGTGTGTGTTTATGTATGTATATGAATGTGTGTATGTATATTCCTCTCTGCTTCATTTTATGCTTTAGTATCAAAAACTTTCTCTTTACTTTCTGGATATTAAGTTTTGTAAGGATCATAGTCATCAGCTAGTTTTTTCAGTATTCACTAGTATGTTCAGATTGACTGAAATTATGCCGAAGCCATGGTCATTATGCTAATTATTTTTTTTAAAAAATTTCTTTTAGCAGTAGATGAATACAATACCTTTTTTTTTTTTTTTTTTTTGTGGTGCTGGGTATTGAACCCAGGGCCTTGTGCATACGAGACACTCTACCAACTGATCTCTCTCTCCAGCCCCAATACCTTTGTTTTATTCATTTATTTTTATGTGGTGCTGAGGATCGAACCCAGTGCCTCACACATGCTAGGCAAGTGCTCTACCACTGAGCCATAACCCTAGCCCCTCATTATGCTAATTCTAAAAAGACAACTTAGGTTTCCAGGACAACATAGGAAATGAATTTCTAACATGATCCATTTTTTTATAGACAAGACCAATTAAAATAATAGGAAGAATTCAGCATGAAATATTTCAATAATTTTTTTTAAAAAATGACCTCAACTGCAGTGGAAGCCACCCAGATGCTTGATATCCTCTGTTATTTGTGTTTATTGTCAACCTTTACTCTGTTTCCTTTGTTGAGAGGTATGTGAGGTTGGCAGATGAGAATACCTTAAACAAATCTAATTTAGATTTCAGCAAAGCCTTTGGCAAATTCTTAAATGATAGTCCTGTCAATAACATAGTGAAGTATAGGCTGCTTTATGATATTGTTCAGAGAGTTCAGGGCTAGTGAAACAGGACTTGGAAAGTTGTGATCAGCTGTCTGATGTTAGCTGATAAGCTGCTTCCTTATAGAGTCTGCTTTAAGATAGTCCTTGGCTCAGGGTCTCATAGAGATTCTCTTTGAATCTTCATAATAGCCTTATAGAGCTGGCATATGGCTCATGCTTTAGAGCAGAGTGATGAAAAGCGCCCTTCAGAGTATTAGTAGGTGTTCTGTGAAGAAAGGGTGTCAGTAGCCAAATTATTTAGGGAATGCTGGATTAAAAAGTAAAGTGACTTCTGCATTGTAGAATGTCCCCAAGGTTCTAGAAATGCACATTTTACTGTATGAGACCTCAAGAGAGCAATGAGTGACCAATCTTCCCAAAAGACAGTTGGGAGAACGAATTTTTTGGAATATCATCTGGGTGGGATCCTCCTTCAGACTCAGGGTAGGCCCCAGAGAGAGAATAAGGCTGTGGCCCTGGTAGTAGAGTGTGCCAGAGGAGGCCCTTTGGTAAGGATAACTTCTAGGCCTTTGGGTAGATGGTGATGCAGTGTACTAGGAAGGCGGTGTGAATTGGGGTGTGAAGGGAGTGAGATACACACAAAGTGTTCTGTTTTAGACGCAAATAGGCATGCAGTGAATTTGAACCTAAAACATCTGTACCTTCATTCACCTTTGGTGTGGGGAAAACAGAATATTTTTAGATACAGGAAGCATATCATATTTAATATTTTCAACCTGTGGCTATAGCTAAATAGTTTTTCCAGTGAGTAGAAAAGTCCAGTATTACCCATTTGGGTTCCCATACACTATTTTTTTATGTTCAACTTTAGTTGGTTTTTATCTACACCAGCTTTTTTAGCTGAAATTACCTGATAATATCTCAACTTTTGTGATTTATTTTCTCACTGTTTGTAATTGATTTTTGATTAGGAATTCATAGAATAATGTTCTTTAAGTGAACGCATGCTACATAGTTGGTAGATTTTAATGTTCTCAAATTAAGTATTGATTATTGTATAATAGTTTAACATTTTTTATTTGTGCTTTAATATTCATCGGGGACATAGTATTGAAATTGATAGTTTGTCATCTCAGAACTTAACATCTAGTACTGAATACAGAAAAGTCAGAGGTAATTATAATACTCGGGACAATTTGGGCATTAAATTTCATTATAGAGCCTTGTGATATCTAATGTTAACTTATTTGGTAGGGTCATTTTTCAATGGAATCTAATATGAGTTCTGTAGAAGGACTTCCTGGTCTCTATTTTTTTTCAGTAGGGAGGATGGAAGGTAAAAGAGGTGGAGCCTAAAGGAAGCTCATGTACAAAACTGCAGAAATGGCAGGATCCTTCGGTCGGAGATGATTTAGACTTAAAAGGACTGGAAAAACCCATCCAGAAAAAAATTTATGGCACATGAGTTAATTTTCTGTAAAATGTTTCTTTAGAGTGGTGATTTCAACCAGGGGTGATTTTTGTCCCCTGGGGATATTTGGTAATGTCTGGAGAAATTTTTGGTTATCAGGAATGGGAAGGGTTCATGTTCATGGCATCTAGTGGGTAGGGATTGGGGATACTGCTAAAGATGTCATAATTCATAGGACAGACGGCCACAAGAATCATCTGGTCCAAAATGTGCCAAGGCTGAGAAACCAATTTTGCCACTTAGCTGTGTGGCCAGTGCCTCAGTTTTCCCACTTGTATTATTTAGATAGTATTTTCACCCGTCGTATAGGGTTGTTTGTAAGGATAAAAGAGTTAATAAATGTAAAAGACTTTTATAATATCACATTGAATTATATAGTACACAAGAATTTTATAAACCCAGCCCATTATCTACCCAGGAACTGATACCTAGTAGAACTAATGATATGATGATATCTACAACAATCCTTGGTCTCCTTGGGCACCCAGACTATGCCTGTTCATTTACAACTACCATTTCAGTGCCTGGTCTTGGGCACAGGATATATAGCAAGCACTTGGTAAATGCTGTTGAGTGAATGAATGGCTTAACATTTTTAGGATCCCTTTAGATCTCCCTCCATTCACTGTGGAGAATAAAAGCATCTGGCCTTAGGGAGTCTTTTTAGCAGAGAGACCACTAGGGGAAGGTTCATGCCAGAGTCCTGGCAAGTACTGAAATATAGTGAAGAACCCTGGCATTCCTGAGCTGTCATACAGCCTCTCTGATCTGAGGACAAACTCAATTGAGGTATATAAGCCTTTACTTTTCAGAATTGACACCAAATCATCCTCATCACTAATTATCTTAAGAAAGTCTTAAAATTAAAAAAATAAATTATTTTCCTATGATAATTAAGTTGGGTAAGTTTATACTTGTTAAAGTTTATTTGTTTACAGAAAAGACTGACTAAAATAATAGAATTCAGGATAAAATATTTCAGTAATCCTATGTTTTAAAAAAAAATCCACCCCTGTTTGCAGTGTAAGCCCGTACTGCTAGACATCCTTCATTTTTTTATGTTTATTGCCACCTTTACTCTTTTTCCTTTGTTGAGTGAATTTATTTGCATTTCCATGTTGTTTTTAACAAGGCCATGTATTAGATATGGCAGGCAACTTCCATATGATCAAAAGATTCCCAATAGCACTGGAGTCAGAAGACTGAGTTGCAAGCCCAACTTTATTCACCGTCTCTGAGTTCAGGCAGATCACCCCACCTTGATAAATTCTGTTTCTCTTTTGACTGCCTCATCACTTTCCAGGGTTATTTTAATGTTATTTAATATTCAAGTAAGTTAAATATTCATCACAAAATCTAAAGGCTATATTAGAGCAAATATTAAATTTAGATGCAAAGTAGTTTTATATGATCAGTTTCTTATTTTGGCTTCTGAGGAAGTTAGTCAATATTCTGTTATGTCAGCACCCAAGAAGGTAAGTTTTAATATAATGAGAACTATTGCTTATAATAAGTAGACCGAGCTTGTGTAGCATACGTAATGCAGTTTTAGAATGATTGTTAGCATAATAACGTTCTAACTAATTCTGACATTTTAATATAAATTTATTTGTTAGCTATGGAGACCAAAGGCTACCACAGTCTCCCTGAAGGTCTAGATATGGAAAGACGGTGGAGTCAAGTTTCTCAGGCTGTGGAGCGTTCTTCCCTGGGACCCACAGAGAGGACCGATGAGAGTAACTACATGGAGATTGTCAACGTAAGCTGTGTTTCCGGTGCTATTCCAAACAGCAGTACTCAAGGAAGCAGCAAAGAAAAACACGAACTACTCCCCTGCCTTCAGCAAGACAATAATCGGTCTGGGACTTTAACATCTGACATTAAAACCGAGCTGGAATCGAAGGAGCTTTCAGCCACAGTAGCTGAGTCCATGGGTTTGTACATGGATTCTGTACGAGATGCTGACTACGCCTTTGATCAGCAGAACCAACAAGGAAGCGTGAGCCCAGCAAAGATTTACCAAAATGTGGAACAGCTGGTGAAGTTTTACAAAGAGAATGGCCATCGTCCTTCCACTCTAAGTAGTGTGAGCAGGCCCTTGAGATCATTTATGTCTGACTCTGGGAGCTCCATGAACGGTGGGGTCATGCGTGCCATTGTTAAAAGCCCTATCATGTGTCATGACAAGAGCCCCTCTGTTTGCAGCCCTCTGAACATGACATCTTCAGTTTGCAGCCCTGCTGGAATCAACTCCGTGTCCTCCACCACCACCAGCTTTGGCAGTTTCTCAGTGCACAGCCCCATCACCCAAGGAACTCCTCTGACGTGCTCCCCTAATGTTGAAAACCGAAGCTCCCGGTCGCACAGCCCCGCACATGCTAGCAACGTGGGCTCTCCTCTCTCAAGTCCGTTGAGTAGCATGAAATCCCCAATTTCCAGCCCTCCCAGTCACTGCAGCGTAAAATCTCCAGTCTCCAGTCCTAATAATGCCACTCTGCGCTCCTCCGTGTCCAGCCCTGCAAATCTCAATAACTCAAGGTGCTCTGTTTCCAGCCCTTCCAACACGAATAACAGATCCACGCTTTCGAGCCCGACAGCCAGTACTGTGGGATCCATCTGCAGCCCTATAAACAATGCCTTCAGCTACCCTGCTTCTGGCACCTCTGCTGGAGCCGGTGCAACCCGGGATGTGGTTCCCAGTCCAGACACACACGAGAAAGGTGCTCACGAGGTCCCTTTTCCTAAGACCGAGGAAGTCGAGAATGCCATCTCAAATGGTGTGACTGGCCAGCTCAACATTGTCCAGTACATAAAGCCAGAACCAGATGGAGCTTTTAGCAACTCCTGTCTAGGAGGAAATAGCAAAATCAATTCTGAGTCTCCGTTCTCAGTACCAATAAAGCAAGAATCAACCAAGCACTCATGTTCAGGCACCTCTTTCAAAGGAAACCCAACAGTAAACCCATTTCCATTTATGGATGGCTCATATTTTTCCTTTATGGATGATAAAGACTATTACTCCCTATCAGGAATTTTAGGACCACCTGTGCCCGGCTTTGATGGTAACTGTGAAGGCAGTGGATTCCCAATGGGGATTAAGCAAGAACCAGATGATGGGAGTTATTACCCAGAGGCCAGCATCCCTTCATCTGCCATTGTTGGTGTGAATTCCAGCGGACAGTCCTTTCACTACAGGATTGGTGCTCAAGGTACAATATCTTTATCACGATCTGCTAGAGACCAATCTTTCCAACACCTGAGTTCCTTTCCTCCTGTCAGTACTTTAGTGGAGTCATGGAAATCACACGGTGATCTGTCATCTAGAAGAAGTGATGGATATCCGGTCCTAGAATACATTCCAGAAAACGTGTCAAGGTAAGTGGTTTTTTTTTTTTCCCCCTATCTATTTTTTTTTAAATCATGTCTCTATCAAATGTTGAAGGTTAGCTTTAGCTTTATTACATTTGAATTTATTACTGTTTTATTTTTGTTTTTACAATGGTTTTTCTAGTCCTCCCCTTTGCTTGTTGATATAATGGTATAACGTTTCTGATGTAGAGGTACCGAACATTCTTAAAATCTTCTAGAAAATATCTCTGTTGACTTTGTAGGAGCATGTATAGGTGTCCCGCCATTGTCTGTTTTAGATTTTTGGAAAACGTTCATTTTCCACACCAGTTACTATATTTACGTTAGTAGACAAATGCTAGATATATATTTTTCCCTTTAGCTGTTTTCTGGTTCACTGAAACTGCATCAAATTATTTTCTTTATGGTTTTAGTCTTTCTAAAAAATTTTTGTATCACTTTCTTGGTTGTGAAAAATGAAAACCCCAATTTGTTAGGTACAAACTTCCCTCCTTCCCACCCTTTTCTAGGTAGATTCTTCATATGAAAGTTGTGGTTTTCAATGCAAATAAATCATTTCCTTAACTGTTGAGGGTTTTTTTTTAAAGATTCAGCACATCTAAAATTACTAGGTGGACAATCTTGCTTTCTTGGAAGTGAAATATGTCACCATAGTTTTGAATTGATATATTTATAACTCTTCAGAGCTGTAAGGAGACATACTTTATTTACTGTAAAATATCTCTTGGCTCTCTTTGTTGCAGATAGCATGTTGTATATATTTAGAAAAAACAAGGAAGAAGTTTCAGATGACTGTAAAGGGTGGTTCTGAGTTATGCAATGAATACTCACATTGGACTTTGCTTCAGTACCGTTTTTATTACATGGTTGTCATAAATGATCCCTTTGTGGAATATATAAAGAATTGGTTTTCTAGATATAGTTCATTCCTTTGGCAGCATGGACTATGTGAATATTTTTCTTTAAAAATCTATTTTGTGAAAAGTATGTCCATTCCATTAATAAGATAGAATTTAACCTGTATTCTTCCATCTTTCTCCTTTACTGGATTTCTTTCAAGCCTAAATCTTTCGTTTGTGCATTCTTTTCTCATCATTGACTCAAACCTTGCTCCTCTCATTTTTATAGATGCAAGCATTCCATAAAGGGTACAGTCTTATAGTTCTCCAAAGCATGAGCTCTTTAATCATGGTCTAATTCTGTCTCTTATATTCCAAACTTTAGCACGAGACCTAATGTGGCTGATATCGGAACCAAATTCAGCATGTATTTTGCTGCTTACGTTTTGTTTTATCTTCAGAGAAGGATATTTTTTGCATATAGTGTGGGTATTTTTGTTTAAGTGATGGTTTCATTGAGTTAGTGGGGTAGGATATCCTGGTGGCTAAAGGCATCATTGCCCTGGTTGAAATTCCAGTTCTGCCACTCAATTGTTTGTGTCCTTGTGTATATCTCTTTACTTCTCTGTGATTTAGTTTTCTTATTTGGGATTAAACAGACCTATCTTCCAGTGAGTAAGACAATTTAAAGGAGTTAATTTATGGGAAGTTCTTTGACATCTGTTATGTTAGTATGCACTATATACATTTCAGCTGTTATTTTAAATAGTTTCATAGTCTTTCCATTTCTTTTCATTTTCATAAAATGAAGAAAAGGGAAATTTCACAAAATCTTTTAAGAAATATTTAAAGTATTCAAGTTCTGGTTAAAAGAAAATATTTTGTAAATTAGCTCTGGTATTTTTCTTTAATGGTTAGGTACCACACATTTATTAATGCAGTTCTGCTTATGCTTTTTTAGTTTCAAAGAGTATGGATTTGCTGAAAAGTTTTTCTCTAATAAGTATTAGCAGAGAAATGCAGTAGCTAAAATCATTACTTCTTACCTTTGTTGTTTATTCATTTTCTCCTACTTTAATTCTTGTTTTCAAACTCGACTCATGAACCCCCTTCCGATGATTCAGTAAACCATAGCTGTAGACAGGTAGATAACAATCAGTGACCAGAAGTGTGGTCTGTCTCCTCTAGATATTCCAGAATTCTTTGAATTTGCTAATATGGTTGAAGGGCTTTGTGCTGCTTGCATACATACTGGGTTTTATGCCAGTTAAGATGAGTTTTTCAAAATCTTTAATGACCAAACTTTACATGTTATTTGAAATCTCTTGTAAATTCTTTGCAACCCTTCCAGGTAGATAATATCCAAACATATTTGTTTTGATCATTTCCAGAACAAAAGAAATGATCAGAGGATCAGAGGATATATAGATCTTTTTCTAGATTTCAGTCCCCATGATAGAATCATCAATTTAACCTCATTCAAGCTTTTATTCTATATCTTTTAAATCAAAATCTAACCTTTTGCCTCTTTCTTAATTTATGATGATGCCACTCCATTTCAGGTAATGTTAAATACATTAGTGTTAAAGGTCATAAAGGCTCAAGGTAGGGTGTAAATGTGTCTAGGTTTAATGGTATTCTCGACTTTAGGTTGAACTCTAGACTGTTTTTTAATAGATCTCAAGGTGAGTTTTGGTGGCTTCCAGAAATCTTTTCAAGGAAGTTCATGAGGTTAGGAATCAGGCACTGGTAATGACCCACTCCAAATGGAAGTAAACCAGTGGATTTGTAATAACACATGTTGATTTTCAGATTCCACATTGCAACTAACCTTTAACTCACCATCAGTTTTCACTGTAGTATCAAAGACTCCTATCTACCGTGATTGGAAAAGATCTTTAAAGTATGTCTCTCCTTTTCCAGCAACATACATGCATGAGGCCAGATTTTCTCCATGTACTTGAAGCAGAGCATATCACCATACAGTGAATGCAGAAATAGATTAAGATTCAGCTATGTTCTCTTAAGTGGCTTGCAAAAAAGTATAAAACACAAAAGGAGGACTTTGTCACTAAAGTTTGTCATTTGGGGAAATAGTGCAGTTTTTCATAAACATCTGTTTATGTTGCATGACTTATTTTTAAATGTGTTAACATACTAGTTTTAATTTCTCATTTAATTGGAACTAATTAGAAGTTTTAATTTCTAATGTGGGTAAGTATCAGTAGCTGTAACTGGCAGCCGACTCTTTGGGATCCTCAGTACTGAAGAAAGGCTTTTGAGCCCCAGAAGTTGACAGCTACTTGTCTGTTCAATGCCACAGGCCTTTTGGAGGTTAATGGAGAAAGAGGTGATTATGATATTTGTATTAGTCTTACTGGATATTCTTCTGAGGAAGGAGTGTCCTCTTCCAAGTAAGAAATGACTGTCACCTAGATTAATTTTTCAGGCTGACAGTAATGAGTAATGGCTGTGAAGGGTGTGTTGTCTTTATTTCAGTCTTGGGGCATTCTGTGAGAGCATTGACAAAAGTCATCTGTCTATTAATAATTCCCAGTGAGTGCCAAATTGTAAATTATGACAAAACTGAATGTAAAGCCCAGAGGGTGGACACTGGCCTGGGTTCTGTCATGTAGATGTGAGTTCCTTTGTCAGCTCAGGCACAAATGAAACTGACTCCATGACCTCCCGTGTGAGTCACAGCTTCTCTCAACAGCCTTAGTTTCTTCATTTTAAACTAAGTTGAACTTGATAAAAGTACGGGTTGGCCATGGAGTTTCCTTTGAAGAATCAAAATAGAGTATCCCTTAACATGTTGGCCAATCTGGTTTCAAGTGAGACTCATAAGCTTCACTCAGTTGTTTTCAGGGTACTCTGGATAGAAAGATGTTATTGTCATGTGCCATTTTAAAGGAAAAGTGAGGAAGAGTTGACTTGTTATTTTCCTTGATATACTGAATAGTTGTTCTCTTTTTTTTAAGAAAAACATCAGACCTTTCCTTTTATAAAACCTGACACTTACTATGAATTCTCATTCTCTTTATTTACACAATCCTTCATGGAAACAGGCTATTTCTGTTGACATGATGCTGACTGTTTATGGTGATAACCATAGTCACTTTGATAGCATCATTACAGTGCTAACATTGACTTAGACTTCTGAATATAAAGTTCACTATTTCAAAGGGCATCATCTGATAGGCTTCAAGAGAACTAGGTTTTTATCTTAATTTGTGCTGAATTTTTTTTCATAGTTTTTATTAAACAACATGCAGTTTAGTAAATAAAATAGTTTTTCTTCAGTTGTCCCTGACTTTTTTTTTTTTAAAGTTCACTTTTTATGATAAACCAAAAGTTTCAGAACTTAAGGAGTTTGTGGCAAACTTTGCCTTTTTAGTAAACTTTCTGAATAAACCATGGAGATCTCTCCATGTAATGCAAACTGTAGAAGAATAGTTGGTTTTGTGGGAGTGTGCATATGTGTTTGACTATTGGTACTTACGATGATAAATAAAACCATTACAGCATTACTTAGATCATTTGGGAAGGAGGACACATAACTTTCTTATTGTTTGTCTCAGAATATTTTGATTTTGGAAATTGCTAATGTGCCTAAAATTTCTCCAGGATAGTATTTGAAACGGTCTTTAAGTGAGACTTGCTTCTCCTGATAATTCACTTACTTTCATTCACTGATGGTTTTTCTGGGAAGAATGGTGATAATTTTATTGAAATGGAAGAACATTAGAGTTTTATATTAGACAAGTCATTATGTTTATGGTTTTGTATAAGTTTTTCTTATAATATCACAAATATCTTAGATTTAAATGTCAGTATGCCCAATTTTTATCTTCAAAAATCTTAGTTTATTTAGAGCGGTTTACTTCATTCATAAGGAGTGAGAAGAGTTGAGATTAAAAACCGTAGTTTCATTTAGGATAAAGTCAAAATTTTCCCCTGGAGGCAGTTTTTGCATGAGGGACATGTTGAAACCAGGACCTGGAGATTTATCATTTATAGATTTGACGTCTTTTGCAATATTGAAATTGTGGGTGTGTCGACCTTTTCTGTCCTAAGTGTCACAGTGATAGCAGATGCTATGTGGATCACTGTAATTTCACAGCAACACTCAGTGTTCAATGCCATTTCCCTCACCCCCAAACTACTTTTTTTTCCTGGCTGTTGACTGCTGCTTTAGTTTCATGCTGTTCATTTGCTGATAAAATTTCAGGCTGCTTTTAAGTAAATTATCATTTTTCTTTCATTTGCTAAATTCAAAGAGAAAAATATTGGCTTCTTGATAACAGTTAAATATAGCTGTTAACTTGGATATCTCTGGATGGCATTCCACAATTTATTAGTGAAAGCTGAGAAAAAAGCATGTTAAATGGATAACTGTCTTTGTATTAAGCTTTAGGGTTTCTGGTTTTAAACTTGTAAGGTATAGGCTTTGTTTTCAGTTTTAAGCAGCTTATTTTGTTCTTTATGTAGTCGAGTAATGGTGACATTAAAATATAATTACATGTATACTTATTACTTAACTGATGCTCTAGAAACCTTGGAATTTATGATTTTGAGTGTTACAGGCAACATCAGATTTCTCTGTTGAAAGGAGGTAAACATTGTTTATATTTTATACTAGAAATAGAAAACTTTAGCTTAAGGAAGAAAAAGTAACTTGAATTCTTAAAAAGCTCCCTAGGGAGAGAATGTGAGATAATGACTGGTCATCTAGATTCATAACTTTAGCTATGACTTAATTTTTTAAAATATTTATGTTTTAGTTGTAGTTGGACACAATCTTTATTTTATTTATTTTTATGTGGTGCTGAGGATTGAACCTAGGGCCTCACACGTGCTAGGTGAGCACTCTACTGCTGAGCCACAACCCCAGCCCATGACTTAATTTTTATTTGTCCATGGTATGTTAACTTCACCATATGTATTAGGGGTCGTTGAGACAAATAGACAAAAATTACAGTTTCGGACAGAATGAAATGTGGTTTGTAAGGGGTGAGGTGAACTTTGGGTATACTGACAAGGAGAGATTAGATGGGCAAGTGTTGGAAAATGGAGGGGGGTGTGGTCAGAGTTGGTGTTTATACTTCATCTTGGAAAAATGTGCAAGGGAGTGGGCACTCCCTGGTGGAGGGAGCTAGGTGAGCAAAATCCTGGAGATGTGTAGAAAGCGTGGATTTCGGTTCAGTTGTGTGGCTGCTGTGAGAGGGCGGTTGAAGAGAAGGAGGTTGGGAACTAGAAAGGAGTTGAACTTGAAAGTTACACCAAGATATTCATACTTAGTTGATTGTTGGGGCTGACAGGTGGTGTGAGCTGCAGGGCACTGGAGCCCTTATCTGGACACTGTTTGTCAGTTTGAAGAACGCAGAGCCTTGCTAAGAAATGATCCCAACTGTGCAGGAGGGTGGGAACTAGGCTCTTGGGAACGAGGATGTCAGGGGTAATGGAGAGAATGGGACAGATTTGAGAAATTACAGAACAGACTTTTGCAGAAGTTATTTTCTTGTATAAAAATTTTATGAAATGACCACATGTTCTCACACAAAGCATTTGGAAGTCCATCACAAAGAACTCCTGAAATAAGGTCACTCTTATGTAACCACAAAACACCATCAAAACCAAGGAATTGACTTTCCGTTACTGGTGTCTATCCTTTACATCTCATCGTGGTCTTGCCAGGTGTCCTAATGTTTTTTACAGAGTGAGAATCCAGTTCCAAACTGTGTGTTGTGCCTAGTTTTCCTGTCTCTTTAGTCTGTTTCACTCTGGGACAGTTTCTCAGTGTTTTCTAGATTTTGTGGCTACTTTTTTCCCCCCAAATTCTGCATATTAATGACATGCCATGTAATATTATGATACACATATACATTAATTAATAAATTCAAACATATTTGTCTCCTCTAACATGAATCACTTATTTATAGCAAAAAACATTCCAAATCGTTTCAGTTAGCTTTTGAGATATGTAGTCATCTATAGTCATCTAACTATGCAATAACACACTAGAACGTCTAGCTCAGAGAATCTGCAGTGTAGTGCCTATCCTAGCCTCTGGTATCTCCACTCTCAGCTTCTATGAGATTTTTTTTTTTTTTTTTAAAGATTGCACATGTGAGATCATGTGATACTTGTCTTTCTATGCTTGGTTTATTTCACTTAACACAGTGATCTCTGGTTCCCTCCAGGTTGTCTCAAATGAAAGAATTTCATGCTTTTTGTAGCTGAACAGTATTCCCTCATGTCTGATTCCATTGTGTACATTTCCTTTATTCATTCGACAGTTTAGAGAAACTTAGGCTGTCTCCATTTCTTGGCTTTTGTGAACAGTGCTATAGTGAACATGGGGTGCAGTTGCTTCTCAGGCATCCTGATTTCATTTCCTTTGGATATATACCCAGGAGTGGAATTGCTGGGTCATATGGAAGTTCTGTTTTTAATATGTTGAGAAAGCTCTGTACTGTTTTCTGTAATAGGGGTACTAGTTTACGTTCCCACCAGTGGTATGCAAGAGTTCCCTCTTCTCCATATCCTCACCAGTACTTGTTAATGTTCGTCTTTTCGATAATAGCATTCTTACTGGAGGCGATAACTCATTGTGGTTTTGATTTGCACTTCTCTGATGATTGGTGATGTTGAAAATTCTTTCATATACTTCTTGGTCATTTGCATTTCTTGTTTCAACAAGTGTCTATTCAGATCTATTTGCCTGCTTTTTTAATTAAGTTTTTTTTTTTTTTTTTTCCTGTTGAGCTTTTGGAGTTTCTTCTGTGTTCTGGATATTAACCCCTTGTTAGATGTGTAGTTCTTGGTATTTTCTCCCATGGTCTCTCCACTCTGAGGATTGTTTCCTTTGCTGTACATAAGCTTTTTAGTTTGATGTAATCCCATTTATTTGTTTTCTTTTATTTCCTGTGCTTTTGGAAAAAAAAAATCCTTTCCTATTCCAATGTCTTGAATGAAGCATTTCTCTTTATGTTGTCTTTTATTAGTTTTATTATGTCTATTTCCTTTGGATATATGCCCAGGAGTGGAATTGCTGGGTCATATGGAAGTGACCCAGGTCTTATGTCTTTGGTCCATTTTGACTTGATTTTTGTGACGGGAAGGAGATTGGGTCTAGTTGTACTCTCCTACCCTATAGCTTCTCTTGAAGATTTAAAAGCTAGTTATTTTGTAGAAGGTCCCTCCATTGGGTTTATGGTGTGCTAACCCGTGGTTTGGTTCCGTGGTGCACCTGAGGACCATTACAGGTGAAATGCTTCATTTTTATTGCGTCCTCCCAGGTACATGTGATTTCCATTTGTGCCATTTCTGTCCACTCAGACTCACTCTGCTCTGTTGAGGTGCTGTGTGTCACAGTTCTCCAGGGTAAAGTAACTCTTTTTCCTTTCCCAGTCAGAAGACACTTTGTGGAGGAGTACTTTGAAACTGTACAAACATCCCATTCTTCCTCAAACTTTGTTCTTTTACTTATTTCTATCTGCGTGGCATCATTGTTGCTTGTTCTGTGCACTGGGCTGGAGCCTGTTTGTCCTCATTTTCCATATCCAGGCTGTTCCTGATTAAGCCAGGGGGAGCACATGCAAGCTGGTTTCTGTGTCCTTTTGCCTTGATTTCATTGTTCTTTGGGCACTTCCTTGTTTTCCTGCTTTAGGCTCATCTTGCACTTTTCCTGACCTAGTTCTGGAATCCAGCATTTCTTCAAGGAGTGCCTCTCCTCTGCAGATGCTCTCCTCTGGTTGCAGTCCTGGGCCACATTCTGGTTCATGGAGCCACATAGGTCAGATGTCTAACTCACCCCACCTATTTTTTTTCCTCTGCCCATGCCAGACTGTCCTTGCCCTGCTTGGGTTAAGATACCCTGCGTGAGACCACAAGAACACCTGCCTGTCTCTCCTCATTGGACGTCAGAGCCACTCTAGGGCTTGATACTTCATTGTAGGCCACCAGAGCTGCCCACTCTCTACTGCCCACGAAGGATCACTCCTTCATCTTATGTAATGACTTTAGGACCAACTTGTTAAGGAAGGGAAGGAGAAAGCATGTGGAAAATCAGCATAAACGGCATGTCATGGATTATGGTGAGCAGTTAGGAGAAGTGAAGAAGCCAGGAACAGGTATGCAGAGGAAGTGATGGTATCTTGGTTGCATGAGTTTTAAGTACCAGAACTACTTCTGATTGGAACCATTCTCTGTATGGGAGGCAGTGTTGGTCCGGAGGTGTGGGGTGCCTCCTCTCAGCAGTGGCAATTCAGGGGATTGATGTGGATGCACTTAACTAAGAATTTGGAGGAATGGAACCCCATTAAGAAGATGAGCCACACATCCCAGTAAAGGAGATGGAGAATTGTTTAGAGAATCAAGATAGCACTGAGTCATGGATGCCTCAGTGAAGCATCATGTAATCTTAGGATTTCCAAATTAGAAGGGCTCTAAGGATATCTACAGATCCAACCAACTGTGGGCACTGATCCTGAAACGAAAGCCCAGAGAAATTACATGCTTTCCCCAGTATCATACGAAGTAGTAACGACAGGGTAGAATCTTTCCACTTTTTCTTTCCGATACGTTATCCTTCCAGTAGGATGTTGTGGTCCAAAACCTGATGATAGGGTTGGGATGACCAGGAATAAGACCTAATAGACAGGAGGGGTCTGGTGATTTTCAAGGAGGAATTCAGTAGAGCCATGGACATGGCCATCAGAGTGTGATTGGCCAAGAGGCAAGTGAGCACGGGAAAGGAAAAACTTGAGGCGTGGGGGTGCAGGGATAGACTCTGAACTGTTGTTTTGGTCATAAAGAGAAAAGAGGTGGAGGGAGGAAATGCTGGCACACAGACACAGCAGGATCAGGTAAAACATGTAGAGGGCAGTGGACTTGGGCGGACATTGAGATGGTAAATGGGGGAAGGAGAGATAATTGATGGGGACCGTGTCCTGGGAAGGTAAGAACAGGAAGGAGCTGCAGTTAGCCTCGGTTGGATGTGAAGCTCCTCAGTTGAACCTGTGGATTTGGGCAATTTCTGGCAGCTGGGATCACCCTCTCCAAATGTGGAAACTGACGTGGAGATCCTATTGGTGATTAACCTAAGGCCACACAACTAAGGTGAATTAAGAACAGGTAGAGAAGAAAGCTGAAGGTCCTGAGAAAAATAGTCAGATCTTTTAAAAACATACATCAGATTATGTGGCTGATACAAAGCTCTCTGGTGGATCCTCATTGTGAGCAGCATAAAGTAATTTAGGGTCTGACGACCGTATTTAGTATGTTTCCTCCTTGCTCATTCTCCTCACTGACCTTCCTGAGGCTCAGAGGAACCAAGGCCCCCGGTTTCTGTGGGCCCCTGTATTGACTGGTCCCTCTGCCGAGGAATCTCTTCCTCCAGATTTTTGTTTCTGCTCCTTTCCTCCTTGCAGGATTGGCTCAGTTGTCACCCACTCTCAAGGCCTTCCCTGACCATCTTAGGTGATGTGCTGACCCTCTCCTTGCATTCTAACACACCACCTTCTGTTTTTTGTTTTTTTTTTCTTATTTTAGTTGTAGATGGTCACAATACCATTTATTTCTTTATTTTTATGTGGTGCTGATTCTCTAGAACATTTGCTGGATCGGAACGCATGTCTGGTGTGTTGTGGATGTTCATATGCACCCATGAATGAAGGCATGAGTGCGACGGCAGAGGGACTCGGGCTGGGTTTGTGTTTAGGAAGAGCAGATGAATACTGGTGATTTTGTAATGTTACTAAAACTATCATTAAATAGCAGCAGGTTTTGCTGAGCTTAGCAAAAAATTGCTGTGACCTCCAACAGCACAGTTTTGGGATATTCATAAAATAATCAAAAATGCTGTTCTTGCTTTTTTGCATCTCAACATGATAAAGTAAATTGGTGATGGTGTACTCTAAGCTAATTAGTAACCTCTAAGTCTTCATTTTGAGGTTATTTGATTTTAATTCATGAGCAGTAAAATTCACACTTTGTTATGTGGTTCTGCGTGCTTTGCCAAATGTGTGGGCATGTTGGCGCCACCCAACCAAGATGCAGAGCGGTTTCCTCACTTGCCAGTGTCCCCTGTGTGGCCACCTCTTATCCAGCCCTCCCTTCACCCTAAACCTTAGTGACTATTATGTGTGTCCTATCACCTCTATTGTTTTACATTTTCTAGGTTGTTATATAAGTGGAATAATTTTCTCATGTAGCTTTTTTGATTTCAGCCTCTTTCGTTTTGCATAATGCACTTGAGATCCATCCACGTTGCTGTATCAGGGGTTAGTTAACTTTCTTTTTATCTCTGAGTAGCATTCCATTTGTGCCTCTGCCACCTCGTGTTCTTCAGTTTACCTATAGTTGATGGACATTTAGGTTGTTTCAGTTTTGGCAATCACAAATACACTGTACAGGTTTGCTCTGCATGAACATATGCTTTAATTTTTTCTGCAGAAGATACAGGAAGTCGAATTGGCTGGATCATTTGGTAGGTGTAGGTTTTAGTTTTTAGAAACTATCAAATTGTTTCCCAAAGTAATTGTAATATTTTACATTTCTACTGGGCATATGTGAGAGTTCCAGTCTGTTATATCCTCTCCAACACTTGGTAGAATCAGTCTTTTTAAATCAGACATTATTGTAGTTATATAGTAAATTTCATTTTGGGTTCAGCTGGCATTTCTCTGATGCCTAAATGACACCGAACATCTTTTTCACAGGCTTGTTTGCCGTCTTATATGCCTTCTTAAGTTTGCTCTTTCAGACCTTTTTATTAGGTTGCTTTCTCCTTTTCAAGTTCTTTTATTGTTTTTTTTTTTTTTTTTTTCTTTTTGGTAGCAGTGATTGAACCCAGGGATGCTTAACCACTGAGCCACACCCCCAGCCCTTTTTAATATTTTATTTAGAAACAAGATCTCCTTGGGTTGCTAAGTGTCTCATAAAGTTCCCGAGGCTGGCTTTGAACTTTTGATCCACCTATCTCAGTCACCCGAGTTGCTGGGATTGCAGGTGTGCTCCACTGCGCCTGGCTTATTGGTATATTTTAATGTAAACTTTTAGGTAGAAATATCAGAGCTAAGAGAGAAAGAACTATTTAAAATTCTGTATTGACAGGGAAAAACAGTTTTCACATTCTTCAGTAGCCACGGTGTACTTCTGTGGGTGAACAAACCCAGTGCGTTGGACAGACCTCAGGCTCCATGTGTCCTCCTCCAGTTGAGGAAGGGGACTCCTGTGAGCTTGTCCAGCGCTCCTCAGTTTGTGGTAGGTACAGGTACGACCTGCTCACTGGAGGTGAGAGAAGGAGGCGTTCTCTGTGGGCTGGGAGAGTGCAGGAAGCTGTGGGGAATTCAGCTGACATCTGAGGACTGGTGCATTTGGTGGGCAGTGGGGACTGGGTTCAGGGGCCCATGACAGGGCATGGCAAGGTGTAGTTGGTTTGCAGGAGGCCTGGTTGGAGGGGTTCCGTGGTAGCTGGGGAAAGTTAGATTATTGGAACCTGCATGCTGAAATCAGGTGTTGGGCACTTCAGACATGGCAGTATGTGGTGCTCTTGAAAACCTAAGAATGGCATAAAAGGTTTACCTGGGCAGGGGGATGGGGGATAGTGACAGAAGGAAAGAGCGGAGAGGCTGTTAGTATTGGTCATTCAGGTAGAGTAAGGGCCCCCGGGGTCGCACGGTGGTCCCGGATGGATAGTGGAGACAGTTTGGAGGAAGGACTCACTGAGTGCCAGGTTATCTGACTGCAAACCCACTCCCTTCCCACTGTACCACCTCGCCATCTGTGTTCACAGCACCACAAAGAGCAGACGGCCAAGGAATGCAGCAAAGACAAACGCAGAGTGTGCCAGAGACGGGGACAAACTTCAGGCAGAATTATGACACCACTGTAGAGTGAGCTCAGTGCATTTGTTGTTCAGACGAAGGGAAAATCTGATCATTTAATACCATATTTTTTAAGACTTTTTATTAGACTACAGAAAAAAAAAATGATACCCCCAGGAAATGGAAACAGGAAGAGACAGCTACTGGTTTGACCAAGCTGGAAAACAAACTCGTGGAAGTTGATGTAAATGAATCAGGAATAGTGACATATGGAATCCTGATATGCACACCAGGATACCAAGGAACAGAGTCTTGGCCTGTCTGGAAGTCTGCTGTGTCCTCACAGAACTGGGTTTGGACCAATTCACAGTGCTCTGTTCAAAAGTGGAGATGGGATTATTTTCCTCTGTCAGGTGGTGGAGTTTGTATTCACTTAAAAAAAAAAAATCTTTTCTGATACTTTTGAGGAAAGATGCCAGGGAAAGCATCTGGGAGGGTGGAGATGGAACGGGGGCAGGTATTCTGGAACCTCACTGGGTCCGAATGGAAGTTTCTATCTAGAGAGGAAACCGAAGAATTTATGCTCATGTGACACAGAATATTTTTTCTCCTCAGTTTCTGTCCTTTTCATGGTGGAGATAAGTGTACATGAAATTTTTTTTTTCCTTTGAGACTTAAGGAAATATTTTGGGTTTTCCATATATGGTAAAAATAATTTTGTTGACACACAGATCCTACATTTTGGTATTCCGGTAAAGGAGCTTCCCCCACCCCAAATACTATTTCTCAGTGAAGAAATTGACAGATGCCAGGGGAGGGAATGGGGGAGTTACAAACACCGCAACCTTTCCTTTATTGTGAAAACCTAAAGCTGATAGCTCCTACATTATATGACTTCTGAAGTGTTTAGACCCATGGGTACCCTCCCTGCCCCCCACCCCCGCTTTTGAGCTAATGTTCATTTAAATAGCAAAATGATATTTATGAGAGTTTTTAAAGGATGGGATGGTTGCACATTCCTGAGAGTAGAAATACATAAGAGAACTCTATGAACACAGCCTAGCATCTATGATTTCGTAACACTGCAATATGCTTTCTTAAAAATTTAATTCTTGCCAAATTTATTCTAGCAAGAATAAGCAAATTCTAGTTTTCTGAGGGTTTTTAGGGAAATTTTTTTTTAAACAAGTTTAAAAAAATTAATAGGGAAAAATGACTAGATTTCCATGTCTGTCAGAGTCACTACACAATCAATCTTCCAGAGATAAAACTGATCCTGAGCATGCCAACCCAGAGTTATTTCAAGACTGCAAATTAATGAAGAATGATAAAAGTTTTGTCATTCTATTCTTAGCATGTTGTGATGCTTTTAATATTTCAGTTGCTTGACTTTAAAGGTGGGGGGTTGCCCCTTCCTGGGCTTTGCCCAAGAGAAGACAGACTATTTTAAGACAGAGAACTTGGATTTTTAAAAAGAGGAATGCATAGCTACATGTAACTATATGAACTACCATTTTTTTTTTTGGTATTGGTATTGAACCCAGGAGCACTTAACCACTGAGCCATATCCCCAGACCTTTTTATTTTTTGTTTGGAGACAGGGTTTCGCTGAGCTACTTAGGGCCTCAATAAATGGCTGAGGCTAGATTCGAATTTGTAGTCCTCCTGCCTCAGCCTCCTAAACTGCTGGGATTACAGGTGTGTGCCACCAAACCTGGCTGAAATACAAATTGCATTTACTAAATTTTCAAAATCTATGATAGAGAACAATAAAGGACATTTAAAGGCACTTACTTCAAATAGAACTCTGGAGATGGATAGGGCCAATGGTCATATAGCAACATGAATGTACTTGCTGCTATCTAAGAAGAGTTAAAATGGTAATTAAAAAAAAAGTTTAGTAGTGGTAGATGGACATCATGCCTTTATTTTTTTGTGTGTGGTGCTAAGGATTGAACTGAGTGCCTCACATGTGTTAGGCAAGCACTCTGCCACTGAGCTACAGCCCTAGCCTCTAAAATGGTAATTTTTATGAATTTTTATAATAATGAAAATAGCACTTGGTTTTAAAAATTGGGGTGACATTTGCACAGGAAAAGACACCAACGTATCCTGCAAGTCAGTGTGTGAGCCCATCTACATAGAGACTAAGCTTGGACTTAATCTCTAAGTGCACTGTTATACACGCGCTCTCTTCAATATTGATTTCGTTCAAATGCTTGTTAAACACTGGGTTCTGTTTAAGCTTAGTCCTGGGTGGGTGGTTCGAGCAAAGAATGAGTTTCCTCATCCTTTAGGAACACCCACCCTAGATACATTCAGTATTCCACAACACAGTAGGTCATGGTAGGTACTATTCAGGAGGTAGCAAAGAACGTCTTGAGAACATGGGGCAGGAACACTTGGAAATGAAATATCAATTTCATTAGTAAAATGATAAGGTCATAAGCAAAATTAATGTGATTAGTAGGATTCTTGGTTTGCAAACAGCACGGGAGCCATCTCTTACTAGCTTAAGCAGAACTGCCTGTTGGCTCACAGTATGGGAGGAGTTCAAGGGGTAAACCTCAGGCTTGGCTGGATCCCAGTTTCAGAAGGGGTTCTTGTAGATTTCTTCATCTATCTGTTGGAGCTTTTCCCTTTTCATTCAGCTTTAGTATCAGGGACTATGGCTAATAGTACTCTTTGCTTACATTTTCATTCATTTCTGGTCCTGGTAAAAGGAACACTCTCTCCTGATAGAGTCAAATTCATTGGACTCGCTCGTGTGTCTGCCTTTGAGCAGATATGGTGCGTCTGTGCATTTACCTGTGTGCACATACATGCATGTGGGTAGTGGGTACTTGGCCTCACCCAGCCCTGTGGAGTGAGAGCACAGTCTGATGATTCCCCCAAGAGTCCAGGGAAACACACAGTGCCCTCTGCATTCGTAATTTACCATCTGAACCTACAGCCAGCTGTTCATCATTCCTGCCTGTTCATCTCTTTCCTGTTGCTAATACCACAGACAAAATTAAAAGAGGTTTATTTTGGCCCATGCTTCTGGAGTTGCAAGGTCAGATTGCCACACCTGGTGGTGACCTTCTTGCTGGCAGAGTCCTAAGGAAGTCCACCAACACCTGGCAAGAGATGGAGTGCACTTGTGTACATGTCTCTCCTGATTTTTCTGCCTCCTCTCATAAAGCCACCAGGTTTCAATCCTGGTGCTCCACCCTGATGACCTTATCTAGGCCTAGTTACCTCCGAAGTCTCTGCCTCTATACACCCTAGTCGCACTGCCGCCTGCCCCCCATAAAAGCTCAAAGGGTCATTAAATTCCAATACGTGAACCCTTGGAGGACACACTCCATAACAACTTAAACAGAAACCCTAACAGCTTATTTAAATAGAAAAGTTAACCACATGGCTTGGTTCTCTGTGCATTACCATGAAGAACACTTTCCTATGATTGAAGTGAAATATTTAGTAATATTGCAATCTTATGGAGAACAACAACAAAAAAGTGATGATTAGAAAGGGCCAACGTGACCTTTCTTAAGAGGGAGAGATCATTTGACAATGTTTCATGGAATACATGTACAGATGCTTTAATGATAAAATTTGGTACCGACCAGAATGTGTTCCAGGAATAGTACACTGTAGATTTATCCTCATTCTCCTGATACATAGAAAATGTTGGCATTAATGTAACTCTATAAGGCTCACTGAACTGGTCCTGGGAACACGCCAGCCATCTAGAGCTCATTGTCCTGTGCCCGGGAACGCCTAGGTGTATTTTTCCTCATGTTCTCTTTGGCCTGTTCATGAAGCACCTGTGTCATTCTTGCTACAAATGATCTTTTCTGAGTACGGGTGCATTATTAACCCAATGAGCCAATAGTTGCCCCACCAGCATGGTACGTGTTCTTAAATTTCTAATTTTGCAGATGGCTTCAGAAGATGCATGGGCTTCTTCCTCTACCAAATACCTCATTACTCCATGGACTCCAGGCTAGGATCTCTTCCCAGTTGTTGTTAAAATGTAACTTCACAGCAGGAAGAGGACCATAGTGATCAGCTACCAATAGAGTGTTTATAGCTGAGAATGCACTTTGAATTGTTTGTCCAACAGAAGTGCCAGGTTACACATTTGTTCCCATCATCGTATATGTGGTAAATATTGATGCAGGGTGACTCTCTGGGCAAAAGAATCTCATGAATTGGGGAAGGCCAAGAGATCCATATGAACAGACTGTTTGAAAAAGATGTGTTCCCAGAAGCTTGTAGATGTTGGCAGGTAATGGGGTGGGCTCTCTAGGGAGGACGTGTGTGATCAGGAGGTAGGGTCCTGGCACGGTGGAAATGTGTAAGAAGTGAACGCACAGGGAACTGGAAGGAGGTGGGAAGGCTGCTGTTGCCGTCATACTTCACTGGCTTGCCGCATGACCTTGGACATATCACTTGACCTAAAAACCACTTTCCATGTCTGCAAACTAGTGACGGCAGTCGTCCTTACCTACTGTGGATATGGGAAGTTTTTCTCAGGTAATTGGTGGAAAGAGCTGGAGAATGCTCAATGAAAGTCATACTACTTATTGGTGATGGTCATTAATTCCAATTGGAATTGAAATACAGGAATGAGAACAGATAAGAAGCATAGTGGAGCCAGCCGCTTTGGAGGCGGAGGCAGGAGCATCGCCAGTTCAAAGCCAACCTCCGCTACTTAGTGAGGCCCTAAGCAACTTAGTGAGTCCCTGCCTCAAAAAACGGTGGGGGGGGGGGGTTGGGGATGTGATTCAGTGGTAAAGCTCCCCTGGGTTCAATCAGGTACCCTCAGAAAAAAAACAAAACAACAACAACAACAAAAAAAAAAACAAGCTACAGTGGGTGAATAATTACTCATATGAGAATCTGACCTAAAAGATTCATGGTGAAAAGCATTAGCAATGTAGTTGTAATAAATTTAACCACAAAACTAACAGGATTTTGGAGGGGGGGGGAATCCTCCCAGTCCTTTGTGCCCTCATGAGGTAATTGAGAATCTATTCTTTGAATTCCAAAAATAGAGATTTTGATGAAGATGGCTTAGATGAGTGATTTCTCAACTCGTTTTCAGTGCAACACAGAGGAAGGTTAATATTCACGGATGGCGCTTCCTCGGCAGGCAGCAGGTCTGCTTTTGCAGTGTGGTGTGGGCATGCCTGTGTAGGCAGGAGAGCAGAGAAAACCATAAGCTTTCTGTTTTTGTGATATTCACAAAAATCAATACTTGGCATAAAAACATGACTCAGTAAGAATTGCTTGTTATGAGCCGTTGCATAGATCAGGCAGGCAGCACTGTATTGTCCTGCGGTGGTTGTAACATCCACCTCTCCTCCCACTGGGGAAAAGATTCAGAACGCAAACGAGAGTGGCTTCGTCCTAAGGAGGGAGCATCAGCCTGTTCCGTGTCCCTGTATTAAAACTCAATCATCCACAAACATCAGTCTTTTTTTAAAAAAAAATTTTTTTTAAATGTTGATGGACCTTAATTTTCTTCATTTATTTATATGCATGCTGAGAATGGAACCCAGTGCCTCACACATGTTAGGCAAGCGCTCTACCACTGAGCCAGGACCCAGCCCCAACATCAGTCTTACTGTTAACAAATTCTGTGGCACACAGCTCACAACTGCTCATGCCTTCTTGCATGGAACTCTGTAAGGACCTCTGGCTTAGAGGAAAGTCTGAGAAGTCAATAAAAATCAGCTTCCCTCTCTCTCCTCCTTAAAATCACTGAAGGTGTAACACTGTCCCAGCATAAGAACTGGTGAGCAGATGATAGCAAAATGCATAGCTGCTTTTTTCTTTGGACAACAGAAAAAGTGAAAAGAAATAGGGTTTTGGATCAGGTATGAAAAACCTGCCGACCTAGTAATTATTGTACATCCCTGGGCTGGAATTCCTGTTGGGAAGGCCCTTGAGAGGTTTTTCCCTGTGGGTTTTTAAAGGTAAGAATAATTTTCACGTTGGAGTTGTTCTCGATGTGGCTGTAACCAGAATAGAAGTATCTTAGATTATGACTTTTTCTGAAATTGAGTAATTTTGTGGTAATAAGTCAGCATATGTTGGTGTCTCGTCTAAAAGCGACACCAAGATAAAAACACGTTATGTAAAACCATCTATATAGTATCAAGTCTTTACAATTCTACTATGCTTAGCATGGGATGCCAGCTTCGTACCCCGGATCATTTCCAGATGGTTTAAAGAGAACCTCCGTGGAGAGAGACTCTGGGTTGAACACATACCTGTCTGCTGCCTGGGGAAATATTTGCAAGAGCGGAGCAGTGGGAGAAAGCCCAGACTCACTCCAAATGTACTGATTATAGAAAGGTCCGGGGTGCCTACATGCCAGACACAATTAAGACAGAGGGTGGGAAATGGTGAAGAGGTTAATATCTTTGTACTAAGAGCTGATACAAATCGGTAAGAAGACTTGCAACGGGGGGGGGGGGGGGGGGGGGGAGCAAGCAAAGGACAGTTGATGGAAGAGTAAACACTTATGAAATTCTAAGCTGTTTAGTCACGCTAGTAAATAGAGAAATAGAAATAACGAAATTGACAATTAGATACCCTTTTTAATCCTTCTGGTTTTCAGAAAGAGCAAATGGTGGGTAAGGCGTATTAAAATCATTATTCTTGGACATCAGGGGGAAGTACAGAGACACAATTTGGCAGCTGACTTGTTTGAATCTCATCTTCAGTGCTTATAAGCTGTGTGACCTTGGGCAAGTTATTTAACCTTCCTGTGCCTAGATTTTTCTCATCTGTAAAAAGGGAATGATACACTGTTACAAACAGAATTGTGATGAGTTCATTGAGTAATGACTATAAAGTGTTTAGAAAAGTGCTTATCTATACCCTACATAGATATGTTTACTTGTTATAATTACCATTCTTTATGTACCTTGGAAGGTCCAGTTTCTAGAACTGTATTATTAGGGTTTATTTTACATGTGGATGAGGATTCATGTATAATGGTATTCATTTATGGCTTATTAAAATTTAAGTAACTTCCCACCCACCCCCCCATGAATTGGAGATTAGCCAAATCTTAGTGAATTTTATTTTTATTATCATATAAATGCAGCCATTTCTATGAAAAAAATTATGGGTATTTATTAAAACCTGTTTTTTTTTCTATTTAATGTATGATGTACAACTCTGTATTTAGATTTGTGCACATTTATGCACGTGCATGTTTCATCCTTAGTGGAAAGTGTGTGCATTTCCATTCATAAGAAGGAACTATCTCCTGTTTACCTCTGAGGAATAGGATTGCCGTTTCGTTAATGTTTTTTCTTACATTTATCAAGTTTTCTGTAACGAGTATGCATTATTTCTACAGCCAAAAAAAAAAAAAATTGTTAAAAGAGGATCAGTAGGATTTCATTGGCGGGCATGATGAGCCTTTCCCAGGGCGTGGCCATTATCAGAGGAGTCAGGGATCCTGAGCTGAGGAAAGCTGTGTCCAGTTATGGACTTGACTTGATGGACATGTTTTTCTGGCTCTCCAGACCACCTCAAAGACCTGAGCATGCCCGCCTCACAAAACAGCTCTGTCTATTGTAGGTTTTTTCCCTGTTTCTGGGTTCCTTAAGGTTGTTGCATCAATTATTGAAGCGACTATTAAATCTGCTCAAGAGTAGATTAAATTGTTTTGTTTATAATTATCTGAATAAGCAAGCCTGATGATTAAGCAGGTTTTTTTCAGTAGTACAGTTTATTTCCTAAGCCAGTAAAGTAACCTTAAGGTATTAGGAAGAATTAAAAAAAAAATTGCATTAACAACAACAACCCCCCCCCCCCAAAAAAAAAAAACCCTATGTCCTCATATTTACTCCTCCTTCACTTCATGATCTTTCCTCCTTCCTGCTTCTCCATTTTATCAGCCCTGACATTTAACCTCTTCAATTCCAGTGATCCCATAAGAATAGTTCTTTCAGGTACTTACATTAGATGGTCAATGTGCTTTCCCTTTTTTTTTTTTTAAGTTACATTCTCTCACATGCTCATCCGTTAGCTTAATGATATGAAGAAAAGTTAATTGAGTAAATAGGAAGGGTTTTATTTATTAATTGGTATTAAGTGAATCATTGGGAATTCTATGAAATTAAGATTTTTCCCCCCCATGGGCTAATCAGTTGCACAGTATTTTAATGATATGCTTTTATGCATATGATGAAGTACTTGTTTTTAAACCAATTTTGTTAATAACCCCAATGTTGTTAATAACTTCATGGTTTGCAGTTATTCTGCTGGCTGAGTATTCTATTCACTGAGGCTCTGATGACAAAGGAAATAGTAACTTACCTGGATTTATAAATTGTCCAGCTGTTAGGGGCTAAGTAGCATTTCTAATAGTAAAAACTAAAGTTCTCATAAGGAAAACTAAGTGGAAAATAATTTACATGTAAATTTCCTTTCACAAGGTCTCATGTTTAGTCTCAGTATATGTGACAAATTATTTTGTAGAAGATCTTAATGAATTTAAGTTTGGCCAGTTGGTAACATTTTTTTAGTATATTTCCGAAAGTAGCATGAAATCAGAATTGTTTTAAATAAAGATGAAGGTAGATTTCAGTGATCTACTGGATGCTGCAGTCAAACTATAGGAACACCAAGTTGTACAGACGTGGGTTAAGAGCTTTTACAGGATGCCTTATTTGTCTAAATATTTTACAATTAAATTATCAGTGCAAATAATAATAGCCATATTTTGCCACCCAGAGTTAATGAAATATTTTCATTTAGTTCAGCTCTTTTTCAAAATCAGAGACAGAATATTACAGATGACATTTCCGTCTCTTGGGATCTTGTCCACTCTCAGTTCTTGTCTGTCTTTACTGAGGCAGTCCACGTCAAGAAAGTTGTGTGTATTCTTTGTCCACATTTTTATCCTATAGACATAGATATACGTGTATATTTAACAATTTTATAGGAATGGAATATTAGCCTTGCAAAAACACCTTAACAGTTTTTGAGCTCTGTATGCAATGATCCATTTAGATCTAGTTTATCCTAATTTAATGGCTTGATGGTATTGCATTGCTTATCTACCTCCCTGTTAATGGACATGTAGGTTGTTTCCAGTTTTATTGCTAATAAACATAGTGTTATGAAGACCAGTTTTGTAAGTGTTGTCTTGTACACATGAGCCAAGAGTCCTCTGGGATATGTAATTAGAAGTAGAATTTGAGGATAATGAAGGAATGTTCATATCTGGAATTTAGAAGGTTTTGCTTAATGTCCCCAGTATGTGAGTACCAGTTTACATTCTCAGGAGCATGTATGATTTCTCACAGCCTTGCTGACATGGTGCATCATGGGAAGGAAGTAATATATCATTTGTAGTTCAGATATGAATCTCCTTGTTATTAGTAAGTTTGGGTGTATTTTCATAGGCCTATCAGACTGGGTTTCCTCTTCTGAAAATTGCTATTCATATCTGTTTATCCACATTTCTTGTGTTCTGTTGATCTGTAGATTATTACAGGTTGAGTCTCCCTTACCTGAAATGCTTAGGAGCAGAAGTGGTTCAGATTTCTGATTTTGCCAGATTTTGGAATATTTGCATATTCTTAATGAGATATTTTGAGGCTGGGACCCAAGTCTAAACACCAAATTTACTAATGTTTCAAATACACTTCATAACATAGTCTGGAAGTAATTTTATACAATATTTTAAATAATTTTATGCATGAAATTAAATTTCACAGTGTGGAATTTTCCTTTCCTGGTGTCGTGTCAGCACTCAAAAAGTTCTGGATTTTGGAGCATTTTGGGGTTTTGAATTTTTGGATTAGGAATGCTCAGCCTGTAATCTGTGCTCTTCACCTTTGGTTATGTGAGCTAAAAGAGGATCTCCCAGGTGATGGCCTGTTCTTGAATCTTACATCCTCTTTTTCATACAGATAAGAAAAATTTCACTTTTTTCTTCGTTTGTGCTTTATGTGCCTTGTCCAAGAAATCTGCCCCTACCAAGTTCATAAAGCTATTTTTTAATATGCTTCCAGTGGTATTCCTGTCTTTCTGTAAGTCTCAAAGCTTGTCATGGAAGAGTTGATAAAATAATTTATTTCTCTGAAATGTGGTTACTTTAGGAAATGATGCATTACTACCACCGTTCTCTAAAATAATCTCTGCAGCAATGGGTATAATTTCCTGTGATATTTAAGGGTTGGAGAACAGAAAACAGTCACACACTGTCTTACTGAAAGCGAGCTGCTACCCGGTGTTAGAAGCGTTAAATAAACACTAGCTAGAATACAGAAGTTGAGGTTGTGTTTATTTCTTGTTCGGTTTTGAGGTTCAAATATTTGTGAAGATATTTTGCTGGTGTGGGAAGCTGAAATAGAGGGAACTTCTAGTTTTGATGATTACAGTTATTCAGTGTAGATTATTATCTCTTTCTTTGGCAAATAAATGGAAGTCCACACAGGCTGGGGAAGCGCAAACGGGATGCATCTGGGCTCTTGACTCTCAACACACTTTGTCCCTGAAGTGTGATCGGGACACTTGGTAGTTCTTTTGGGCTGATCCCTACATAGAGTCACAGTGGTGTGGTCTGGGTCAGAGAAGGGGGGTTTAGTGACAGATTGAAAGACAATAGAAAATAGAAGGGAAAAGTTTAGAAAATAGAAGGGAAAGAAGTTTAGAAAATAGAAGGGAAAGTAGTTTATTAATTCTAGAAGGTTCTGGAGGTTGAGTTTTTCAGGACACAATTGATATTGCCATTATACCGTGCTCAGATGAACCCATATTTTTTGTTACTAAACAAGGATAGAACATTTTTGGGCATCTTTCCCCATGTGTCTTGCTGCCCTGTCTTTTCAGTTTGAATTACTGGTTGACACTGCCTGCTTTTCTCACTGAAGAGCTAAATCTGAGTCCTCAAACTGTGAAACACCTAATTAAAAAACTAGTTAACAATTGTAGCTTTTTAAAAAAATATATATCCTAACACAATTCAGTCTTCTGAAATTTAACCAGTTTGAACTATACCTTTAGGAATAAGTCAGTCCCAAGGAAATGTGGCAGAGAAGGGATTCCTTACTCCCTGACCTTGAAAGGCACCTCTCTACCCACTGCTCCCTGCCTGGAGGAAGAAAGATGGCCCATTGGGGTCTACAGGGGATGTGGACACAGCCACCAGATCAGCCTGCCCTTGAGTGCTTGCCTTGCTCCAGCCCCTCTTGGGATACCCTTTCCACGCGATAGTTGTGTTTGGTGACTCTAGTAAAGCAGAGCTGTCACACCTATATCCTAAAGAGAAACTGATGCTTTTGAGAGGCTGAGCAGCTTGTCCAAGACCACACAGCTAGTAAACACTATGACTGGGATTTCAGTCCAGTGTTGACCGACTCTGAGACCTCTTTTCTTCTTGATATGGTCTTCCTAATTAAAATGCGCAGCAGCGACTTTTGTAGTGTTGTGACATTGGGCTTTGGTGGAAGTGGGTTTTCTTCTTCTTCTTTTTTTAAGATTTTTTTCATAATACCTTTATTTATTTTTATGTGGTGCTAGAATCGAACCCAGTAGTCCCAGCCTGATTTTCTTATTCTTTAATTGCGAAGAAGCAGAGCAAGAGGAAGAAGAGTCCTGGGTCCCTTCCTCTTAGTATGTACCTGCAACAAAAGCAAAGGGGAATATTTTTTCCAAGCATCCCTGAAGACTAAAGTTCACATGCTCAGTAGTTAATCTGAGAACTCTTCCTGGATGTGTATACACGTGATGGTCTACATAAGAGTCTTGTGATAGAGCGTTGAGGAGGACCACATTGTCCAGAAGGCTTGAGGCTGGATCTCAGTAGCATCATGTTGAGTTGATAGCAAGGAAGGAGAGAAGGGAAGAACAGTTTATAGAGCAATATGTACCACGTGCTGTCATTTATATAAAAATCTTAAAAACACTTAAAATATGTCCCTTTATTTATATCTTTGGATATAATGGAAGCAGGCAACTCTGAAACAAAGATATCAAGCAGAATTTAATTAGTGATGGCCCTGGGGAAGAAGCAGCAGGAGGGACAAAGGAGACATCAGCTTGTCTGTCTTATTTTAATCTTATATTTGAAGAAGATCTGAAATGGATTTGGGTTTTATAAAACATTAACAGCTTCTAAATTCAGGTAGAAAGTATAAGGGTATTTTGTTATATGTCATGTTCTTGCTTCTTCTTTTCTGTGTTCAAAAATTTCCCCCAAATAACAGCCACATCAAAAAGTGGTTCTCGTTAGGAGGATTTGCTACTAATTGCTGGGCCCCCAGACACAAGTATTTTGGAATCTAGAACCAAATAGTTTTTTTGACTCTTTGGGCCATGGAAAACAGAGGCAGCTCAGTGCAATCAGCCAAAGAAGAGAGGCATTGAGCTCTTCTTGCCACCACTGAAAATATGTGGATGAGACTTGGCAAAAAAACGGATTTAGGTCTCCTAAGCTGTGTAGGGTGACACTGTGTTGAGAGTTGGCGTCCTGAATAGTATCTGAGGCTTCCTCACGTGAGTTGGCTTGGTTTATGTCTCTGGTGGCTTTATGTGTTCTGAGTATCTGTGAATTCTGGCAGTGAGCTATAAAGCACACCTTTGTCACTTCTCTGGGCCAAATGGTGTGTGACACTATTGCGCTCTAGGGGCACATGAATTACAGCAGTACAACTGCAATTATTTTAGGTAAGAAAGAAATCTGGATGGCCAAGTACAAGTACTCATTGCTTGGAGCGATCTTCCTCTGACCTCACTCTCTGGGCTGTGATGCCCAAGTTAACTCACACACGTGTAAGAGAAATAAATTCTTTGAGACACCCGGTGCTTTGAGTTGTAGTAAAAGGCCCCAGCTGGGTAGGTAGGTCACAAGACACTAGCTTGTATTTTAACTTTATTTCTGTATCTTAAACTTTGATTTAAGCTTCTGCAATTAAACCAGGATGTAGTGTTAACCAATTCCTAAATTAAGTCTCTATAAATTTGAAGCCTATAAACTATGGTTATTGCTCAATTAAAAGAGAATATGCTGTGGACTGAAGATTTGAGAGAATCTGGTTTTGTTATTTTTTAGAAGATGGTGTGGTTTCTTAGAGCCTTTTCTGCCCGTTGATTCACTGTAAGAATACATTTATACTCAAAACTTGCTCAGATGAGTTAGCACTATTTCATTATTGGAAACACAGGTGACCTGATTGGGGTGGTGTAGGGTGGATGCAGCCAGCTAGTGTGAGAAAAGACAGGTTTAGAGAGTGTTTTATTACAACTTGTGTTTCATAATGGCAGGACATTCACATCTGACAGATCAGTGTTTTCTAAAACTTTTGGCATGGTTTTCGAATTTGACAATTCAAAAATTAAAAGGTACACATTGATCTTTAAAGGATTTTATGTTAGAAAATGAAGTAGTCCATAGGTATGTATGCCTGATGTCTTTATGTGATGTGTACTTAATGGTTTTTATTAAAAAAAAAAAACATCATGTTTGTTGGTAGTTATTGGAATTTGTGTAGTTTTAAAAAATAAAGTAGCTTAAAGAACTTTATAGACATTATTTACATTCATAATATCTCTCTCATATGGTGGGGGAAATTCTCAAACTCTGGTAGTATAGTGGAATTTTTAATAAAGAGAAGTAAAGTATATTTTACTTAAAGTCCTAAGGAAAACTACAGATTCAAAATAATTTAGGCTGAAGTCAATAAATTACCTTTCTTGGGACATTGTACCATGAACTTATTTAAGATATGGTAGTTAAAAGGAACACCAAGAAAAAAAAACTATTTCACATGAAATTTCTATATATATATGAATTTTAATAACCAATTAAAAATTTTTAGCATCCTATAATCAGTTTTCAAAATTCTAATCTAGAAATGGACTTTTTAATAATTGGGACAATTCTTTAGGTGACTAATTCTTTGGAAAATAAAAGTACATTTATAAGTTATATTTATTGTAACCTATGAAAAGTTCCATCAGAAATGATAACGGCTAGGTTTAAAAGTTTCACAAAGACAAAGTTGTGGTAAGACCATTAAGGCCTAAATCTAGTGGACGAAGACTTGGGCCTGTGTGTCTGTCTTTCAGATGGCAACTCATGGGCCATTGAAATAAGGTTCTTGATAGTTAAGGGCTCCATTTAATTTTTGCACAGAGAATACAAATGGCTGATAAACATGATAAAATGTTTTATCTAATTTAATATAAAAAATAAGACAATGAAATCTGTTGCTTGCTTTCTGCATTGACAAGATTTTAGAAACAGGTTATGTCTTTTTAAAAGAGAACTGCACATACGCTTCTAATGACAGTGTAAACTGGGATATCCTTCCTGGAAAGCAGTTTGGCAATATGTTCAGAGCCTTGTTTTTTTTACCCTTTGACCTAGTATCCCCACTTCTAGGAAACTATCCTAAGGGAAAAATGAGAAATGTGGACAAACATTTACAAAAATTCATTACAGTATTAGAAAGACAGTATAAACAACTGATAGCGAAATTATTCAACAAAACTTGCTACATTGCTATTCTTTTGAACTCTACAGATATTTTTAGTTATTTTTCCAATCAATTTCAAAATGAGAGAAAAGGCTGCTTCTTACAATATGGAGTAGAAAAGTTGGCTGTAAAACAATACACACAGCACTACCTACACACTTTCCACACCCACATATATAAAAATAACATTCTTAGTTGTTTGCATAGGTGAATTAAATGAAATAGATTTATAGATGAAATGCAGTAATGATATTATGATATTATGGAAGACTTCATTTTTCTTAATTCTTTAATTATTTTTTATGTTCTAATATCTGTTGTTTTTATAATTAAATAGTTAAAGCAGTTGCCTATGGATAACAAAGATCGCCTGTTATTTATTTTAAAAAATGCTATCTGGCATCTTCTTTTTTTAAATAGAAGAAAATAATCTTTGAATTATAAAGATTTTATGGATGACTTGATTCTTTCAGTGAGTTTAAATCATAGAGTTTGATATAAAGATGTATAGCATGACCTCTGCCTTCCAGGACTATAAAACTCACTGGGAGAGGCAAGATAAAACTACCGAAAACCCAACAAATAAGGTTTCTTGAGTTTCAGAACTACCTTTATAGGTACATTAAAATAGAGGATGGAGCTGGGCACCGGTGGCACATGCCTGTAATCCCAGCTGCTCAGGAGGCTGAGGCAGGAGGATCAGGAGTCAAAGCCAACCTGGCAATTCAGGAAACCTTGTCTCAAAAAATAAAAAGGACAAGGGACGTGACTCAGTGGTTAAGCGCCCCCTGGTACCTCCCCCCCCCCAAAAAAAAAAAAGATGGAAATAAATACTAGTTTATATTCTTATATTATTATGCATTTGTATTGTTTATTAGCTAGCTGATAATTGGCAACTGGCAGTTATTAATAGAATTAATATTTTTGATCACTTATTCAAATTCACTGTGGTTCGGCCACATTTGTGCCTCCTTCCTCTACTTTCTGTGAATGACTTAAAACTTGAAGCATATTTACTTTGAGGTGTTGAGTCCCTGCAAGTTCAGATATGATAGCTGATAACCTTTTCACTTTTTAGCCAGGGATATTAATTTGGGCACACGTGGGTTGCCTCAAGCCTTGGCACAGGAACAGGAGGAGGTAGGTGCAGAGGGCTCCTATGGGGATGCCAGCCATGCTCCCTTTTTTTGGTGCGCCTTATAAATTTAACCTAAAAATTGCTGCCTTTTCACTCCCAGGAAGGTTTTACTGAGGACCTGTTAGCAGGTCATTGGGACTCTCTTTACATTAAGTTGCTATTATGCATCGTTAGAAGAGAGCACTCCAGCATTCAGGTTAAAATTCAAGATGGGACACCATTCAAGTAGTAAATAATGAGACAAGGATATTGATCTTTTCTAGAAATGTGTGACATGTCATAGTACTACAGTAAGACTAAAATAGTTAGGAGTTTCTAACTGATATAAAAATGGAATGGTGAACTAATTTCTTTTAGGAGGATGTATTCCTAATGAAGTGGGACCTCTGATAGATTTGAGTGATTTACATTCATTTAGATTCATTATGTGCATATGCTTGCAAATCATATTCTAGAACTATGAGGAAAGCTATTTGGCATACTTGGAAGTCTAGTAAAATCCTGTCTGTCAGTGGTAATTTATGCAGACTTTAATACTGTTTTATTTGAAGAATAAGTTTAATGAACGGATCAATAAAATCTCGCAAAAGTAAACCATTCAATCAAAACTAATTATATGTTTGGGAGGCATGATAAAATCGTTTTAATGTGGGAAACTATGTGAAAAGGGATACATTTTTATGACCTGGTAAGCCGCTTATGGCCACAGAACTCTGCTTTAGTTGAATGAAATATAATCAAGTGAACTCTGTATGTAACAGGGCTTTTTGTTGCTATTACTGAACCACATTTCTCCTATGTTATGAATGACATCTTCTGAACAGGCCTCTGGCTCTGAGTCCTGTGCAGTAACTGGACTTGAAATTGTACCACTTGCATTTGAATTCTGGCTCTTGACAACTGTTAGTATTGTGACCTGGAGAATGTTATTTATCACTCTGTGCCTCAGTTTCTCCATTCATAACAACCTGCTTAATTTATTGGGTAGTTGTCAAGATTAAATGAATAACACCCATAGAGCCTTTAGCATAACAGTTGCTACTTAGGTACATATTAATTTGATGGAAATAGTTGATATTGTTTAATTTGGACATACTTTTAATTTTTATGCTGTATTCTTAGACTAAAACATGTAGCCTAATAAACTTACAACTTGATTTCATATCTCCCTGAATCTGAATCTGTTAGCTGTCTGATTTGAAAACTGACACCTATGCCTGTTTTATGTTTTCTAGACTACACATTCTGATGGTGAAGAAATAGGGGAGGGCTTCCTTATATTTTGTATAATAAAGAATTATTTTAATCTTACTAGAATTGAATATTTGAAAAATCCCAATGTAAAAAAAAAAAAATTTAGGATCCTGTCAGTCAGGATCCTTAGTTAAACCTGTTGATAGCCTCCCATGCCCTTAGAATATAAACTCCCAATTCTTTAATATGGCCCTGGTCTGGTCCTAATGAGCTCTGTCTGACCTCTTACCTTCTCACGATTTGACTTAGCCCTTTCTCTGTGCTGAATTTTTTCTAGGTTTTCCAGCAATACATGCACCCTCATAAGTGGGCAGTTCTCTTTCCATGCTTCCAAGCCCCAAGTCTGTGTCTTCCCTGTTGGCCTTGTAACTCCTGCGTTCGGCCTAAACATTTCTCCTTCAAGAAGACATTCTAAATTCTGTAACTTCACAATTTCCCTTCTCTTTATTCTTACTACTTTCCATAATTCTTACCAAAGTTTGTATCCTATTAAATTGTTAATGCTATTTTGGTATTTTGGATTAATTGTTGAACTCTTCCTCCCCAGTAGGGCGCATGCCCCATCAGGACGGTGCTGTGGCTGATTCACTCTTCCCTTCTTACCGAGTTAGCATTCAAGACTTGGGAAGTCTCCAGGTTGGAGAGTAGGGACAAACCAGCGGGAGCTGCTCTGAGGGACACAGAGCCTGTCTGACACACAGGTGCCACACCGCCTGCCCTTAGTGTCCAAAGCAGGGACTTCCCCTACTTCCCCTAGAGACCTTGCCTTTGTAAAGTACTTTGAAATTCTAAGGGTCTCTCAAATTTTTATTAGTACAAAGCATTCACACTTGGCTGCCAGTAGGCCAGCTCCTTAGTAGAGGTAAAAGTCAGGTAGAACTAGGTCAAGAGCTAGTCAGTGTTTTGTTGCAGTGGAATTTTTGTGAACTTGGTAACTTCCAAAAGAGAAATTCATCCCCCAGGGGAAAGTGAAGTCTTAGGGCCTTTCCCAGCAGCATGATGTAACAAGAGGTGAGGTGGCCCTGGCAATGGACAGGTATACTCTGACCACTAACTATACTCTCCCTTTCCTAGTCTACTGGGCCATATGTAAGGCATGTATGTTTGTGCACATGTGTGTGTGCACATATGCTGCACATACATAGAATTGGTGAAAGTTCTGTAAGATATGCTCACCCAGGAGAGTTGGAGAGAGAAGGATGATGGTGTTTCCAATACTCTTCGTATATCTTTCTGTAAAGAGGCATGTCAAATTGTCATGTCATCAAATTGATATGATCTTTTATTTCCATCTACTGGATTTCCTTTAAGCAAAATAAATCTATTTTGGAGTTTGGGGTGTTATATAAACAGAAGACAACTTTAAAAGCACAATTATCTTATTAGAAATTCATTTTCAAGACTATAAAATATTTGAAACTTAACAGTTCAGTGACTTTATACACTGATATAATTTGCAAAAAAAAAAAAAAATCCAGTTCATGAGTTTGAAACCAACAAATTACCTTCATGAGTTTAAGTTCATAAACTTAGAAGAGTCAGCTAAATATATGCTTTTATTTCTGGTTATTTTAAGTCAGTTAAATTTGATTATAATTTTTTCCTTCAGGTAACATTTCCAGAAGCAAATATTACAAATAAATTGTGAATATAAATGAAAAACATTACATAGACTTTCATCATTACTGAAAGTATGCCCTTAAGTGCATTTCTTCCTTTTTTATTGTTTTCTTATGCTTTGATATTATGTCTTAAAATCATTTTATCATTTTCATTCTAAAAAAATTCATCAAGATTCATGTATATTAGTATGAATTTGAATTTCTAGATGAGATGCTAGATTGTAAGTGTTAGAAAATGAGGGTTTGAAATTAACAGAGCATTATACCAGCATTAGATTTATGGGCAAGAGACCTGAAATGTTCTGTTTGTATTTTTTTTGCATAGATGCTCATCCCCTTTCTGTGTGCCCCGCAACATGGCACAATAATAAAGGCTCCTGGAGTCGTGGAATGGTCTTAGGCCAGTAACAAAAATTTTGCCTCTTAACTTAGCCTCAATTAATAAATGTATTTTTTTCCTCCTTCATCAACTTAAGTCCATATGTCATAATTAAAGCTAATACAGAAGAACCTCTCTTTTAAGTTAATGCTGTTCTAAAGAAAAACATTATCTAATATGATCATCAGTGCATAATGTGTTTTGAAATACTAATATTTACAAGCTGATGTTTTCAGTTATCATAAAACAAAATCATTATCAGAATAAGTATCAAAAACTTCTCATAATTTTTAAGTCTTGAACTTTTACATGTATGCTTATTTTCCTCTCCACATTATTTAGAACATTGAAATTTGCAAATTACTGTGATCACATCGAGTACAGCAAAAACTTTGTCTTCATAATTTTATGGCCTCATTTTCAATCAGTATCTGGCTCTGTTTAAAAATGTATCTCTGAAGCATGAGAGTAATTTGTAAAGAATACTCAGAAATAAAGTTGAAGTAATATTATGTAGAGAGGGCAGGCTTTGAAATCTGCTGGAAGTAGATAGTTTTTTCCCTGTCGTTAGAAAATAGAACATCCCCTTAAACTTCTATTTTTCTATGGGCTTGATCACCTGCCTTTCAACACTTGACTACTTTTTAATGGAAGATTTTCTTTTGAAGCCAGCAGGGATTTAGTCTGTAATAAACATATTATTACTTAGTAAATGGAAAGTAGACCATAACAAAGTATAAAAAATTAGGGTTGGTGGAATAGAGAAAAAACTTTCTTTTCTCTTTTTAGCTTCCAATATGTGATTTGAAAGTCAAATAGTAATTTATTGAAACATGCAATTGAAGCTTTGCAGGAATGAGAGAGGAAATGTAAGGATTTTATACCACAGACTTTTTCTGATTTCAGTTTTTTTAACTAAACTTTTCAAGTGGTATTCTTTTATCAGGTGATTAAAAAATAATTGTAAGTTCATTATTACAGAGTGTATTTAAAATATGTATGTTGATAGACACATTGATGTTTACATCATGTATGTACATAGGCACACATATATGAATTTTGTAATGTACTATATGTGAAATAATATAGAATTTTATGTTGAGTCAAAAGTTGCCTTTTGTTCTCCATAATCCCCACCCCTGAAAGAAAAAAAAAAGACTAAAACAAAGTGAAAAAGACACCTTCAAAACCAAGGGAGATACTATATAGTGTATATCTTTTTGAAGATTTTTCTGTGTATTTACCCATTGTTTGTAACTTGTCATTTTTAAATTAATAATACATTTTGGGCTTATTTCCATGTCAGGAATGTCTTTTAAATCTGTTTTGTTTTTCATTGTATGCATATATTTCACTCTTAAAATGTTTAAAGAAACAAATCTGTGGCATTTCTTCCCCCATATAGTAAATATTTATTTAATACTTATCATCTGCTGCATAGTAGAGACAATGACATGAAAATATAGCTGGCTGACCTTTAGGACTTATACTGTGCTTTTGTGCCTAATACGCATGTTGAAAACATGTTGTTAGACAGAAATTCTTACTGGAGAGGAGCCCGTAACTATCTATAGGGTCTCTCTATCCCTCTCTAAGGTACCACATCCAGATTCTTTGTATGAATTTGTGTCTTAGAACAAAACCTGAAGCTTCATAAATACCAGTTTATTGACTTGAACATAACAAGAAATATTCTGGCACGATACTTCGCATTCATGTGTCCTTTGCTATACTGTAGATAATGTCACAGATGTTTCCTTTCTTAACTATTGGGTATACATATTATCGTCTCACCTTGATTAGTTCCTCCTCCTTCCCCTACCTCCAATCCAATAGATTGTTCTATTTCAGAACAGTCCCGCAAACTCATTTGAGTATAGAAGTTCATTGTTAAGAATTGAAAGTCCAATGGTGGAATGAGACAGACATCATTACCCTAGACATACATGATTGAACGAATGGTGTGACTCTACATCGTGTAGAACCAGAGAATTGAAAATGTGCTCTATTTGTGTAGAATATGCTCAATTTGTGAATTGAAATGCATTCTGCTGTCATGTATAACTAAGTAGAGCAAATTTTAAAAAATTGTTAAAAAAAAAAAAAAGAATTGAAAGTCCAGAGGTTTTTGTTAGGGCTGTCAACTATCCATAAAGCTCATCATATACATGTAACTGACCACTCCACTGGTCTAAGATTAAAACTGGAACAGAGGCTAACACTCATGCCTTGTTTTGGAACCTACAGTCTGGGTAATTCCATACTTAGGATCATGCACTACATTTATTCAGCTGAATTTAGTTCTTTGGAGTGTTTGCCATTGCCCAGTACCATTTAGTTGCTGGCATTAGTTTAGAAACTCGGTATTATCAGGACTGTGTCTTTGTGGTCTTCCTAGTCCTAAGAGTTAGAACCGAGAAAGAAGTATGGAGAAGAAATTGAATTTACCAGAAAGTATTAGTAGGCTTCTGCTGGCATCCTTTGGCCTAAACTATGTCACATGACCACCGCTGGCACCAAGGGAAGCTGGGAAGTGTAGTTTTTTAGCATAGTGGTGGCTGAAGAGAGTTGAACTTCTATTAGGAAGATGGGAGAATGGATATTCCAACAGTTTTTGCTATATACTTTGCCATCAGATAGTGAGCTCAATGTGGGAGTGAGTTCAGTAGATGCAATGAAGGAAAAATATATATTTTTCTATCTTGTTGGCTCACCTAGTGGGTATGCTGTTAGTCCCACCAGCAAATGACCACCATTTCAGTTAGAGTGCCTACTTTGTAAGGTTATTGTGAGAATTAAAGCGATATATAAAACATCTGGCCAGCATCTGGCACATAGTAAACCCTCTGGTGTTCGACGTTGTTAGTAGTTCCGTGCTGTGGTTTGGATATATATAGTAGGTGTGTGCCCCCAAAGTCACGTGTTAGAAGCTTGGTCCTCAGAGTGGTGATGTTGAGAAGCAGTGGAACGTTCAAAAGGGGGGCCCATGGCATAAGTAACTAGGTCATGGGGGCACTGCCCTCAAAAGGGACAGTGCTGGTCTCCAGAAATGACTTAGTTCTCATTAAAACAAGGTGTTATAGAAAGAATAAGCCTGGCCCCCAAATTTCTCTGGCATCCTGTCTCATCATGTAACTTCTTTCATACTGGTTCCCTACCCATTTCTTCTTCACATTGTGATGCAGCGGAGGGGTCCCTCATCAGACTAGTTGGGCCCACCCAAGCTTAGAATTTCAGTCTCTCAAATGTGAGCTAAATAAACCTCTTTTCATTGAAGGTACCCAGCTTCAAGTATTTTGTTATAACAACAGAGAATATGCTAAAAAACTCAGTAAATAATACTTAATAAATAATAATATATGATTTTAGAGACCCACATTAACTATATAAAATACAATCGTGTATGTTCTAGTCATAAAAAAAATGTTACAAAATATTTACAGACTATTCAAATAACAGAGTAAAGGAACCAGAAATTATTCTCTACAGTTGCAGAAGTAGTGTTATCTTGTATCTCTATACCCAAACTGTCTTTAAAATTAAAATAAATAATGATGGTAATATGTATTAAAATTATATTATAAATAAATATAAGATGAATCTCCTCTATTCTCTCATGGATTAGGAATAGTCTCAGAAAACAAAAAAATTAAGATAAACCTTAATTTTTTTAATATTTATTTTTAATTATAGGTAGACACAATATCTTTCAATTTTATATGGTTCTGAGGTTTGAACCCAATACCTTGTGTGTGCTAGGCCAGCACTCTGCCACTGAGCCACCACCCCAGCCCAAGCCTTAATTTTTATTGGTTAAGTTTCAGATGGAACAAATGTCTACTTCCCAGGCTGCAGGTCGTAGCATATGTTACCAAAAGCTGAAGACTGTCTAGAAAATTGTCGAATTGCACTTCTGACTCGACTCCACACTTTGCCTACGTACAAGATAGCCCAGCTCTTGAAGGCAATTGGGTTTTGGATATTTGCCTTGAGAATGTGAAAAAAGTAGACCTGATCTTTTAGTCAAATCCCGGACTATTAGGGTACAAATAATTCCTTGACACTTAAAAGGATCAATTCCTGACAAATGCCAGTGTGATTATCTTTTTCATAGAACTTTTTAAGTAATATGGCTTCAAATACAAATAATTCAGATAAATTGAAAGTAGCTACATCCTCCATCACTGTTAAATCTCTACTGGATGTTTTTGAAAGACATAAGAATAGAAGAGTCTGTGGTTTATATTTTTTTGCTACACTGAGCTGTACCACATTTAATTCCTACCTGCTCTGTGCTGGCTCTCACACCTGGGTTGATTGTATGTTGATTTGAATAAAGTAAACCAAGCAGGATTAGCAGTCAGGATAAAATGTATAGAGGAATGTTTGAAAAATATTAATATATCTGATATGATGACCAGTGATTGGTGAGTTTGTGTACACATGTATTTTGAAACTGTTGATCAGAGATGGGAATAGTGTTTCTGAAAGACAGAAACCTTGATTATGATTTTCAAAACTCACATTAAATTCATTTCTCAGAATTTCATCTTGAAAATTTGACATGGGTAGCGCTTCCAAGAATTAAAAGCTTGCCATAATGCAGAGGTTTGTTTCATTATTATATATAGTTTTGGAAAATTATGTTGTTACTAATTACATAGAATACACAATATATTGTATATAATAATAAAATGTGTCATTATATTATATAAAATTAACATATAATTTTTAGAAAACAATGTTGTATTAAAGAGTAAATGAGTGTTAATATGTTAAACCATGACATAGTGTTCAGTGGATTATGGTGGTGTTGAGATATATGACATGAAGCTCATATAAGTAAAGAGTACATGCAAGATTATCTTTATATTATATATTATTGGGTTTTGGATATTTACCTTGAGAACATTCTAGTTTGAACTTATATTTCCCCATATATGGGAAATGTTTAATATATAATATAAAGATAATCTTGCATGTACTCTGAGTACAAGCAGGCATATTGAGACAGTTACACAGGCAAGAGGGACCTGAGTTCCAAGAGACTATATTTGGGTTGAACTGATGGGTGGAGCATATAATGGAATCTCAATTGGGCAGAGTGGCAAGAAATGACCCTGGATGAATAACCAGGAAATGGTTCATACAGAGTCTTTCCTTATTGGTGCCATCCCAACTATGTGCTTACTGTCTAGAACATTTTCTAGAATGTTCTTGTTTCTTATGGATGCATTACCACTTTCTCAGGCTATGACTCAACAGGTACCCCTTCCCCAGGCATGCTCCCTGTCTGGTTTCTCTCTCTCTTCCCCCAACCCCTCCCCACTCCCCCCTTCCCATCCCCACTGCTTCTCTCTCCCTCTCCTCTTTTTCCTCCCTGTTCCACTACCCTGTGTATTTCTTTTTTGGCATATCATGATCAGTAGTTGTAAATGTCTTAACTCTTTATATTCCCAGTAGGATGTAAGCTCCACGAGGCATGGTATATTTGTAGAGTTATATCTCTCTTGTGCAAAGCATTCAGCAAACATTTTTAAATGGATGAATCATGAATTTGAACTCTCTCCCCAGCATCTTTCCTTGTTAATTGTGTGGCCTTGGGCAAATTATTTAACTTTTTAAGTTTCTTTTTCTCATCTATGAATTTGAAGTACTTATACCTTAAAATATTGTCTTGGCTTATTATAATGTGAATTAGGGTAATATTGTATGCATTTGGGATCATCACATACAAGTAAGCACTACAAATGAAATGATACCTCAGTGGTTTTACAGAAGTGGTATTTTTATATACCTACTTGTTAAAGGTACAGTGATGGAAAGAATGTCCTTCTCTCAGTTCTCAACACTTATTTGATTTGCAAAAGTTAATCTAGAGTAAAAACATTCTAGTTTGAACTTATATTTCTTACATAATTAATTGTGCAGCTTTTGCGGTCAACACCTATAAGATTCCCTAGAAAGATGACCAAGTCCTGATCCCTGGATTCTGTGACTGAGCATATTTGAAAATAGGGTCTTCCCCCCCCCTTATACCTTTATTTTATTTGTTTTATGTGGTGCTGAGGATCAGAACCAGGTCCCTCACATATGCAAGGCAAATGCTCTACCAACTGAACTACAACCCCAGCCCCCAAAATAGGGTCTTTACCCATGAAATTAAGAGTTAGGATGAGATCATCTTGGATTTGGGGTGGGCTGATTCCAGTGGCTTGTGTCCTTATAAAAGAAAGGAGAGGGAATTTGAGAGACCCCAGGGGAAGCCATGTGACAGAGGCAGAGGTCAGAGCTATCTGCTCCAAGTCCAGGGAAGCCAGGAGCCAGCAGGTCCTGGAAGAGTCAAGGAGGGATCCTCCCCCAGGGCCTTGGAGGGAGTAAGACTCTTGCTGATACCTTATTGAACTTCTGGCCTCCAGAACTGTGGGAGCAAAAAAATGTCTGTTGCATTAAGCCACTAAGTTTGTGCTAATTTAGTTAAGTCGGCCCTAGGAAACTGATGCAGAACCCCAGATATATTAGATTTAGTGAAAACCAGAGAAAAGTTTAGGTGATTATGTCCATTTTTTTTTTTTTTGCAAGTTCCAGCTGTCCCTATCATGACCCATTTATTCTCAATCTACAGAAGAAGGTTGCACTCACATTTGTAAGAAACTTAAGGTGCTTAGGGGACTAGAAAGGAGAAAAGGGTTTTGTATGAGAATTCCCAGTGAAGTATGACAATGCTGTAAAGTAAAATGAAAAATGACATTGAGAAGGAAAGATATTCTTTTCCTTTGCTGTTAGAGGAGTGGTAATGCATTTTGGTAAGATCCCTGGCTGAGATAGGAGGCCCTGAGCATTCTATTTACTGCATACAGGTTATCTGGCTGGCCCAGGGCCACAGAAGAGTCTTAGAAAGTGGAGCCAGATTTAGAACTCAGGACATTTTGGCTCCAAAGCTTTCCTACTATTCTTGTGCAAGGCTGCCTGAAATAGGACTGTGATGGAGTACTGAGGCTCAGGGAAGTCTGTGGGACACTGAGATTGATGTCCAGAGGGAGGCCAACCCGCCCCTAGGAGATGTTCAGACAGAGGTCACACACAGAGGGGCGGTCTGAGGGCTAATGCTCACTGGCCCCAGTCCCCAGTGGACCTGAGGAGGGGTGATGAGTGAAAGTACCTGTTTTGTGACATGATCGATATATATCCATGTGGCATAATGCCAAGGAAGCTGTCCAAACTTGTAAATCTCAATCGGGTTCATGTGGCAGATTTTGATATTGGAATTTCCAGAGAACATTGGCAAAAGTTCCTTTATGCTTAGTACTTAAAGTCTTGCCTCTCTCAAAAAGAAGGGTTTGTTGATTGTTTTCAAAGGGAAGAAACCAGGAAAATGTCAACTTTGTCCTTCAGGTACAGAAGGAGGGATTGGAGGGGGCCATGTTCCTTTTGCCACGTACTTACCTTGTAAAGTTAAGTTTAGAAAGTTAATGAAAAGATTCAAAATTGCTTTAGAATTATTCAACGTTTATTAGAGTATATTAAGTTTTCAGCTAATTGAGAATAAATTTTACTTTATGGAATACATTAAAATAGGCTGTTGTGTGATTTCTGTATGAATTTAAAATATCTTTTAGTGCGTACTGTATTTTCTAAGGAGGTAGTTTTATGGGAACTTGTTTCCAGGGACTCATACTTTTTTTTCTCTATATTATCATTTTGGCTGAAAAATATCAAATCATGCTGTAAAAGTTGTGCATGTTTTTCATGGTTTAATGAAATTGTTTTCCTCAACTCCTGTAATTGACAATGGAAGGAAGATAAATTTTTTTTTTTTTTTTGCAATTAAAAAAATTCAAGTTAGACTTCAATTACTTTTAAGTCTTTGCTAGTGAGCAGTGCTCGGTTAAGCTCGGTTATACAATGTTGAGGGTAATTTAGATGTTCACAGAATGGTTGGGTATAAATTTTTCTCAAATTGCCTTGAACTTTTAATGGGTAAAATGCAGAAACTTTGCTCCAGGGAAAACATAACCATTTCAAGTTTTATTACTTGTAAGTACTAACACATGAATTTTTAGTCTCCGTTTATATATGTAATTTATTTTATGTGCTGCTTTATATTTATGTGATGTATCGTGAAATATTGCATATGATATGTTCAGTACAACTTTGGCATTGGGATTGAGAAGTTGCTTAAAATTCAAGGCTGATTTGTTTGGGACATTTGGAAGAGAAAGAAATCCATCTAAAATAAATTGCCCATACTCTTTTTTTTTTTTTAAATAGATGATACTGACTAAAACCTTCCCTTGATGAATGAGTGGACTATGGTCTATTTTAAGCTCTCTGGGAACTTAGTTATTTTCTTAGTAGAATGGCTTGTCCAAGTATCACTACCACCTCTGTCTGCTTGTAAGTGTGCTAAAGGAAGGATTAACATTTTTAATTCCTGGCGCACCTACCATGACACATGATCAATGAGTTTACTGGAATGGATGAAGCTATTAGGCTACCACAGGATGCCCTTAGAATCAACCGATATATTTAGTGAATGTCGCCATCATAATGAACAAACCTCAGGCTGCTGCTGCTGCTTTCCATTCGGGGATTTTACTTTTGCCTTGTGCATGTTGCTCAACCTAAATACCTTCTTCCTCTGTCATGAGTTTGGAATGTTTAACTGAGTATGGTTCAGTATTATGTGCAGTGAGCACAGACATGCTTTGATAGAGCCCGGTGATCCGTGCGTGAGTGTGTTTCCCACATCAATTCCGTATCATCTCTCGTATCCCAGGGATCTAATTTCACTTCATTTTTCTGCCATTTGCTGCGTTTGCCTTTTCTTTTGAAAAAAGGATCCATGAAGATTGGGATCAGCTTTGTGGCACCCTAATAGTGGTAGAGAATAAATGCCTATCTTGGAGGACTCGGGAGTAGAGCTCAAACCACCAGACTTGAGAATAAAATTTTTTGAAGTCTTCTGTTTTCTCTTAAAATTTAGGATTTATACATGGTAAGTTCATATTTATTTTAATATCTAGTTTAAGCAACTAGTTTCATATCTAGTTTAATCAACCATTAGAAAAACATTGTGTCTCTTTACACACACACACACACACACACACACACACACAAACACACACACACTCGCCCCTGGGTTACCCAGAATTATCCTTACCCCTAAACACACATTGATTGTTACCTATCACTTCCAAAACTTTGAGGATGAAGAAAAAGACAGGCTTATTTCTTTTTCTTTTTTTATTTTAACTTTTATCTTTAATTATACATGACAGCAGAATAGAATTTGACATATCATACATACATGGAGTATAACTTCCCATTCTTATAGTTGCACATGATGTGGAGTTACGCTGGTTGTGCATTCATTTATAAACATAGGAAAGTTATCTCCAATTTATTCTTTCCCATTTCTATCCCCCCATTTCCCTTGTCTAATCTGGTGAACCTCCACCCCCACCCCTATTGTGAGTTAGTATCTGCATTTCAGAGAGAACATTTGGTTTTTGGTCTTTTGGGATTGGCTTATTTCACTTAGCATGATAGTCTCCAGTTCCATCCATTTACCAGAAAATGCCATAATTTCGTTTCTCTTTATGGCTGAGTTGTATTTAATTGTGTTTATATACCTCATTTTTTAATCCATTCATCTGTTGAAGGGCACCTAGGTCAGCTCCATAGCTTAGCTATTGTGAATTGAGCTTCTATAAACATTGATGGAGCCATGAAAGACAGGCTTATTTCTAAACCACCAGGTCTTGGGCTCTATTTTTGCCCCTACATTTTGCTTGCAACCTGAATAATTTCTAAGTTCACTCCTCCACATCCTTTATCATAGACAGAAACCAAATTTTATTTTCATCATTCTACCCAGGCATCTTGTTTTGTTTTTGATACAGGAATTGAACCCAGGGGCACTTAACCTTTGAGCTGTACCCCCAGCCCTTATTTGTATTCTTGCTTAGGGCCTTGCTGAATTGCTGAGGCTGGCTTTGAACTTACCATCCTCCTACCTTAGCCTATCGAGATGCTGGGATTACAGGCATGGGCCAGTGCACCTGTGCACCTGGCTTTACCTAGAAATCTTATTAGCTAGATTTCTGAGTTATTTACATATATTTTCTGCCTTTTAGGTCATCCCAGGCAAAAAAAAAAAAAGTCAATTATTTCAACAACCCACTGTTGCTCCAGTCCTTAATTATCCCTTTATCAGTTTTCCTGCTTCTGTCCACCAACCACCAAATTGAAACCAGGGGTTTTGAGTTTTAATTATGGCAGGGTTCTACCTTCTGTTACCAATCTCTGTATTTTTTTCTATTTCTTCTTAATAAACCTCTCCAAGCTCAATGGCTCAGGTAACAGCTATATTTGCTGAGAATTCTGCAGCTTTGGTTGGCCTGGACTGGTCAGTTTTCTGGTCTTAGCTGGACCATGGCTTCACTGGGGTTGGAGGGTTTAAGATGGCCTCACTCTTGTGCAGGGTGAGGGGCTTGGTGCTGGGTACTTACCGGGTGGGTCCTTCCCTCTAGGTGGTCTTTAGTTATTTAGTACCCAAGGCAGTGCAGTTTCAGTATTTTGTTTTGGTAAAATACTTTACAGTGATCACAGTTACATACTTTAGATATGGTCAGCTCCTATTGGAGATCTGTTACACAGAATCATGTTTGAAGGCCAGTCTTTGTTTTCCCTGATCTGACGCCTCAAGTTGGGTAGCCCAGTCACCTCTCTCTGTGTCCTGTATGTTCCTAGAGCAGTAAGCACTTTCTGGGCTTGATGCTGGGGACACCAGGAGAACATTCCCACCCCAAGCATGGGCCACTGTGCCCACAAGCGCAGTGTGAGAATGTTGCACAGAGAAAAGTTATGGCACACCTGTTATGGTCAGGTACGCATCCCCCGACGTCCTGTGATATGGGGTTGGCCCCCAAGGTGGGGTTGTTGGGAGTTGGTAGAACTGTCCAGAGGTGGGGCATAGTGGGATGTGTTTAGGCCATTGGGGACATGCCCTAGAAGAGGTTGCAGGACCCTGGTCTCTACCTCTTTCTCCGTTTCTCCATTTCCCAGCCTTGAGGTGAGCAGTGCTCTCTGCCACTTGCTCCAGCCATGATGTGCTGCCTCACCATGGAGCCAGCTGTCTATGGCTGGATCCTCCAAAGCAGTTGCCCAGATGGACCTTTTCTCTTCATCAGTTGATTATCTCCAGTATTTGTTACCATGATGGAAAGCTGGCTGAATTCAGCTTTGTAAATTCCCTAAGAGAGAATTCTCATTAGCTGCCCCCAAATTCAGTGGGAAAAGTGTGATTTAAGTCTTGCTTATAGCAAGCATTTCAGAAACACATTAGTTCCCTGTAGTGAATTCAGTGAAGTCGAAACCTTTAAAAAAGGTGTGCAGGAGGGCGGAGTAGGCATGCTATCATCTTTCCTGGTTCATAGTGTAAGGTTTTCTTAGAGAATCTGGGTTGATCATATAACCTGTAAAGAGTCATGAAATGGTTTCAGTGAAATTTCTCCTCAAGGCCTACCTCATCTGAATCCAGTTTCTGACAGTGTTTGGGAAATGTATCTCATTTGTCCTGTCAGATCTTCAGTATATTTTGGAAGTACATTTAATATACTTGGGTGAGCAGATTCTTTCCATACCTTTGGAATAATTACCCCCACATTTCTGGTCTAGTGCTCCTTTTTAATCCATGGTGCCCCAGATGTTAGTAACCAGTTTTGTAGTTAGGAAGTTAATTATCAATTTAACAAATGCAAATTCTTTTCCCAAATAATTTTTTACTATTAATTATCATATAAAAATATCATATAAAAGTTATATAAAAATTCCCAAGGTTGCTGGGTGTGGTGGTGCACGCCTGTAATCCCAGCAGCTTGGGAGGCTGAGGCAGGAGTTCAAAGCCAGCCTTAGCAAAAGCGAGGCACCAAGCAACTCAGTGAGACCCTGTCTCTAAATAAAATCCAAAATAGGGCTGGGGATGTGGCTCAGTGGTCCAGTGCCTCTGAGTTCAATCCCTAGTACAAAAAAAAAAGTCTCTCAAGGTCTCCAGTGACATTTGACCTTTTATTTAAGTACTTTGATATTACTTTTTAATATGTGCTTTGTCAACATCCTGCTAAATTTGGATCAGGGCCATAGACTTTTCTCATCTCTGGCAAGCAGAATTCTCTTGCTTGACTTGCATTGACTGTTCTTCAATGGATGGACAAGGTCAAACAAAATATTATGGCAAAACACAATACTTGTAGAAATTATACAATATGCTATTATAAAAGATTTTTCTAAAATTAAGAAAACCTTGATTTTTTTTCCTCTTACACATTAGAATTGCTTCCTTTATATACCTCTCAGTTGTGAATCAAATAAGAAATAGAATAGAAAACTATTTGTGTTAGTTATTTCATGCATTGTTACATGTCATCGTTTTCTGAAATAGATTTTATAATCCTTGGGATCTAATAAGAGGCTGAGACCCTGTGTGGTTTATAAATATGTGTGGGATATTATTTAGGTCTTCAGAAATAAAAGAGGAGAATCATTTCCTTATGTTATCAATTCCTCTATGGGAAAGCATATTAAAATGTAGAAAATGTAATAGTATATAATTTAGCAACATAATATACAATGTGGGTTGAGAGACAATTACAGTGTTTTATTTCCCTATATTTTCCATTTTAACTGAATGCATTTTAGCAACAATTGGTTTCTGGCTGTAACATTACTTTAGCTGTTTCATAAAGCTTTATAGCAAATTACTGTGGTGTACCAGATAAAATAAATTCCTGACTTTGCTCTTAAAAATCATATTATGAGCAGCATAATTTTTTACTCTTATTGGTAAGCATGTATTTTATAATGTTTTCTTGTGTGTGTGTGTGTGTGTGTGTGCGCACGCGCGCGTGTGCGCGTGCTGTTAAAATCTTAGTTCAGTATTGTTCATAACATTTAGTGGTTTTCTCTGTATTTAAGATGAAGAGTTTGTCTTATGCAGCCAATCAACCATGTTAGCCTGTTCAGTTCATAGTAAGCTGATATATAAAGTACTGAATTCTGGGTTCACACATCACCCAGTAAACAGCAGCTGTTTGAATAGGACCTTGTTGTGTTTTCCATCCACACAGTGTGGGTAGTGTCCTGACTCCCTGGGCAGTCCTCCCTTGTCCTCCTTTCAGGTGATCCTAGCTCTACCCATTGGCCCTTGTGAATCCTCACCTGCCTGCATGCTCCTGAAACTTTTTGCCTAACCTTAAATCCCACTTGGGCATGGTTTTGCCTGAGAATGTTATAATTCCACCCCAATATTTCTTTATTTTCTGTATGGAAAATGCTAGAAAAGCATAAAACAAACATCCATGCCTTATTTTTACCTCTGAGGTGTCACTGTCAACATCTCGCATATCACTGCAGATTTTTGAAAGGAATATATACTTAAGGGGTCACTGCTTTTCTGATGTCTCCTTTCCAGCCCATGTTTTTTCCTTCTAGTGAATTCCTGTATACCCACAAAAATATTAACTCCTGTGTTATAGTGATGTTCTTAAATTTGTGTATGTAAAAGGTAATGATTTTAAAAATGGAGGCAGAGTGTTATAGGTGACGTTTTGTCAATAATCCGATGTTCTTTAGATTAAATTTCATAATTCATATCAATAAATTTCAGTAATTCATTCTTGTTACTTTAGTGTTTTTGTACTTAATGCCCTGTTCTAGTCACTAGAAGAATGCCTTGCGTAAATTTGCACGAAGTAATATACACGTAAGACTTGATGATCTCAGTTTAATCACCTCTGAAGGATAGAATATGCAAGATGTGTTTCTGTTAGTGCAAATAAAGTACTTTTGGGGTACCATTTCAGTTTTAATTCTCTCTTGTGTGCATTCTGTTATTAAAAATTGAACTGGGATCTCTAAGAACTTTTTTCTATAATTATAAAAAGATAAAAGCCCCATTATCACTTGGCAAAAGTAATCCTAGGATATAAACGGGGAAAGGCAGGAGCAAAGATCAGAAGACTTCTAAAACTACAGAATTCAGTGTATCTTTAAAGTAGATTTAAAAAGAGTAGAGGTGGATAAATTACCAAATTCCTATCCTAAAAATAGTGTGTTTACATTGGAAACTTGTACCTGATAAACAGCTTCTATCTGCGCCCTGTAGAATCAGGGCAAGGCACCTGCCATCTTTCTGTTCACACACAGGTAACCAAGTTCTGTCTGCGGGGAGCCCCCTGCCCCTTTATTTCAACCTGGAGCTCTGCTTTTTTTTGCAGTCTGGCCTGGCTCCTTGCTGCTGTTAGTTGCAAGTTGGATTGCTTCAGAAACTAGAAGGACTAGGAGTTTGCTCTCTTTTCCTCTTAGGAAGAGCCATATGAATTGCTTTGGTTAGATGAAAGTGGAAACCTGAGATAGAAGATGGTCCTCTAAATTGAACATTGTGTCAACTGAGGCATAACATATGCCTTAAAAAATAGACCTGTTCACACACATGTCTATTTGCACAAGTTGCAAAGCTTCCTGCCTGGCTAAAAAGCTGGCATGCTGGGGGAGGGGGGGTGCCTGAGTGCTGTGCCCCTTCCCAGCCTGCTCACTGTGGAGACATGTCCCCTAGTTCCAGGAGGTGAGGTTGGCTGATCTGCTGAAGAGGCAGGGGGACTGTGCTTTCTCTTCTGGGACTTCTGCAAGTCTTGTGACTGAGTCCTTGTAGTTGTGGGCCATCCCTTCTGGTTCTTCTCAAATGTTATTACCCCTTTCTGAGCATTTGGGTAACACAGTGGATAAATGATAACCACTTTTAAGAAATGAGTAGCTTTAGATCCCAACAAATGACTGACTGTTCTCCCTGACTTCTATCTAAGCGGTTTTTTCATTTTCTGTCTGGTTTTATATGTTGGAATTGGTGGTGATGGTTGATACTTTATATGATGTAGTGATACGATGTAAGTATGGTTTCTGAAGAGGGAAATTTGTGCAATTTAAAATTCAGGAGAGTGGCTATCAAAAGCCAATCCATTCTTTCAATACTTTATTTTCTTAACATGGTGAATTTTGTTTCTTGGCCTAATACTCAGAAAAAGTAAGGAAAACTACTGTAGCATATGAGTTGTTTTCCAAAGGCATTTTTTTTTTTTGTTATTTTAACTCATTAGAATTTCCAAATAAGACAAGAATAAAAGGGAATGTGTCAAGCAGCGGAAATAAATCAGAATTCTGGGCAGCCTCGGGAATGACGTTGGACATAGAAAATGACGTCTGGGAGGTGCATTGTTGATGGCCAGGTCTTCAGTGAGGTGGTCATATTCCGACTGTGTTTCTGGCCACAAAATGTTTGATTGTAAATGGGTCTCAGTTTGCATAGCTGTGCCATCAGTAAAGTACTGCTTGCTCTAAATTTCAGAATCAGCTGTTTGGAATAAAAACACATCCTTCTGACAAAATAACATGCCCAGTTCCTATGGGGAGTGTTGCTATCACTCTTAGGGGATGGTTACTGACAAAATTCACTTCATCTTTTTCTCAGCACACAACCATTTTTAGTGCTCTGCACATTGATATGACTATTTTTATAGTGGGGCATGTCGTTATCATCACGTAGGGTCATTTCCCAGCCCACTTCCAGCAATATATCATGTAACTTCAGATAAACATTCAATCAGCAGTTGTTCTTAAAAAGCTGTCATAAAAAAATTTGAAGTTTATAATTGTGATTTTCTCTTCTCTTGTTTGTGACAATACCCATGGGCACCTGTTCTGTCACTGAGGAACGATTTCAAGTGTGTATAACAGAAAACCTCAAGTCCATGTGGCTTCCTCAAATAGGGCTCTTTTTTCTCTAGCCCAGTTGAAAGCAGCCCAGGACAAGCAGGTCGCCTTACAAGCATCATTGGGTCTGAGATATTTCTAAGTTTCTGTACAGCCTTTTGGTTGTTCAGCTACTATCCATTCTCATGCTTATTGCCTCCCCACCAGGATTCTTGAAGAAGGCACAAGTCCTTTCAATGAAGAGCAGAAGACACAAGCCATTCAAATCTGCTTTAATCACTCTATAAAAAAGAAAAGTAAAGTCTACTGGAAGCACTGTTTTGAAAGTTCCAACTGGTAACTTCTGTTTGTATCTCATTAACCAGAATTTAGCTCCCCTCCCCCAATCCATCCTTGCAGCAGAGGTTGGGATGTGCAGTTTCTTAGCAGGGAACTGCGGCTGTGCATAAAATAGGAGCTGTGCCACCAAGGGAAAAAGGCAGTCTAGACGAGGTAGGCAGAAGGATCCACCACCACTCAGTGCTTGTGTGCCAGAGGTTGCCATGGTGAGGAGGTTGACAGGCGGCCCGTGAAAAGGGCATATATGGGAGAACTACATATTTTATGGCTGATTTAGGAGCAAAACAAAACTGTACTATTAGGAACAATAGGGTTCAAAGGAAGTTAACATTCTACAGTCCTTTCTTTTTAACTTGACCACAGGGAGTTCGTGAATTGCAGCAATTTGTAGCATCATAGAAATTCCACCACTGGCCCTGGCCCTGGATCTGCTGGTGTCTGACTTTCTTGTGCTAAACCAATCTCTTCCCCTTTCTTGGGTCCTCCCTTAATCTCCAAAATGAGGGAGTTGAACTGATCGCTGTGATCCCCCCAAGTAGAGGCTTTTTGATGATCTGAGTTTCTTGCCAAATGATGGACATGGTTTGACTCCAAGTCCAGCTCTCTTCCAATAGCGCCACATGCGAAGCTGGCTAAGCGTAGCATTCGTGGTCGTTTTTATGAAAAATCACCATCAGGTTACTTATTTGCCTTAGCTGTTTGTGTGGAGAGCTAAGGCAGACTCTTTTTCAGGAATGTCACCTCTGTGGGACTCACCTGTGGCCACACAAAGGTGTAGCTCTGTTAATTTTGGCGTCCAACTCAGATTTTCTTTGTTTTGGACTCTGATGTGCTGAGCTGTGGGGAGGCAGGAGGGAAACCTTGAAGTTGATTGGAACGAAAGAGACGGGGCAGCAGAGAGAAGTAGAGTGAATGGAGGCTTATGAACACCTCTAGCATTGCTCTGTGCACATTGGCATCCACTACAGAGCTGCCCCAGCCCACCCCCCTGTGTGAGTCTCCCACAGAGTGCACTCTGCACACCCCTGTATCGGCAGTAGGCAGTGACTCTTGTCTTAGTGGAAACCTGCACCAGGGAGCGACTCGGCTGTGGTGAAGTCTCTCAGATCCTAAGTGAACCTTTGAGGTGGGGAGAGTCCTGGACAGCGCAGGGTGTTTGCACTGCAGGTGGCGGGAGGGGTGCACCCAGCCAGGTGCAGAAGGACTCCTGTGGCATGTCTCATCAGGGATTTACTTGATTGAGGATGATGAAATAATGTGTCTGTCTGTCTCCTGCTTCCCTCTTTCCTCTCCAAATCTTTCTTTCTGGTTTTAACATATTACTCTAAGAAAATCTTTGTGTTCAGTAGAAAATGGTGGGTAGAAAATTTGGTCTCTTAAGGCATTTGCCCTTGAATAAGAAAAAGGGGAAAAAAAAGATTTCAGATAGAAATCTGAGCAACCTGAGGTTTCTGTATGGAATATAAGAAGAGTTGCAATGAATAATTAAACAAGTTATAGCTAATAAAATATACAGCACATTGCTTCAAACTGAAGCATTCTAATTCTGCCTTAGGGATGAGTGCTTTTCATTATTTTTTAATTGTTGCCAGGGTTGACCTTGAAGGTCTTTTCTGCCAGATAATTTGTTATGGTAAGAATGAGATCACTATGCATTTTAGCACAAGGTACATGAGGCGTAGAGTTTCTTCCTGTTCTGTAATGGCAGTGCCATGAGTCTGTTTTCCTGGGAATTTGTTCTTTTATTTGGGTGGTGGCTTCTCTCTCTCAAATCCTGTCTCTGGCCGTCTCATGGTGGTTGTCCTGCAGGAATATCTCATCTCTGTGGTTGCGATGCCAATTTCTGAGCCTGCATCATGCTTGCATTTAAGTGACTGATGCTCTTCGTGGCCCAGGGACCCTAGAGGAATGATGAGCCATTGGGGTAAAACGGACATGGGAGGATCTAGGACCTTCTTTCTCCTTTCAGGAAAGTGGCATTGTGGAAGAGGATCCTTCTGTGAGTATAGTTGTCCAGATTTTGCACCGAGGGCCTAGTTACAGAGCGTTTATTACTGTTTACTCTTTTGGAGTTATGATAGAAGCTGTCATTGCAGAATGGTTACCTGATGCATGCGTACTGGGTGCATTTGCAGTTGATGTTGAAGAGAAATGTTTTATTAATTCACATTTCTCCACTTATATTGCCTCTTGTGAAGGACAGGTAATAGAACATTGTGGTTACAGAAGCCTAAAAAAGCAGGCAGAGGGAAAAAAAAATCTAGTTTTCACCAAAAGAACAAGAAAAACCTGTTGTATTCAATCGGGGAATTCAATTTAGCAAATATAGTGTCTTGTTTGCTTAGAATGTGTACTGAATCTTGACTTGAGTATTAAGTTCAAGACCAGGTGGTGTTGAAATACATAATGATAGTGGGTTTTATGTATACAATTTGAAAAAAAATCTTATTTTGTTGATTATGCCATATGGTATGTCTTTATTTCTCTCAGCGACAGCAAGAAAAAACATAGTAATACAATTCTCTTGATGTTTTCTTCCTTGCAAAGAAAATCCAGTGTGCTTTGAAATAAATGTGAATATTAATATTGTATGTGAGGCATATATAAGAATAAGAAGTAAAATTGCTACCAAGTATTCTCATATGCATCTTCAAAAAATTAAGATATTATTTGTACATTTTAAATATTTTTGCTGATAGAAAATATGAATTATTTATCATAAATGATAATTCTGTTTTGACTATGTAGAAAAATTGATGCCAGGTAGAGTTTACATAAAATGTATTGTCTTTCCGTCTGAGAAATTGCCAGTGAATCTTGGTTCTTAAGAACCATCAGCCCTCCCCTCTACTGGATTATTTTCCTAAATGTGTAGTTCCTTATTGCTGTCATTCAGTTTTAAAAGGTGTTTATTTATAGACCCTATGAAGTCATGCTGTGTCCTTGGGTTATAGTGTTAAAGTTGTAAACTTAGACCCTTTGCACTGGTAATGTTAGTTTATACTGTGGCATGGTAAATCCCATGTCAAACAGCTGTTGTTTAACATTTATGAAACTTCATAAAATTGCAGCAAAGGTGTCATGTTCGATTTCAGATACATTCAAAATAGAGAAAGCCCATAATTGTTAACCAAGGGCAACAAGGGTGAACTCATTCCAAAAGAAGCAAAGATCTGCTGGATTTCTAGGATGCTACAGACTGGAACGTAAGGAAAAAATACTAATACAAGTTGCCTTGCTTTACGTGAAGGCAAAATAGCTCTTAATACAAGAGGTTTATCTCTTCCTTAATCCCCAATGCATGATTGGTTTCCTTAGCTCAGAAAGAGAATGCTGGAAAATTATTCAAAATTTTTGCTTTACTTCCTACTCTAGCCATTTTTTGTACAGTGAAACATGTGGTGTGATGTTTCATGCTACCCTACATTTTATCAGACATCAAAATATCAAGTTGTGAACAATTTATCTTTTGTAAGGTTAAATTTGAGATTATTCTGAGTGTTTTTACTTATTGTGTATCAGCCATTTTCATTATACTTTAGATAAATTATATTGTGGTTGCAAATTGGATTTGAAAATATTTTTCTCAGATTAAAATGAGACTTCAGCCATTTATATTTCTTAAGGATGTTGGTGAGGCAGTATACCTATTTTATTTATGTATAATCCCATTTTATTTCTAAGATCCTGATTATTTCCTCCTTTGAATATTACTTGGTGACTTTTACATGGAATAGACAATAGGAAGTTGGTAATGTACAAATGGGCTGTGTTATAAAAACTCACTCTTAATTTGATTACTGGTTTTTATATAGCATTTGTAGAAAATGTTATGAATTGGAAATACACATATGTGATATCATGGAAATTAGACATTCACTTTGGTGCTACATGTATATAATTATTGCATCTATGTAATCTATGTAGTATATAGCTTTCATGCACTCCTCACTGATTGTGCTATTTGAGACACTGTGGATGGATGACTTTAGAGTTGGACAGACTTGACGTTTTGATTTAGGCTTGCCTAGGGGTTCATTTTGTGAGCTTGGACAAGCCACTTAACTTCTGAGAGTGGATTCTTTATGCAACGAGTGCAGTGGGGTCTTACTGTGAAGATTAAAAGTGGTAATGTGAATGTGGAACAGCTGTTCCACAGTAAGTGCTTGATTAATATTAGATATTTATTAAGTGCTTGGACCATCTCCTTATTTTTATCCTTAGCACCTAGTTCAGGGCCTGGCACTTAGGAGACATAATAAATGTTGAATGATGTATGAATGAATAAATAATAACGAACTCATTTAGAGATCCTAGAATGGACTGCAACTACTTTTGTGCCTCCTGATTTGGAGATTGTGCTCTGTGACTTGACTGGTGCTTCCTGAAGGCTTCTGTGCCAGGGGTGTAGCCTTCTGTACAACCAAATGAGAAACTTGGGTGTCATCCTTGGTCTTCATTATCAAGCTGCTTTTACCAACCTGTGAATTTAATTGCCTGTACTGATACATGGGGTTCAGTGGATGGAATGGTCAGGAACAGGTTTATGTAAAAAAACTGTATTGAATTGAAATTAGACGGCAGTAGCGAGGGTAGACTGAAGAAAAGAAAGTTCTAGACAGGGCCTTGTATGTACCAGTGTATAGAGAGAGGCTTGAAGTATGCCCTGTGTTTCGGAGGGTTAGTCTTTGCAACCTAGTATCTGAAATGCTCCTGCAGATGTTAATAGAACTCACTAAATGGGTTTGTTACTTTCAGTGGAAAAGTTAGGTTTCACTTACTAAACGATAAAATGGAGCATACCCTGAACAAATTAGTGTGGTGGACTGAATGTGTTAGCTGTTGCTCCAAACAGTACTTTAGATTTTCTTTTTAAATTTTTTTTAGTTGTCAATGGACCTTTATTTTATTTATTGATATAAATTGCTGAGAGTTGAACCCAGTGCCTCGCACATTGTAGGCAAGCACTCTACCACTGAGCCCCCACCTCAGCCCTAGATTTTTGATTTATTCTTTTGTTTTTTAAAAAACAGGAACATTTTGGTTGCGTTTTTCGTATTTTAAATAGTACTCTTTACACTATCTTTCGTTATCCAAAGGCCTTCTGTGTTGTGACTGCAGTGTACATATTGGTCATATGGGAAAGTGTACATTCTAATACTTCTATTAATAATGAAGTGTTCCTGAATATAATTTAGTTAATGTTTTATTTTAGTTTGGAAAATAGAAACGTCAGAGGAGTTGGTTAAAAGTCATGAACTTTACCAAATAATGAAACATAGTGATTATTTTTTAGAATCAGTAATTTTTCTAAAAAAAATTAATAAATGGCACTTGAATAACTGGGCCAGCTCACTTTTACCTCCATTTGCAATTTGTTATAAGATATTGAACTGCTTTTTTCAATTTTTAATTCTTATCCTAATTTTTCATCAACTGATTATTTTTGGCAAAACAGGTATGCATATAGTATACTTACACAAATGTTTAGTGTGTTCATGTATACAACTTTATATCTGTATGTAATTTTTTAAGATATATTTTTGATTATCCTCTGATAGTTTTCTTAATTCAAATAAGTCTGCATTTAAAACTTTTGTGAGGTATAAATATGTAAGAAAAGTTACACAAGATTTTTAAAAAGTTATTATTATGCCACTTATAAGGTGAACCAAAACAGTATGAAAAGCGATTATTCTAAAAGTTCGGGCTCTGAGAAGATGCACAGCATCATTAGTCACTAGGGAAACGTACATCAAGAGCACGGTGAGGTACCACTTTGTGCCTGCAATGATACCTGTGATCGAACACTAATAATTGTGGTGTGGATATGGTGCAGTCGGACTTCTCGGACATTGCTGGTGGGAATGTAAAATGGGCAACTGCTTTGGATAACAGGCTGACAGTTCCTTGAACTGTTAAACATAACCTTACTGTATGACTCAGCGATTCCAAGAGAACTAAAAATATATGTTCACACAAAAGCTTGTATATGAATGTTCACAGCAATTTTATACATAATAGACTAAAAAATGGCAACAACCCCTGAGTCTATCAGTTGGTAAGTGGATACACAAGAGGTGGTGTATCCACACCATAGAGTATTACTGGACCATAAAAACAAAAGAACTGATACATACTGCAACAGCAGCCTCAGCCTTGAAAACAGAGTGCCAAGTGCAAGAAGCCACACACAGAAAGCCACAGATGGTCTGATTTCATTTATCAGAAAGTTTCCCACCACTTCATATAAAATGCCTACCCTACCCGACTTTGTGAATATACCACAAACCTCTGATGTGCATGCTCTAAAAGCATGCATTGCATGATACCTAAAGTATCTCTCAATAAAACGGTCTATGTATACACATAGTACCATTGCCACCATATTTACACTAAATTACTAAATTTTAAGAAGATGCCTAACTTTTTCCTTTATGCCTTTATGAATAATATAAGAATTAGGTAAATCTCTTTTTCATGAACTTTTCAAATCATAATTTTAGTTTTCCAGATTAGGTGATAATAGAGGATTGGTCAGTGTTAGAGTGATGAGATGGAGCGTGGGCTTGGCGCAAGCTAGCCTGGGTGAGGAGGAGCGAGGACAGTGGCCAGACCTACTGTCATCCTGCTGCTGTTTCTCCTTAAGGCTTGAAAAGACATTTTCTAATCATGACTTAAACCCTTGGTATCTCATCGTTGTCTTTACCTCTGACATCATTAGAAAATGGAAGTTGCTTATTTAGTAGATAACATGGGAGAATATCGCACAATTTTTCCTTTTCTTTCAAAATAGGGCTGTTATCTCTTGCCAATTCTTGTTTCTGAATAGAAGTTTAATTGTTAACAAAATGATGATTTTTAAACTTCTTTGAAAATTCAGCTTAGCAGACCTTCCGGACTCTTGGTGGGGGTACCCCAGGCCTCTGGCTCATCAAGGTGGGACTCTCGGGAGGGAGGCTGGGCTTGCTGGTCACATTGAGCTTACGCGGTGCAGTTACGCTCTGCCTGTTTGCACACCGGGGTTTGAATCCTTTCCTCTCTTCCTGGATTCACTGATGAATTCCCAACCATCTCAATCTGAAGATTGCTGGTATAGAAACAAATATTTCATTTATATCCCTAAATGGAATCATTAAAGAACAATTATCTTATAATAACATTATGCATACCTAGATTTCCTGAAGAGGTAAGTTTAGGTACCCAGTTAAATGAGAAAAAAAAATTTAATTCTCAACGCTTTTTCAATTAGATACTTAATCTCTAGTAAGTACTGAAGTAAATATGTAATCTAGTACCCAAGTAAATATGTAATCTTCTAGCTTTAGTATTCATAGGTCATATTGTGTACTCTATTGTAACTTGTCTGCTCATCTTTTCTGTTTTTAAGATTTTTGCAAGTTTTCTTTCTTTTTTTGTTCTAATTAGTTATACATTGTCAATAGAATGCATTTTGACACATTGTACAAAAATTGAGCATAACTCCTCATTCCTCTGGCTGTACATGGTGCTGAGTCATCGGGTAGTGTAATCATACATGTATATAGGGTAATAATGTCTGTTTCATTCTACCATCTTTCCCATCCCCACCACCCCAGCCCTCACTCCCCTCTGCACAATCCAAAGTTTCTTTATCCCCCCAGTCCCCCATGGATCACCATTCACTTATCAGAGAAAATATTCTGCATTTAGTTTTTGGGGATTGTCTTATTTTGCTTAGCATGATATTCTTTAGTTCCATCCATTTACTGCAAAATGCCATAATTTCATTCTACTTTAAGGCTGAGTAATATTCTGTTATGTACATATACTACAGTTTGTTTATCCATTCATCTGTGGAAGGGCATCTAGGTTAGTTCTATAGTTTAGCTATTCGTGAATTGAGCTGCTATAAACATTGATGTGGCTGCATCACTGTAGTCTGCTTATTTTAAGTTTTGGGTTATAAACCGAGGAGTGGAATAGCTGGGTCAAATGGTGGTTCCTTTCCAAGTTTTCCGAGGAATCTACACACTGCTTTCCATAGTTGTTGCACCAATTTGCAGTCCCACCAGCAATGTATGATATGAGTGTACCTTTTACCCCACATCCTTGCCAACACTTCTTATTGCTTATATTCTTGATAATTGCCATTCTGACTGGAGTGTTTTCTTATTGCTATCTTTCATTTTTTTTTTCTTAAAAGCCCCATGGCAAACAGAATGTAGGGAAATTGAACCTTCATGGTTCATATTCACATTCCTTTAACCACCTTGCAGCCCATGTGAAGGATCTGGCATTATACAGAGTGGAAAGTTTGAGGATGTCCCTCTGGCAGGGCTGTCACCCAGGTCCCTGTAACCTCTTGAAACGGTGCTGACTTCTGTGCAGTGCTAGAGCGGTGGTCTTCATTGGGCCCATTCCTTTCTCAGGTCCCGCTGCCTGTATTCCATTTGCCACCCAAAAGTGAGAAACAAAACACATCAATGAAACAGAACAAAAAGTCAATAAACCACTGTGCTGTGGAAGTGTCTGGCATCATTAGTGACTTCCTTTCCTTAGCTCCGCAAACTCTTCTGAGATGCCTTCTCATAAGCTCTCCGCGTGTCTTCTACCTGGCGATGATAAACATGATTACTGTGCTGCAGGCACCCCCCAAACCTCCTCTTTCCCTCCTTTGCCTGCCCTTTGCTTACTTTTTCTCTCTGATAGTTTTATCAGCTGCTGGTGCCCCTTCTACCAAGATCTGGTTCCTGTTTGTGCAGAGCACATCTGGGTTTAAATAAAACCCTTTGCTCTTTGCTGACACTCACCTTTGGAAAGAACTGCACAGCCATTGAGCATACTTGCTTATTCCCTAGGAAACCCCATCATTTGCTGGTTGGAACAGCTAATGTTCTCTTTGCCTTGTCCCCTGTCCCAGGCTAGTCAGTTCCCTTCCAGCATGCAGGTGTGAACCCAGAATTCACCTTCCAAAAAGACCTTTCCTGAATTCCCTATCCAAAATCTTATTCTCCTCTTCCTGCTCCAAGATGCAGCCTCTCATTCATTCATTTTTTTCTCCTTAGCAGTGATTATTATCTAATGGTCTATCTCTTAATTACCCTTCTTTTGTCTTCCTGCCCCACTAGAATGAAAAGTCAGTGAGAACATGGAAGGTTAAACCTGGAATATGCTGTTGTTTTTTCTATTTGTAGTTTAAATTTTAAAAAAAAGATCAACCCAAGTAAATATGTAATCCTGAATATACACATATAAAGAAGTAGAAGCAGCATCAGTATACTTAATGTTAATTTTTATTTGTGTATAGTTTCAAAAGAATTATACTTTTGAGGGGAAAAGTCTTGTTGATTTTAATATGCTGCTCATAAAACTATAACATTGCCTTTTTATTTAGTTCTGGAATAATAAACGAGGAATGTACTACATTAAAGTAGCAGTTGAATCTCTAACTTAATTTTCCTGATGTTATTCAGTCTATGTATTTGTTAAAATTCCTAATAATGTAATGGAAGGGTACGTTTCAAACCTCACCCCAAAAAATTGTAGTTAAGGCTCTTGTTTCAGGTTTAGCATTTCTCGGAAGGCAGAATTACCTAGGTTGCTAAACATCGCGTCGAAGCTTCTGAAGTTCCAAAGTTAAAACTAAACCAATGGTCAGGTTGCATTTTTTTATAAGTGAAATAAATGGTTATTTAAAGTGCAAGCTTCAACTCAGAGCAATAAGCTCTCTGGCCCTTTCACAGACTCCTTTGCCCATATTTTGAGAGCCATTGAGGAGACAGAGCTGTAAGAGGGAAAGGGTCCATTGCATGTGGGGCCACATTCCTTCCTTGTACAATATTTGAAACACACAAAACCAGCAGCACTACACTGAGCCCTTTGTTCTTCCTGTTGGGCAAAACACTAGATAGCTTACTGTAAATATGGCTGCCTGCCAAGCTGTGGCGCAGATTCTTTTTTTTAAATACTGTAAACTGGCACAGGCTCAAGAATTACAGTTCTTCCCTTTATTTACTTTTTCCTTCTACACTAAAGAGTTTCTTCTATCCTAAGAGAGAAAAAAACAGTTGTTGTGGCCTAGGGGCAAATGCCCAAAGTGTCCTTTCTTTGGGGCCCCTACTCCTAACCTTGGGTCCCTTTCCATGAAATGAGCATAAAAACTCCATTCCTCTTCAGATCTGAAAGTCTTAATTCCTCTCCTGACAAATGAAGAGGACTTAAGTAGAAACACAATACTTGCTAATTCCATGCTACTTTAAAAGCAGATTTTTTTTTTTTCAGGCATTTTCCTGCTTATTTCAGAGATACTATCATGCTTCTACTTCTGGTTGTCCTGGAATACTTTTGCTTTTAGATCCCATTTTTAATGTGCCTGCTTTATTTTTGACGTTTACCGAGTTGCCTCCCTTGTGTCTGAATGTGTGTGGCTGCAACTGAATTTAAAAAGGGGCAGAGGGAAGGGCGTGGGGTTCTGCCTTTCAACTACAGGGTGTGTCTCTTTTGAATAATTTGTTTTTTTAAATTTAAGAAAAAGCCTGGAAATTTGGTACTTTTAAAAGGATTACTTGCTGTGTTATTAAAATAGAGATGCCAGAAAGCCACAGCTACTTTCTTGATTTTCAAGATTAAATTCTATGATTATTTTGCCTTTAAACTGTTGTCAGAATTTAAAAGATTTGCCATTTGATTAATTTTGTAGAGAAACAGATTCCTAGGCCTAAGTAGGAATTAAATGTATATTGTAATTGTTTTTTTTTAAATCAAGCTAAGATTATGTGTATTGTCTTTTCCTGCTTCACTGATATTAAAATTATTTTATACTCGATAGACACATGTCAACATATTTACTTTTTCATTTCACTCATTAATTTGTTTTCTTACAAAAAGGAAATGTCACTAGGCTGTAAATAAAGGATATTGGTCTTATTTTGCAGATGCAATTAAAAGTGGAAAGTCTTATTTTTATCATCAGATTTAATGTCAGTCTTTTAGGATATGTGGGGAGATTTAAGAAAGCATAGATAATTAACAGAAAATAAGATGCCTTCTTATCCCAAACTTCTCCACCACTTGCTTTATAAAAGCCTAATATATTTTCAATTTGAGGGGGATGTTCATTGTTTATTGAAAATAATTTTAAAATTTGGGTAAAATGCATTGGCTATTTATACTTTGGTTTTTGTCTTATAAAAATTAAGGTTAAATAAGACTGCAGTATCCCCTTGTATTCCAGCAATATGTACAATTATTATGTGTCATAAACAAAGAATGTGGGTGTAGAATTTTGTAGTGTTGTATAACTTAAAGGAACAGGTTGTTCTTGTGCAGGTTGAGTATTTCTAACCCAAAATCCTTGGGACCAGAAGTGTTTCTGAGGTTCTAGATTCTGGAATATTTGCACAAACGTCACCAGTGAAATATTGCTAATCTAAAAACCCAAAACACTACAAAATCTGAAATTTTGGAGCATTTCTGATTTGGGATTTTTCAGTTCGGGAAGTTCAACCTGTATCTTTTGTTCCCACAGATTGTATAGAATTCTTTTCCATTTAGGAATGACATCATTTGATGTCCTTCATAGAATGTACTTACAGATTACGTGCCAGTGGCTTACAGATTGGATTATTTGGTCATTTTTAAGTTGTTGTGGTGTAGATAAAACCTGGGTGGAGAATATCATTTCATGTATGAGAGGCAGCTGGAGAACTTTGGGCTGTTAAGGTTGGTGCCCAGATCTTCCATTTGAATCCTTGTTCTTTTCCTCCCAAATTTTGATCCTAGAATAACTAGTGCAAATGTTTTAATTCTGAATTATCTAAAATGAAGAGAATTTCTGTATCATAGGTGTACTGTAAGCATTAAATCTAGATTGTGTGACTACACGTAACTTCAGCTTTTTCTAAATGGCATCTTTCAGTTTGAGTTGGCAAACCTTTGTTGAGTATGTAAGGAGCCATGCTCAGAAGAACAGTCTCCTTGTTTGGACAACAAGAATTTAAGGCATGCTGGGCCACAGTTAGCTGTAAATCAAGGGAATGAGAGTGTAATGCATGTGTAACAAAGGAATTGCACCTGGTGAGATTGTGCAAGACTGACTCAAGAAGGTGGATTTGAGCTGGGCTTGTAAAATGGGTAGGATTTTACCAGTGTCAGAAGGAGCCAGAGAGAGCCAAGAGAGGCTTCCAAGCAGGAGGAAGGTGCCACCAGCCCTGAATGGTTTAATATGCTGATGGAACTTGGCTTCCCTTGGAAAGAAAGACAAATAGAATTCTTTTCAAGGAGATCAGAGTATAACATTGCTTCACATCATAAGGAATAATGTTTAATCCCATTAGATATTGGTTCTACTTGCATAAAGTGCTGGTTGATGCTAATGTCTAATCCAAGATGTCTACTTCCTTGGGATACTTTTCCAGATCGTAAGACAAGCATCTATATAATTATATATTAATGAAAAAAAAGTCTTTCAATTTCAAGGAGTAAGTAAATTCCTCTAGAGTGTGGGACCACTGATTTTTTTTTTAAGTAAAGATGAAAAAGTTCTTTCAAGGACTGAACTAATGAAAGAATAGACATAAATGAGTAGAAGATTGGCATACTTAATTAGCCCCTTAAACTCATACCGTAACTTAATAACTTTTCTTTGGAATTGATCCAGTGAATGTCTGAGTTTGTTAATGACTTTGAAGAATAAAGAAGTAATCAGCATTTTCCTTTCAGATGTTTATATTTGGTAAGAAGCCATTTTTTGAGAGTATTTCGTAATGTGTTATTTAAAATAAGTTGCTATGAATTAGTTTGTTTACGGGCACATTGTATTTCTGACTACCAGTAAGAAATATTTCTCGTGACTCAAGTCATGTTTTGAAATGACTCGTCATTTTTTTAGTATTATTTATACATTTTGAAAGCTTTTTTAGTGTTTGGCGTCATCTGTTCATTTTAAGGGAATGCTGAAATTGTGGGTCACGTCACATTCAAGGATTTGAACAGAATCTCTGATAACAGTAGTCTGTACCAGGCCTTTTGTTTGAAGAAAGGCTGAACAAGACATGTAAATAAGAGGCGGTATAAAATATTTTTAAAACAGGAGGAGATCAGAGTTCAGAACACCATTTCTGCCATTGTCATTAAGTCGTGAGGACATTTCAGAAACTAAAACATCTTTCTTATCCGGTTCATTTATGGATGGAACTTTTTTTTTTTTTTAAGTAAGAAAAGACAAGATGATATTTAACATTTTACCTGATCAGAGAATAGATCTCAGTTCAGACACATGATGGTTGAAAGATCATATTTGCAAAAACATTATGCTGGTGTATTTTACTTCTGCTTTTAGGTATATTCTAAAATTGGGACCATGGGCCTTTGATGTATGAACAATATTAATCATTATTTGTTTTATATCAAGGTGGAAAACCGTAGTTGGTATAAGGTAGCTATAGATGTTTGTGGAATAAATCAATGAAAAAAAAATCCAGGGCATAGGGATGATCATTCTTGTGATTTTCATCTGTAATATCCCCCAGGGTTCTTAAGTTGAAGGCTCAGCCTACCACACAGAAATAGTCAGAGGTGGGCCTTTTTGTATTATGGGAACTCTGACCTCATCAATGGATTAGTCCACTGACAAATTCATAGCAGAATGCAATATTGGAAGGTGATAGAAACTGTAGGAGGTGGATCTTGGCGTGTGCCCTTGGAGACTTTAGCTAGTCCCTAGCCCCCTGCTCATTCTCTCTTCTTGGCCACCCTGAGATGAGCAGCTTTGTTCTCCACGCCCTCCTCACCAAGGTGCTGTACCTCACCATAGGCCCATGGTAATGAGCCAGTCAACCTTGATGGAGGCGTCTGAAACCAGGAAGCAAAATGAATCTTTTCTCCTCTAAGTTGGTTTTTCTCCAGTAGTCAGCAGTAGAAAACTAATACAATCATTTTCATGGGAAAATGGTGAAAAGTTGTGTTTCTTCCCCTCCTTTTAATTTTGTGCTGTTATGCATTAATTTATAACCTTAAACAATGTCCCCTTTATTGTATCTAATTTTTAGTTTTTCCAACAGTAAAGTCTCTATCATCATACATATGTTTCAGGTTAATATGGATTAAGTTAGATGATTTTTTTACTCAGCTTTTCGGTGCTTTGACTAAAGATCTGACCAGCACAACTATAGGGGAGGAAAAGTTTATTTGAGGGCTCATGGTTTTATTTTTTTCTTTCTTTTTTTTAATTGATTTTTTAAAAAAATAAATGTCAGCAGAATGCATTACAATTCTTATTACACATATAGAGAACAATTTTTCATATCTCTGGTTGTCTATAAAGTATGTTGACACCAACTCATGTCTTCATAGATGTACTTTGGATAACGATGTCCATCACATTCCACCATCCTTGCTAACCCTCTGCCCCCTCCCTTCCCTCCCACTCCTCTGCCCTATCTAGAGTTCGTGTATTCTCCCATGCTCCCTCTCCCTATCCCACTAGGAGTCAGCCTCCTTGTATCAGAGAAAACATTCAGCATTTTTTTTTTTGGGGGGGGGAATTGGCTAACTTCACTTAGCATTATCTTCTCCAGTTTTACTCAGCAATAAAAGATGATAAAATCATGGCATTTGCAGGTAAATGGAGGGCAAATTAGTCCATCGAAGGCTGGCTCCATTCCTCAGGGCTCAAGGTGAGGCTAAACATTACAGTGAGAGAGTGTGGCAGTAGGAGGTAGCTCACATCAGGAAGCAGAGAGAGAGAATCCAGCTCCAGATACAAAATATATACCCCATAGCCACACCCCCAATTAACTACTTCCTCTAGCCACACCTACCTGCCTCTAGTTAACCATTCAGTTAATCCCATTAGGGATTAATTCACTGATTGGGTTAAGATTCTCAATTCATTTTTCTTTGAAACTTCTTGTATTATCTCACATGTGAGCTTTTGGGGGACACCTCATATCCAAACCATAACAATGATGTTTTCATTTTAACAGTTTATAGGAAAACATGGCATTTAAATTTATTTGATAGCTTCAGAATTCATGGTGCTTTTGAATATTATGTTACCTTTCAGTTACTGTAACAAAATGCCTGGGTAATCAACTTAAAAAGAAGAAAAGTTTGTTTGGGTTAGCAGTTTAGAAGATTTCAGACCACGATTGATTGGCTCTGTTGCTTTTGGGCCTGTAGCAAAGTAGTATATCATGGTAGGAGCACATGTTAGAGAAAGTTCATGTTAGAACTGGGAACAAAAAAAAAAAAAGAGGAAGAAGCAGGGTTTCATAGTCCCTTTCTAGGGCACATCCCTAGTGACTTAAAACCACCTACTAGGTCCCACCTCTTAAAGTTTTCAACAGCTCCCCATAGTGCCACACTGGAGACCAAGCCTTTAACATATAGGCCTTTGGGAGACATTCTAGACATAAAGGATAGGAAATATCTTGTCCTCCAGGTGTGTGTGTGTGTGTGTGTGTGTGTGTGTGTGTGTGTGTGTGTGTGTTTTCTCTGATGAATTTGGCATGACTTTTAAATGGACCACTTATGTATTACATTTTTCTCTTTTATAAGACAGGATATGCTTTTAAAATTCTGAGGCTAAACAGTATTTCTGGGAGCCTCCTCAATTTGTATATTTACAGAATGGTGGTGTTATAAACTCACCAAACCAAAGGGACCTTGGGCATTTATCTAGTCCTCTCTGCAGTTAGGCCTAGAAAAATTTTTATCTAATATTACTGAAAATTTAAAGTAATGAAAGGAACTCTATATTCATAATTCCCTAAGTAAATGCTTACTGGCAAGATTGATTCTTTGTCTTAAAGTTAACCAGACTATGGGAACATCCTCTGTTTTTTTCCTGATAACCTAAATTTGAGCTCTCCTGGTATTCATTTATTTTGATTTCTGTACTTCATATTTGGGCAAACTCCTGCTAGAACCCCTTGATTTTGAGAGCATTCCATGTAATAACTTTACCCCAAACAATGTACATCTGTTTGTTTCACATGTAGACATATTCTCTCTCTCTCTCTTTCTTTCTCTCTTTCACACACACACACACACACACACACACACACACAGTATTTGAAAAAATAGTTATGTGGAAAGCTAATTATATGTTTCTTTTAACCATACCGTATTCATGATTACATTCACAGGAAAAACTTTAGCAAAAAAAAAAAATGAATAGCAACCTTTTCATTGCTTTAAAGTGTACATATATTTTAACCATTGAATTATGGTAGGGAAGAAGGGTGAGAGGGGAAAGGAGGGGGCAGGGGATTAGCAAGGATGGTGGAATATGATGGACATCATTATTCGAAGTACATGTATGAAGACACAAATTGGGTGTCAACATACTTTATATACAAACAGAGATATGAAAATTTGTGGTATATATGGGTAATAAGAATTGTAATGTATTCCGCTGTCATTTTTTTTAAATTAAAAAAAAAGAAAAAGAAAAGGATTACTGTAGTTGGTTTGCAGTGAGTGAGGTTGTTCAAATGCCGATCCATAGGAAAATCAGTATTCAGTGGACAGAGAGGCTGCTTTCTGAACTCTTGGTTGGTTTCTATGCCTTTCTTGGCCTGTTTGACCTGGTCAGTCACCGGCTCTTGGGGCCTGAGGAGCAAGGGCTCTGCTTTGTTCTGTGGTCAGATTGCATGGCTGACTCTGGCCAGTTGTCTTGCACCTGTCACTGGCCATCTATCCCCGTGGGACAAATCTTACCATCCATCACCACCACTAGAAAAACACATCAAAGCGTGGGCGTGCCCGTGAATGGGCCGGCTGCAGCATCTCGGGGTGTAAGAATGTGTGTTGTTACTGGTTTAGAAAGTCACTGCTTCTAAAATGGAAGTGCCCCCCAATTCTCTGTGGTCTGTGGGGAAACAGTGACAGGAGGCATGGCTGCCAGTGAGCTCGGTGGCCCGTCCTGTTGCTGCTCTGTGGTCATCTCTGCTCTTTTCTTCTGCAAAGCTGCTGTGCTTGTTTTGTCTTGCTGTCATTAAGATCCTGCCAAGGGGACAGATAAGTGTCTCTAAATACAGATTTATTTAGTGATACCAAGTGGGCACAATCCATTTGCTATAGAGAAATAGGAGATGATGCTTTAAAGTGAAGAGAAACAGAGGATTTAAGAGACATGGTGAGAGAAAGGAGACTTGCAGGGTTGAAGACGTGTTTAAATGCCAGTTTCCAGATCTCTCATCAGGTAACTTTCATCAGTATTTGAAGTCTGGCTCTGATTTTTCATGCTTCAAAGTGAAGTCTAGCCTGGCATGCAGGTGCATGCCTGTAACCCCAGTGACTCAGAGTGCTGAGGAAGGAGGGTTGAAAGTTCCAGTCCAGCCTCAGCAACTTTGGAAGGCCCTAAGCAACTTGGTGAGACTGTCTCAAAAAGAACTGGGGTCCTATCTTAGTGGTTAAGGGCCCTGGATTCAATCTTTGGTACACCCCCCCCTCCCCCCCAAAAAAAGGTAAAGTCTATATTTCTGATGATGCTACAATTTGGGCCACAATCATTTTTTTACAGGCAAATGTCACAAAACGTAGAGGTGAGGGAGTGCAAATGAAACAGATTGGAAGGTGGCCTATATCCATCAGTGTGAAATTGTATTCTAATTTCTTTATAATTCGTGTTCTGGCTACTTTAAGAAACAGATTTTCTAAGGCACTCTTCACTTTATCCATTTATAGCAAACATTCTAAATCTACATAAAATCACGAATGCAGTGCCAGGTGGAATCACAGTTTAGATCCTTGCCCTTACAGTCCATTCTGGGTTATTTTTGCATAAACTGTATTAAGGGAAATAATTTTTTTTTTCTGTGTTGACAGATGATTGCCAGATGTGACCAGCCCCACTTCTTTCTAAGAATTCTAAAGTGCAGACTCTGTTTTTGCAGAAAGTAGTTAATGGCAAAGAGCAGGTAGAGGATGGGGAGTCCTGAAGGAGCTGATTCTAACATGTGCCGCCGAGGTCAGGAAGGGACATCAGTGGGGCCAGAGAGGTACCCCATGAGGGTGTAAGGAAGTCACATCTCCACATGGCTGTCTTTCAGAAACTCAAACTGGACAAAGCCGGCAGGAGATTTATGAGTCGAGTTCACTCCTATGTGGGTCTCATTCATTTCTGCCTCTTATTCGTCCTGTCTTCTCTTGTACTCACTCTCTGCTTTCCAGTGCCAGTTCACATGCCAGGCCAATCTTCATGTATCTTCCTATTGCTCTCACCTACATTTAGAATTCAGTAAGCCATTCCTGCACTGATAGACTATATAGGACTTGTATTGTACTCAAGTAGCCAAGGTCAGGGAATGAATACAAAAATGATTACCTTTGTGAAAGTACTATGTTATTTTTGTTGATAATAAAACATACTGTTATATAAATGGATAAGGAGATTGTGGTATATATACACAATGGAATATTATTCGGCCATAAAGAAGAATGCCTATATTACATTGGCCAGCAAATTAATGGATCTGGAGACTATCATGCAAAGTGAAGTCAGCAATTCCCCCAAAATCACAGGTCGAATGCTTCCTCTGATAGGTGGAAGCTCACCCACAATAAAGGGGGTGGTAAGGGGAAGAATAGAAATGCAGTAGATTACACAATGGGGAATGGAGGGAAGGGACAGTAGAGATAAGCAAAGAAAAGACAGTGGAATGAATCTGACATAATTTCCCATGTACATTTATATATATAAGAACCACAGAGTGAATGGATCACATGACCATGTATGTCCATAAGAATGGGATTCTAACTAGAATAAGATATATACCATGCTTGTATAATTATTTAAAAATGGATTCTGCTGTCATATATAACTGAAAAGAACCAATTAAAAATCTATATACGCACACACAACTGTTGTTATTGCTATTGATGATAACAAGGATGCGGTGTTAACAACAGCAGAGATGGGGGAGCTGGACAGCATACCCACAGCTTCCTGTTGGGTTCCCTTGGCTCTCTTCTTACAAGAGCTGTTAATTCAGTTGCACACACTTTCTTTACGGAAGCATCTCCCACCCTGAGAGCTGAGTGTTACTGGGAGGTGTCCTACCACTGTAAGCAGCTGTCAGCTGAGGCTGAAGGTATTCAAAGGCTCAGAGGTAAGAGACTAGTGAGAGGTTCAGTAAGGGAAGCCGGGCTGTGTGGGGCTGAGCTGTCTGAAAGCGAGGAGTAGAGGGGGGGAGGGGAAGGGGACTCACCTCCCCAGAAATGGACATCCAGAGAAGCAGTGGCTCTGAGAGATGCTTGGGTAGAATCCAGAAGACTTGGTGACTGATGGGTAGTGGGGAGAGTTGCAGATAGTACAGGTCCAGGCATGTGGGTAGGTAGTGGAAGAAGACAAGGATGTGGGTGATTTTTAGAATTTCTTTTTCTTTTCTTTTTTTTTTTTTTTTTGGAAAGGGAGACATTTTGTTTCTTAAGGTGTTTACAAGGAACCTAAGACACACAGGTTTTCAAAGAAGTGAAGTTTCAGAAGTTAACTTTTCCCTGAAATTCTGCTCTAACTCTCTCTTCATTGTCACTAAAGTAATGCTGAACATAAATCCTTCATGATGTGAATAATGAAAGATTTGTGTAGTTCTCTACACTTAGGAGGTATATTACATTTGCCTTTGTGACTTTATAGATATTAGGTTGGGATTGTGGTTAAGCTAATGAACTGAGAACCCAAGCTGATGGTCTCATCATTCAATTCAGCAGCGTGTCTCAAATTTCAGGCTAATATCTGTTTATACATGATCGCTTAGCTAGGATTCTTTTGGTACGTTAACATTTTTCATATGAAACCCAAGCTGAATTTTTAATACTTATTTTTAAGTTTGAGAATACCTTGAAAGGTTTTCAATATTTTATAATCTTCACAGACTTGGTGGCAGTGTTCCTTTAACATTGGATCTATGCGATATGACAGAGACCAATAGAACAATTATAATAGAGTAAAAGTATATCAACTCAATTATGGTAATTGAAACCACCTCTTAATTTTTATGCAGCTTTGGAAATGCATCAAGACACAATCTGTGACAGATTCATTTTATTATTACTGTTTTTTGACAGTGACTCCAATGTAAACGTACAGGAATATTTTTGCATTTTTCAGGTGACATGAGCACTTGTTTAAATGACTAACCGAAGAAATGACAAAACATCATTTTGGGTTCATGGAGTATAACATGCATCATTGATTTTATAGAAGATTTTTTTTTACTTATTAAAATATTCAAAGTATTTGCATACCCCATTGGGGGGAAAAAAGTAACTATATAAATTATCAGAGTGAAGTAGTTCATTTTTATAGATGGGGTGTTGTTGAGGTCACATTGCCAGTATAATTTAGGTATTGTTTTACTAACAAACCAAATATAACTAATAGAAGGTCATGTCACTGTTGGATGAAATGATATTCTAGAAAATTCATTTCTATTATGGTTGTGCGGAGACTTTTTATTCTGGATTTAAGAGAAAGAGGAAATAAAGCAGAATTTTTCAGTTTGCTAGGTCTTTACTTCTTGAGGAGGCTTGTGAACTGATGAGAAAGAATAAAGACCTTAGTTTTATACAAAACTCACAATTTTGAGTTCGTTGAGTTAGTTATTTTGAAATTTGTAGATAAATTCTAGAGCCAGTGACTTTTTTTCCTTCTGGTAGATCTTCTGGAAATATTCCCCAAAGAAAAGTATATGAGGAATTAAGGAGCAGAGATTGCCTCAGAAATTCCCAGTCATCTCCATCACATAACTGGCAGTGAATTCCTCAACTTGCCTTCAGTGCCCAGTGTGTAGATGAGGCGTGTGCGTGTTCCAGTTGTGGCAAAGCCTGCTTGGTGATACAGACAAAGAACTCACCCACATGTGCATTAAGGTCCCCCATGGGTGTTCCGGGAGCCTTTGGCTGTCACGCATTTTGTCTGTGTATCATCACAAGTGTTCCAATATTTATCCACCTGTAACCAAACACAGTGGGTTCCTCCCTTCGTGAGTGCAAAGCCAATGAGCACAACCAGGAAATGTTACTTGCAGCAGGCCAGGAGAGCACTGAGGCTCTTTCCCAAAACAGTGTGTGCTGGGACCCAGGAGGGAAAGGGATTTCATCAGGAGCACTCATGCATATGCCGATTGGAAGGACTTGCCATGGCATGTAGACACGGGCGTATTCCTAAGCCTGCGCAGCTGGAGATCATGCCTCTTCATACATGGCATTGTTCAGGGACGCCCCAGGAATACCTCTGGAGCGGAGGATTTGGCATTACAAGGAGATTAAAATGAATCAAGTTTACGCAGAAGAGTGACTCAGAGATGTTGGATGGTTCAGAGCGATTCCTTGTAGTTTTCTCTGGAGGGCCTCATCAGAAACAGAAAACAGCTGGGAGGGGTATTAGTCATGTAAAGAGGCGGCAGCTTCTTGCCTTGCAAGCACAGGTGCTTGCCTTGAAAAGTTCCTGCCTAGCCGTGAACAGAACCACGTCCCTGTAATTTGGGTTCAGAAACCGCTCTGTGTGTCCAGGAATGACTTGAGGTTGTGTTGAGGTCTCCCTCCCGGGGCATCATGTGTGCTCTGTGGAGTTGAGTAGGATCAGACTGAAGCTGGGGAACAAACAGCGCATGGAATTGTTGCAGGGAAGGGCATGGGGTGGGGGAATCTGGGGAAAGCCACCAGCAGGCACATCCTTCTTCATGGTTTGATGCTGTCCCTGTGAGTGGTGCATATAGGTATATGTTGTCGTCATCTTGGATTTGGAAACCAAAGTAAATTTATCCAATGATATATATTTTTAATGGATTAAGTTTTTAAAATTCCATATTTCCTCTAACCTTTTTAGTCATTTTAAATAAAGACTGGGAATATTTTTTATTTTAAGATTGGAGATTGGGGAATAAAAGCTTTGAATTTATTTAAACAGTTATTTCTGTGGTTTCTTTTTCTTTTTTTCTTTTTTGGTTTGATTTTTTAAAATTTATTATTGATATTAAGGACAACTCTTGTCATATGTTGAAATACTTAAAACTTCCTGTGGCCGCCTTATAATTGGTGAACTTTGTTGGGAGAGTTGGCAGGGCTCCCAGTGCGGTCAGTGCCTAGAATTTCCAGGAGTTCAAGAACTTAGATGGGGAAAACAATTACACTTTTATTGTCACCAGCATCTTACTGAAATTTATCATTTCCCCCAATTATGAATGTGGGCAATAAACCATAGTAGCGCAGAGAGAACCTGTAACTGTTCCATTGAAGGAAATCACATTTTCCTATCACATTAAAGGAGTTGTAGAAATCGCAAAATATAAAAGTTTATCACTACTTTAAAACTATGACATTTATTAATTACAGTTGTTATTTAACACACTCAGAAAACAGTACATTCCTGTGTCACATTTAAAAATGATTAGATAACCATCCATGTTAGTGACTTCTCTATAATTTCTAGTTATGATGTATTTTTAAAAACTTCTGAAAATGGGACCATGGACTCCGATAGGCTGTCAAAAAATACATGGCACAAATAAAAAGGTTAAAAAATCCTGGGTTCAGGAGTAGAGGACATGGATATTCCAGAGCTGTTTCTGTCAGAACCTCCCTCTAAGAACTTGGGCAGTTAGACCATATGGCACAGCGTGACAGATGATGATGACACCCATCAATTTATGAGATGATTATAAAGATAAAATGAGGGAATTAGCTTTGAAAATTTTTAGTAGCTACATACAGAAGATGTTATTAAATGGAATATTTTTTTTTTTTTTGCCTTTGTAAGGACTCGGCACATACTATTAAGGATCATGAAGACTACAAATGAGGCATCTAATATAAATTCTGCTTTTGCTCTCCAGTTTCGGAGTGTGGCTCAGTATCATTACTCTTTACAGTGAACTGCTGCGGAACATGCCAATTCCAATATAGCTCCAGAAACATTACCATTCATGGAAGCAAAGAGGATTACTTTTCCCTAAATATTTCTTGTAAAATTGATTTCTGTATTTGCCAATCCTCTAATTCAAACTGATGGGCTTCAGTGCTTCCCAAAGCCGCGTGTCAGTCATACAGAGTGAGGGAGAAAAGCGCATGTTTTTCATTTTCAACAAACCTGGTATAGTAATGTGGTGAAACGTTTCCATTGATTGAATATTTTTAATAAGAAAGCGGACAGGAAGAACACACTGAGCATTGTATTCGGTGTTTTTCAAAAGTTTAGTTTTAATGACAGTCTCATGTAGCTCATCCATATGGTGTCATTGGAGGGACATTAAACTGAAATGGATAGGCGATTTGCTAAATGGTCACATTTCTTAGCAGTTAACAAAACTTAGATTCAAATTCAAGATGAATTATAAGGCCATGTGATTGGATTAAAATATAATGACAGTAAACTCAATTTTGAAATGTGAGAGATCTTGTTCAGAATTTTCTTTCTCTTCCCACCACATCTGACCCTTTCTTTCATTTTTTCACTGGTGTTTGAGACTGGATGCAGTTTGGGCAGAAGAGTATTGTTATCCCATTTGAAATATAGGTGAGACTTGATGTAGGGGTCTGTGAAAAGCCTAGACTTTAGTTATTATGAGTAGTGCCATATTTTCATTTTAAAAATCTTCTCACCTCATGCCAGTGACTTTGATACCTATTCATATTTTGAGTCTGTTAAGTGAACCGAGGGGCTGACATAGGAAGGAAGGTGTGTGGTGAGGGGTCCAATTCCTGACTCTGCAAAGCAGGACTTTGACTTGGGATAAACATCTCTTCTTTTCAGAGAACACACAGTGGCAGCAAAGAGACCACTAACAGCAGAAAAAGACAAAGAAAAATGTCATAGGGAAAATAAGTTTGCACTTTCAGAGGGCCCCTTGTGGTTACCAGGAGCCTTGGTGTCATTTCAGGATTGTCCTCGCTGACAGGTGCTCTGGGGCCCTTGGTTAAGGCAGTGTCTTCCCTGTTTGATGCATTGAGCACAGGAAGGTGAAGCAGCGTGGTCACCTTTACAGGTGAGACTCAGTTCTGATTTAAGATGTGGCCCCCCTTTCAACCATGTCTCACTGTTGGCATGTGGAGAGAGAGAAAGAGACAGGCAGGCAGACAGACAGAAAGGTGTAGGGAGAATTAGAAAGATATCATGAACAGAAGTACGGTGGTGGCTCTGGAGCAGGGCCCCGGATGCTCTTCCTTCACTCCTCAGAGACTCTTGCCCATCTTCCCTCACTCCTCTGCCTGCTCGAGCTCCTGACATGTGATACTTCCTGACAATTTATGATTATTATTTATTTAATCCCGACTTATTAATGATTATTTGTTTGGGTAAATTTTGTTAAATGGCACTTGGACCCTCCATCCTAGATGGTCCGATTCCCTACAGTAGGACCTGTGCCCGTTTTCCTGACTGCTGTGGTCTCCAGTGCACGATGCCTGCTACTCTTGAAATTTATGCAGATGAAAACAGGAATGAATATATACAGTTCTCCAAATGAGGGAAATCATGAAATAACCATGTGGAGGTAAAGCCTCAGAATTTCTATAAAAGGAAATTAGTACAGATAGCCTGCAGTCTTTTTTTTTTTTTAATTTTACCAGTGCATCATAATTATACATCATTAGTTGGATTCGTTATTACCTATTCATATTTGTACCACACATAATTTGGTCAATTTCATTCCCTAGAACCTCCTGGCTCTTCCTGTACTCAACTCTTGGGATGTGCCACCTGTCCTGAGTTTTCTAGGGAATCCGTAGATTGATTTTTAAGCTAATTGTCTATTTTTATCCTTCAATTTTTGGTTCAGAAAATATAGGTACCTATACTTCACTAACCATCAAAGGTAAGGTGTACACCTTGTGAGAATAGGAGAAGGAAGGCCCTGAAGGTGGTAAGTGTGCCCTCTACCATAGTCCTGAAATAGGTGGCGTGAGGAGACAGTAGACCAGAGAGGTTTAACTTGTCCAAGATTCAGATGATAAGGTATGAGAGCTGAGACTAAAATCAGAGCCCATGATTTTCCATTCATTACATTGTGTCTGAGGAAAATGGAGAAGGACAATCGAGAGGCCTCTAAGGGCATCAGCTGGTGGAGCCACTGCTGGGCAGAGGTCAATCTGGGTTCCCATTCTCTGGCTTATGCCATCTATAGTTATGGCTACCCCCAGAGTCCCGTACAGTAATGATGTTCACATGATTACTGGGTCATTGACAGACCGTGGAATTATATTACACTTAAAAAAGAAAAGAATATCACAGGAAAGAGACTGTTTTTTCAAAGATTAAAGGTTTAACACTTCAATTCGGTTATTGAGGATTCTCCTATCTAAGTTGATCCTGGGTAACTGATGTGGCTCATCAGTTTAGATACCTTTATATTCTTTTAAAGTTTTTTTTTTCTTAATTTATGTTATCTTTGAATTTTTAAAAATCTCCAAATTCTGTTGGAAGGTCATTTGTAAATAAACACTTCATTATTTTTGTTCATCAGATTTATTATTAGGTGTTGGAATACACCATGATTAATACAGTTAACGCACCAAACAACAACATTTGGTCAACAAGACCAGTCCCATGAGACTCCATCTCCTCATGACGTTGTGGTAGTCATCTTAGACTGTGTCAGTGGACTCTGAGGCTCACGTGATGTGGAAATCACCTAGTGATACATCTCTCAGAGCAGATCCCCATCCTAAACTATTAAACATGACTGCGTGACAATATACTATACTGAAAGTTATGTGAAGGTAGGCTCCCCCCTCTCATGACGATGTGAGATTGAAGATAGTAGCCCTCAGAATATATAAGTAATTTGATTATTTCATGAAGAAAATGAGGGTTTTTTTTTGTATGCACTAGCCACTAATCCATTGAAACTGCAAGGAAATGATGTGCATCGCTTAACCACAAGGGTGCGCCCTGAGAACTGCGTCATTAGGTGGTTTCGTCACAGTACATCACAGAGCGTATTGACACAAGCTAAGATGGCTGCGACATCCCTAGGTGATGCAGACCTGTGGGGCCACTGTCACATACATGATCTGTCTCATTAACCAGAACTTGATGGTATGTGATTCTGTCTTGGAGGAGCTTGTAGTCTAGTGAGGGAGAAAGACATAGAGATCATTACAATTCAGGGTCTTCAGGCTGCAGGGGGCTCTTGTGGCTTTCTGAGGACACTTGTCTATGAGGGTGACATCTGGGGCCAGAGTTATATATTCCATTGATTTCAAGCCCTAGACTTCAGGAGTCTAAAATAAAATTCACCATTGCTATTTCTTGTCTGTCTCTATTTAATATGTTATAGATGATATTAATTATATAATTATTGAAGGAGAAAACTTTCTTGATAGCTCCTATTAAAATACCTAGCACATAGCACTCAAGAGTTTTTTTTTTAATTCTTTTATAAACCCTGTTAAGTACTCCGTGAAATAGCAAGTTCCAGAATTTAAGAAATTGTTTCAAACAAAGATTCCGAAGTATGATTTGGTTTATAACTCAAGATATACCCTAAATGCAGACAGGAATGATTGACCCCTGAGCCACATCCCCAGCCCCATTTTGTATTTTATTTAGAGACAGGGTCTCACTGAGTTGCTTAACCACTTCCGTTTTACTAAGGCTGACAGTGATCCTGCCTCAGCCTCCTGAGCCACTGGGATTACAGGTGTGTGCCACCATGCCCGGCAATTAACCTTTGTTTTATAAGTCTGACACACACAATTTTTAAAAAGATTCTTTAGCAGGGAAATGGGTTTATTACTGAATAATGTATAATTCTACTTATAATAGTCACTATGATGCTATTGACTGAGTTGTTTGCTTTCCCTGTGAGTACCTTAGCTTTACAGTAAGAGCCTTTAATGCACACAACAGAGTAGGAAATTAACAAGCATACTGTCTGCAGTTACAGTGCATGAACCTCGGACCACATCACTGTGATCCAGTTTCAGTTGAAAGTTATTTTTGGTTTTGTTTAAAGAAGAAAGAACAGACTGTTATATAGGATAAAGAGTATATATACAATATTCTTATGTGTATGTATGTATGTTTAAGTAAATTAATAGTGTCAATTAGATAATTAATTTTGTTTTTCCAAAGTTTTTTTTTTATAATGATTGATGCTAAATGAACAAACTAAGATTGAAGTGCAAGGTGGGGGAGATGAAAAATGCCTTTGCATTGACAAGACGTTACTAAGTGGCTCAGGGTATCATTTGTATGTCTTTGCACTTGAACAGACTGCCTGAGAAAAAAAATCCACTTTCTTCCCAGCCGCTATTACTAAGAAATTCCATTCACTTTATTCTGCTGTTGTTTCTTCCCGGTTTTAAGTGAACAAAGGAACACCAGGAACCTCCTATACCCCTGTGCCCCAGTTCACATTCACACCTGCCTGCCTCGTTTTCTCATCGGAAACGCTCACCTGCCTCCAGTTTCTGTTGTTAACACAGGGTGGTCTGATTCATTGTGTGTGTCTCACAAAACTCCCCTATGCACAACACTGCCAGTTGTAAAGTTTATGTGTTCTTAACCTGGGGGTTTCTGTGAGCTTCTTAAGATCATATGTGACATTCTGGATGGATGTGTGAATGGAAGGCGATGGTACACATCTTTTCATCTGTTTCTCAAAAGGGTACAGGATGCCAAAAATAAGGAAAAAGTTGTAGATAACTTTTAGATTTCCACCAGTACTTCCATATCTTCTAATTCAAAAACAACCCCTTAACTGTGATCCATGAACAGCAATGGAAGATAAAGTGATGCCTAATTTATTTGGGCACATAGAAAATTTATTGGTGTGTGTTGTTTGGCCTTTGGTTTTACTAGATATATCTGCCAGTTTTGAATGGGAAAACCAAAGGTCACTAAAGTCCTTTTGGAGGCGTACTGATCCTGTGTGTCACCCAAGTGGATATTTATCACCTATCGGTGATAAATCTTAACTTCTGTGAAGAACATGTAAGAGATACGTGGTCCGATGCATTCTAAAAGTTTTATTCCAGTTTTGAAGTAACCAAATTACTTCTTTCTTAAAATACCTCAACAAAGTGGACAAAACTAAACACATTAGATTAAATGTTGTGTGTCGTTGCTCTAAGAAAACTAGCATATGATCTTTATAGAGGATATCCAAGTTGAATGGTCCAGAAAACAAAATTGCAAAATTCCTTATGCAACTTCTGCATAAAGAAGTTGGAACGAAATTATAGACTACAGAAGCAATTCATTTATCAGTGCATTCTAGCATGAGTTCTTCTTTTTTCCAGCTCTCTTGTAGTAATAAAATGGTCCAAGGGAGTGATGTTTGAAAAATGCCTATTTCCTGTGACATAGCAAGTGACATATACATGTAGCACTTTAGAAATACTGTTTTCAGTCTTTCTCATTTTATTTGTGTGTGAATTGTGCTTTATAGTCTATTTTTATACAATATACTTTCTGCAAGACTCTAGTTGGCTTATGGAAGAACTATTAGCAAGCTAGTGTGGGGTGCTTTAAGGAAACTGCAAATTAAATATTAACTTACTAGCCAGGTACTCTTGTTGATTAGTCATAAGCACGGTGATAAGTGTCTTGCAGATGGAAGCATTATTATATTTTTTTCTTGTGATTCTAGGACCTATTGCTTTTAGAGAACCTCAGTGATTAAACAGTTTCACATAATTTAAATTTAGCAAACAAAGAACTGAGGCATGGCATTTTAATAAGGGGTTTGTCTTGTATTGGGAACACATAGTTGGATAAATATGGTCCTTTGAAAGAGGACACTTTCACTCCTTTTTTATAATTTAAAGATATTTGGTTTTTTTTGCCTTTTTGGGGCTGGGGAGGTGGCTCAAGCAGTAGCATGCTTGCCTGGCATGCGTGCGGCCTGGGTTCGGTCCTCAGCACCACATACAAAGAAAGATGTGTCTGCCGAAAAAGACTAAAAAATAAATATTAAAAAATTCTCTCTCTCTCTCTCTCTCTCTCTCTCTCTCTCTCTCTCAAAAAAAAAAAAAGATATTTGGTTTTTTGTTTTCTTTTAGGACTGTACTCTGTAAGTTGAGAAGTAAAATGTCTGTTCTCAACATATTTATCTCATTTTTTACTCTCCTCTGTGTAGCTTTTGTCTTTTTTCATTTTAACATGCCAGGAGCTGAAGTAGCTTATGCCTTTTTAGCATTTCCCTTACAAATAATAATCAAAAGGGAAAAGTTATAATGGGGATTGGTGAACAGGGAAAAAGCAACATAATAAAGATGCTATCATTTAGCAGGAATAATAAATAAATGTTAATATATTTAACATAAAAAAACTGTCTTTTGGTTTTTTTTCCTAGGTTCTTTTTTGCTATCACAAAAATATTCTGTATTTGGAGGAAATATGTGTTACTTAATATTAGTTACTTACCTATGACTTAAAGGAGACTTGGATGTTGTATCTGCCAGATGAAAAGATACATAGAGTCTAGTCATTTAATAGGATACTAAATGCATGTTGGGAAATACAGTTATGTAAAGGAATTTGATCCTTTACAAAGGAGGAGGATGATTATGACATTAAAAAGCATGGGTGGTTTTTCAATAGACTAAATGGGCTTGTCTTGGATTATACTGACATTTTCAATGCAGAAATGAGTGGAGCCAAATTTTAAAGTTTGCAAATGAAGGTTTAGCAATCATTTATGTAAGCTCATTTTAAAATAAGTGTTTTTTTGATTAAAAAGTGTTTGCTAAGGATTTACTTCCACATGTGCCAGATCAGCCTTGGAAAACACACACACACACACACACACACACACACACACAGTGTGCACACACACACACACACCCTCCATTATCTACCATAGGATTATAGATTTTTAGAGTATTTTTGAATGCATAATATTTTGACTCAGAGTGTTAAAACTGCATTAAATTATCATTTAAGTGTTTCAGTTTTTTTCCCCTGGAATAAGTGTTCATCTGAGGAACCTGTACTAATGTACCTTCTGGATCACAAACAAAAAGCCACCCCCTCCCAGCCTTGTTTACTGTGTGCTTTTGTTCCTTGAGAATATACGCCTATTTGAGAAAGACCCCTTAACCATAGACTGAGTTATTTTCTCTCTGGACTTGCTAATATCCAAAGGTTTTTTTGCATTAGAGAGTTGTCAGAAATTGAAGTTTTTATTCCCATGACAAGACTGTTTTTACATACCGACACATAAACTATGGGGACAGTGTTTTTATAAATCAGACTGTCCTTGGGATATGTGCCCATATACATAAGGCAACTTGAAGAAACCATTTCCCTGACCATTAAATATGTCATGGTTCTCCATGGGTCTCTTTGGCAAGTTTAAATTTGTACTGTATAGTTTTATTATTAACTAAGTTCCCAATGTATTTACACATAGCTTAATGAGCTACAGCACAGGTATACACCTTTATGAATGAAACTACTGAAATATATTCCTTTTCCCTCCCTCTGGATGTCTGTTTCACAAATGTCTAGCTTCAAATGAGAAGCTGCTGTTTTTGTACCAAATTATATAATATGCATATTATGTAGAGAGAGGCATGCACATAATAGAATTAGCAAAATCATTTGTACATTTACAACAGATTTTACTTCTCATCAGTAGTTGAAGTATAATTTTACATTACCTTAAGTGAAATTTTGGCAAATATATGGAGTTCATACTTGATTAGTACAGAGATGATGGTTTCCTTTGTTTCAGATGTGTAATACAGAAAATGGTCTCTGATTTGTCTCTCTTCATGCTCTCAACCTGCCTAATGAGTTTTATTTTATGTGTCTGAAGTTCACCTGTGAAAATTGTGTGAGTTTCACATTCTAGATCTTGATTGATAGTGGTGCTCAGCAAACGGCAGAGAACTTGATGCGCACGGCTCATTTAATGCTCACTAGCCCAAGGTGGTGGGTCCTAGCCCTGTTCCCATTTTTAAAAACAAGGAAATAACAGGCTCAGAAAGGTTAAATGATTCAGCGGAGGTCAGGTCCCAAGCCCGATTGTGATCTCCAAAACAGAAACTTTACTTTTCCTCTTTAGATTTTGAAAAAGAAACCTCTCTATTAGAAGTATTATTCTCGACGTTGTTTTTGAGCTTTGCTCCTGGATAGCCTGCCAGTATCCGCCAGTGATCAGGGTGGACCTTCCCCGTGGAGGGAGACCAGTTTGGAGGACATTTGTCCTTTGCCAATGATGATGTGCTAATGAGGAGACGTCTGACCAGGAACTCTGCCCGCTCCCTCCCTGGGGTTGGGAGGCGTCTGGGATACAGTCTGTGCAGTGTGGCAGGCGTTTGGGCATCGTCCTCAGGTACCCCTGAGAGCAGAGGTACCCCGGTTTAGGAAGTGCAGGACATCTTTCTTCTTGATCTTACACTTGGATTAAAATGAAACAGTCATGGATCTGGAAAAGGATCAGACTGGGAGCAGGCTAGGGTCTTCTGGGGGAAAAGAGAATATGCAAAGATCCAAAAATGTGATCAGTAAAGACACATTTTAGGATAAATGCAGGGCGTACAGGTGTGTTGATGCTCTTTCTTTGAAACATCCTCTAAGGTAAACCAAGATTGTGCCATATGTAGCCTGGAGGTCTACTCCCCGGCACACGGCTTTCACTCCAGAAGCTGGTAGCCTTCACCTTGAGAATCCTCGTAGAGACAGCCTGCCCGTGGATGGGGAAGGGACGAGAGCAGGGAGGAGAATCCTTACTAGAGACCACTTCCCATCAAACAGAACAGCTCCTTTTAAACTCTGGAATGTTGTAGAAGCAAGTGGTAATTTAATTTTGCTCAATTCCATTTAAAGCTATTATGTTGTGCCCTGTCCCCATTGAAATAATTCCGTGATCCTAGTTATGTGGTAGAAGTATTTGTTTTTAAAAAATAAAATAAACTTGGCATAAAATCATCACATTACTTCATAATTTCCATTGCTAAATCAGAAGGTAATGTTTTTGTTCTCATTTCATGTCTCTCCTAGTTGCAAGATGTTTAATCTTATACCTCTAAAATGAAAAAAATATATAGAGAGAAGAGTTTTGATCATTTACAACTGGAAGTTTCATGATATTGTTCATAAAAATCATTTACATGTAATTTGTTGTTTTTGGAGATTTATAAGCATCAGTGGCTTTGGAAACAGTCTGTTTTTATTGTAATTATTAGCTATTATTTTCTTGTGTCAGGATCTTTTTTTTTTTATTTTTGGTTTTAGAACTGGGGATTGAACCCAGAAGTACTTAGCTACTTAGCCACATTCCTACCCCCCCCCCCCTTTTTTTTGAGACAGCGTCTTACTAAGTTGCTTGAGGCCTTGCTAAATTGCTGAGGCTGGCTTTGAACTTGTGATCCTCCTGCCTCATCCACTAGGATTACAGGCATATGCCACCATACCTGACTTGTTTTTTAGAATACCTAGCACAGGTCTGAAAAACATATGCCTTGAAAATCTGTGTGTCCTACAGAATTACGTACTTCATTTTGTAATATCATCCTTTAGAAAATGTATTTCTCTCCCCCCATTATATCTCCTTATTGGATGAGTGTCTATGTACAAGTTTTTGTAAGTTTCAAATATATTTCTGATTTGCATAGTAATTTTTCAAGCTTTGAAAATACTATTTTTAAGGGATGGTGAAAGATTTATTCATTACCCTAAATGAAATATGCTATTAAAGTAAAATCTATTGATATGCAAGGAAACGTCACTAGGATGTGTTTCCTTATTTACAGTACATGGGTTGGCCTAGGGTGAAACACTGTCCTATAAAACAATAAAATCTTGGTAAACATGTGAGGTCAGTAAGAAGAATGATAATAAATTCTCTGACTCATCTATAGGGAGTTTATTCTTTTAAGTAGCAATGGTGGTCTTTTCATACAGGGATATAATTATGGGAACAGTACCCATGTGTCTCGAAAGTAGTTTTCAACTTTGTGAAAGTAAGCAGAGTTGTTGTAGAAAACTTGAAATTCCAAATTTTCTTTCCACTTTTCTATGTATGTCTATAGGTATTTTTAAAAGAAAAAATGGATAAATTTTGTACGGTCTTTCTGTAACAATTTGTAGTTATTGTATTTCTTTAAAATTTTCCATTAGAAAATACATGAACATATACATATATGAAACATGTATATATGATTATTTTAGTTTGCATAGACTATTGGATTTCTAAAATTAAAAATTAAAATGAATTTGCATTAATGAAAGTATAGTAGTGTTTCATTAATATATATTTGTTTAACCATAACTTTAGGTTACTTGGAGATTGTGTCTACTCATTTAGGCAGAAAACACAAAATTCTTCTACTTTTTTAAGATTGGATATATTGCCCCAAAGTAGCAGTATACCTTTTTGTTACCTGTAATCTATGCAAATAGTATTAGAAGAGTTTATTAAAATATTAAGATCTGCTTTGTCATCTCTGAATGTTCTTATTAATTTTTATTCATTCATTGTTTGACTTTATATTTTATGTTATTTTAGAAAATGTGTTAGCTACTTTACATTTTGTAATTACATTATACAAGAATCTATTTTGGGGGGATTTTCTTGGTGAGTTTAATGTTGAGATTATTTACATTTCCATACTTAAAAAAAAAGAACAAGTCAGATGAATGTCGTTGTTCAGCATTTCTAAAACATGTATTAAAATATGATTTTATGAAAAATCTGTAGTTCTGTCTCTGATGGGTATCTTTGTGGAGAAAACTTGTTGCTGTTTAATCTTGAACATGATAGATTTTTTTTGGAATAAAATAAATAGCGATAAGTGAAACTGTATACACTTATACAGTTTCTCATCATTCTTCAACAGCGAGCTACTGCCAGTTGGAGAAAATACAGTGTGACCTTGGGGTGGGGCCCTGCTGTTCTCTCTGAGCATCAGCCCACAGTAACTCACCACGTCCTTCCCATCCCCTGGCGAACAGAATCTCCGAGATGCCAAGCACCAACCTGGCTAAACGGACAAGGGTATAGATTGCCTTGTTCCATGTAAAGATTTATTATTTTAATTCATACAGAAAAAAAGGAAACAAATATTCTGACCTTTAAAAAAAATGAGTGTAAAATAAAACAACACCCATAAATTTCACCCTACAAATCATTTTTCTCAAGATGACTTCCAAAAACTGAGGGAGAAATACAGAAAAAATATTTGCAAATGTTTCACAGCTGGAAAGCGGGTAAGACTGTGCTCTTGCAGGACAAATGTTGGGAAAATACATCCTCATTGTTTAGGAAAGGATTCCTGGTTAAAGGATGCCTGGTTCTTCAATCAGCCCTACTCCCTCTAGCAAATAAGGAAACCTGCTTTCCATTGGTTATTTTAAATTAAAGACTTCTGAAATTGTTGTTTTAAAGACTTTAGAATTCCTTGTTTTTTAACTAACTTTCATTCAGTCTGTCCGTCCGTCCTTCCTTCCTTCCTTCCTTCTTCCCCTTCCCTGTACTTAACCATTAACCACTGAGCCACATCCTCAAGCACTTTTTATATTTTATTTAGAGAGACAGTCTCACTGAATTGCTTAGGACCTTGCTAAGTTGCTGAGGCTGGCTTTGAACTTGAGATCCTCCTGCCTCAGCCTCCCAAGCCACTGGGATTACGGGTGTGCACCACAACACCTGGCCATTCATTCACTCTAAGTATCTTGAGTTTAGGGCACTGAGGAAACATATCTTATGGTGCTTGATTAGCCAAGACTGGAGAACAGAATGGAGACTGAATGTTCAGTCTTGTGAGGTTGTACTATCAACTTCAATATCGAATGTCACTTTTTAGGTAGGTTTTTCTCACCTTTTTATAACTGAGGAAACTTAGACTGAGAGTCTGTCACTGTTGGTCACTTAGCTCTTTTTCACTCATTTGCTCAGTCAGCATTTGCCAATCACCTGCCAATTATCCTGGGAAGGTGTTTGGGGGTACAAAGGGAACAAGAGGCCACCTTTGCCCTGCTCTCAGGTGGCTCACAGCCTTGTTCAGGGTGATGATAAGCAGGGGAGGTCAGGGTCCCAGGTAGAGGACTATGCTGCTAGAAGTACCTGGAAGGTCATCCTCAGTAAAAGATAAAGATGTACCTCCCCAGAGAAGAGGAGGCAGAGTTGGATATAGGAAAAGACAACTCAACCTGGAGTGCAAGATTGATATTAGAACAGAAGATTGGATTGCATGTGCAATACCTTTTAAGAATTAACTGAAAAACAAAAACATAAATACAGAAGACTGATTTTACTTTGGAATCAGTCATATTATTGAATGCCACCTATAGCACATTAGATACTTTGGCATTAATTTCTTTTTACCAAGGGGGGGGGGATGAATAAAACACAAAGCAAAACAATAGAAGACTAGGATATTTTGTGCCAACCTTAAGGCTATTGATTTAATTAATCTTAATAAACATTTATTGAACTAATAAAACTAGTTCCTTGCCCTTGAGCTCACAAGCCATTAAGGGCACCTGTGACAGGCGGCTGCTACTCAGGTTGTCTCTCCCACACTGATAAGGCTGGAGTACATTCTGGAGGTGTGATTGGAGGCTTCTAAAGGTAGAGGAGGAGCACATTTACCTGTGTGTTTTTGGTATTTTACTTAGTGAAATTGTTAAAAAAAAAAAAAAAAAAGAATTCTAGGGGACTGGTTAGGAGACCAATGCAGTAGTCTGAGAAAATAACATGATCTGAACCAGAGTATAATTTGGAAATTGAGTTAAGAAATTAAATCCACAACAACCTTTTGGAGATGTCTTTAGATCTTTGAGCGTTTGCCATCAGTGTATTAGTACCAGTTGTTTGAAAAATTAGAAAGAATATGTAGATACTCTTCTATCCAAATACATACTAATTAAAAATCTTATGTACTAGTTCCAATTCCAACACCTGAAGTTTCTTAGAAATTACTATTTTCAGCAATAGAAGGTCAGATATACAGATAATTTCAAAAGGGTCAGTATACAAGGAAACTAGTTATGGTGTCAGGCACACCTTTTTCTATACTTTGTGATTTCATAGCTTGGCTGGTAATCTTTTTCAACCTCAATATTCTCTCCTATAAAATGGAGATAATGTTTGATTCCCTGGCTGCAGAGTGAGTGAAGATAAGTGAGATCATATAAAGCTTCTAGCATGATACTATTTCACATTCTAAGCAATAAGTAAATATTTTGTGGTGTTATTCAGAATAAGGCGCATGTTTCAAGTAGTACAACTATTGAAATTTGGGACTGCTTGGTTTATTTTGCCATTTGGATAATAGGACCCTTGTTTGCATATTTCCTTAATTTTATATTTATATGTCTTCTTCCTCTAAGCGTTTTCTCTCAGCTTCATAACATTACCTTGGGAGCAGTATACTAGTCTTATTTGATGCCAACAATACAGACCATAAACCTTTCTTTTACACTTTTCTAGGGACTCAAAGAAATTTAGCAAATAATGAAAAATTGCCTAATGGGAAATGGAAGTCATGAAATTAACTGGGATATTGCGTATCATATATTAACATCACCAAGAACAAAAAAAAATGTGTTATAAACTCTGAAGAAAGTGGTCATTATGAATATTTTTGTTTTTCCAAAAGCAACCACAGAGCCTTTATAGAAGAAGGGAGATGTTGCTCCTTTAAAAAGTTTCCTTGGCTGTCAGCTGAGGAATCTTCACAGCAACCCCAGTATAGCCCCCCCAAAGATGATTGACATCCCTCGTATGTCCTTCGTTTTCTGAGTACAACTTCTATCCTTCAAACAGTTTTCTAGCTAACCTTGACTACAAGGTAGAATCCCAAGCTGTCCTTGGATAGGTGCATGATCCCAGACACAGGTTCTAGTACAGGAGAGATATAATGAAATCCAGAAAAGATAGAGACAGCCAAACAAAGATCATTGACCAAGAGGGACCCTTGTGAGATAGATGCTTTTAATATTGGATTATTTGACAAAGTATGTAGTGGAGTTTTCAACACTATGAGATGACTCAGTCTGAAACTGCTGTTTTATTCATGTCAGGTTGTGGGTTAATGGCGAAGACAGATCCCCTCCAGGACTTTTGAAGTTGTTGCCACTTCTATGAACAAATGGGTGAATTAATTTAGTACATGTTTAGCTATTCTGCCATCTTTCTGGGGTTATTTTCCCTGTGCTTAGTATGAATATTTGCGGCAAAAATAGAGTAACATTTAAGTTAACCTTAAGGCTTGTAAATGGTTGAAAAATCAGAAGAAAGGAGGGAAGACTTTCAAGTAGTTAATATAGATGGAACAATGTCTGCAAACCATGCCCTTTTGATAAGGCCAATAAACAAGTATTGGATTCCTTGGATTATTGTATATTAGATGTGGCAAATTAGGGGATGAGAACAGACATATTGAAAGTGGCAGGAAGGGGCATTAAAACCTTTACAAGTAAGCACAAACATGAGCACAGCAATTAGGGAGCTATCCATTATCCAGACAAAGGACCCTATAAGCCAAACCTCATTAGCTCCTGATGGCATCTTACATTTACAACCCAGCACAAAACTTAGAGTTCATAATGCTGACCCTGGGAAGGTCTAATTACATTTGTTCCATGCTACACAAGATGCTATTCAGAGAAGAATAAAGAGATTTGTATTTGAATAGTAAAAACAGAAGTTTGGGCCTGTACGTGTATAAATTTCCTGAATTTGGAAGGTTTACTGTCATGCATTTAACTCATTTTCTGAGCACCTCCCGTGCCTCAGAAAATTTTTTCTAGGGCTGGAAATACAAAACCAGATAGAATCCCTGCCTCCGTGGGGGTGTGCAGGTGGGTCAGACATAAGTCAGTGTAAATTCCCTCCATGGTGGTTGCTGTTCTGGGAAGAACAGAATACGTAACACCAGGTTTATTGTGGATAAATCAGAGTGGGTACTGAGATGAGTTGTGCAGGCCCCATTCTCTCTGAAATGTGCCAGAGGGAAGAGGAGAGAGATGCCAATCCAGAGTCTTTCATTTTTCTCATTAGAAACACCAAGAATGGGAGATAATGTAAAGGAGAGAAGTCAGGTGTGGAGGGAATTTAGAATGCTGATCAAGCACTTGGAAACTTTGTGGCCTCTTGAGAGACATTACTTTTTCCTTCTGCCTTTTTTTTTTAATCAGTCTGTAAAAAGGCCTAATGCATGATCTAACTCATCAGTACGTTGTACACATCAAATGGAGTAATCAGTGTAAAGGACGTAACGGTACAGGGTTGGCACTGGTGAGCCCTATAGACCACTGCTGCTGGGGCAGTATCACTATGAAACCATGGTATTTGTTCTGTGCCATAGATTTTAAGATCATTTAAGGTGGAACTTCAGTTCATTCACCACTGTATTCCAATGGGAGCACACAGTGGGTTCTCTGGAAGCATTTGTTGAGTAAATACTTCAGCAAAGTGAGGAAAACAATGTGCAGATGTTTGGCTCATAGTGGGTGCATTATGGCAGCCACCACATCTTGGAAAAACACTGATTTTATTGAATGGAGAATTGTAGGAAAATTAATAATGATATGCATAAGTTTAAAAATTTGAAGAATTTTAGAGATTATCAGAATCAGCCATTGTATAATGGCAAGTGAGCAGGACCCAGTCAAGGCAGTATGTGAAGTAGGGATGAAAAGAGATGTCATCTGAAAACAACATTTTCTCTTCTTTCTCTCTGGCTTGTCTTCAGTCACGACCTCTCGGGGATCTCCAGTGATTTTGGAGGAGCACTCCAGGGGTGGTGGTCAGAAGTGTGCATTAGGAGAAGGTGGAAGAACTGGATTTAAAAGGGAAGGCAGTGCAATAACAACTTGTAAATTTGTAGTAAGATACACGTAAAATGCAGGAAAATTAAATTGCAGCAGTATGATGATGGCATTACTATTTTGTAAGTCATTCATTCTCGTACCTGTGGTCTAGCTTAAACATGCTTTGCTGTCCTTTTCTTAACTTGATCTCCCAGCAGACTCTGGCCCCACTGTGCCTTTCCTGGCTCTTGGAGCCTGTGTTTCTCTTGTCTTCCTTTGGGCTGCATTGTCTGGCTTGGGCAGCTGATTCCATGTTTCAGCTCCTCCTCTTCACACCCACTGCAGACGTGTGCTGAACCCTTCAGCTCCATCAGAGACCAGACTCTCATTACTGCTCTTTATTCTTCATGCTTCTGTTAGTCTATATCACCCTGGCCTGTAAAAAAAAAAATAATAATACAATGTGAACCTTATCTATAATCTTAAATTTTCTGGTAGCCGTGTTACAAAAGCAAATGAATTTTTGTTATATACTATGTTTAACCTGATCTATCAAAAATATTACCATTTATTATCGATATAAAAATGATTGATCCTACATTCCTTTTTCATATCATCTTTTTTTTCACTGTTTCAATTTTATTTATTTTTTTATATATTTTTTTATTGGTTGTTCAAAACATTACAAAGCTCATGATATATCATCTTTCATACATTTGACTCAATTGGGTTATGGACTCCCATTTTTACCCCAAATACAAATTGCAGAATCACATCGGTTACACACTCACATTTTTACATAATGGCATATTAGTGACTCTTGTATTCTGCTATCTTTCCTATCCCCTACTATCCCCCCTCCCCTCCCCACCCATCATCCCTCTCTCCCTCATCTGCTGTTGTTCAATTCTCTCCCTTGTTTCCGCCCCCCTTTCCCCTCACATCCTCTTCTATGTAATGTAACATTGAGGGTCTCCTACCATTTCCATATGTTTTCCCTTCTTTCATATCATCTTTGAAATCTAGCATTTTTGTATAAAACTCATCTCAGTTTTCACAACCATATGCATATACACGTGTGGCTAATGGCTGCCATATTGGATCCTGGAAATGTGTGAACTCACAAAGACCCAACCTGTGTCTTTAGCCTATAACTTTCCCAGGGCTCTAGAGTCAGTATCCACTTGCCTGTGAGGCATTTCATACTCTGCCTGTCCAAAACTAAGTCTATCATCTTCTTCCCTTCTCCTGCCTGCTCTGCCTTCTGTGTCACATTCCACAAAAATACGGTCATCCCCCAAGTTTTCTACTCCAGAATCCTGTACATTTTCTGTGACAGCGATCTTTCTCTCTACGACACACTGTGTGTAACAGCCAAATGTCTTTAGATCTTTGTTCACTGTCCGCCATCATTTGCCAGTTCCTTGGGCCATGTCAAGATCATTTCCTAGCTGGGCTATGATCACCTCTTGCCTGGTTTCTCTGCCTTCATTCTTGGCATGATGCTAGTTGCCTATATTCCCATAGGGTTCTACTAGTTCCCCCACAATAGTGCCCATCTTTCAGTAGTTGCCCTTAGGAGAAACTCCATCCTTGCCTTATTGTGTCCATTAAGGTCATTTCTCTGCCTTCCTTTCCTAGGTAACACTCTTCTCTCTAAATTTCAGCCATCCCGGCATTCCTTTACCTATCATCCACACTTTCCTTGACTAGAACATTCAACTCTCTTCTCTTGTGTAGCTAAATTCATTTTTTCCCTCATATGGATTTGGTAGAAAGTCTCTCAGGGCCCTTGACCTGGGTCTTTCTCTTCACACACAACCCTACCCATAGTTCCCACCAAGTTCATAAATCTAGGAAGACAGAACCTGGGTCTGTCCTTTGCCACGTGTGTAAAGTACCTGGCCATCAGTCAGTGTTTTATGTACACATGGAAGCAAGAAAGAATGAACAAATCCAGGAAGAACATAGCATTGAGGTTCCCAGGTTAAATTAACCTTTACTTAGTATGTGAATTACCCTTGGAACATCCCAGACTCTGCTTGAGTAATAGTGATAGAAAGCTCACTACCGGGTGTTTCTTCTTTTGAACAAATCATTATTTAAAATCCATTCATTGTACATAGAAATTATGTTTTATGTGAAGAAGTAATTTCTATACTTTAAAGCATTACCCCTCCTCCCACCCCCAAATCCCATGAGATAAAGGTTATATTATTCCTACTACTGTTTTAATTTGTCATTGTTGAATTTGGCAATTTGTTGTTTCGGTTGCATCATGAATTTTATTTTCTATTAAAAACCAATTACATATATGTATATGTCTGTATGCTTTGCTCTTTCAAATTATTGTCTAGAATACAAATAGAGCAATAAACATGTGCCAATTTATTTTTATTTTCTTACTTACAGGGGTCTGTATGTATATGTTCATAAGCATATGCATGTGTGTATATATTGTTCATTTCTCCCTGAAAAAAGAAAAGTGATCTAACTATAAAGCACCCAGTGTTCTCCATTAGGTCTCATTTCTTACACATTTCTACTTTTAAATTATTTCTGAACCACAGAATCTGGCAGGTCTCATTGGAAGGCATTTGAGGATAACTATTCTATCTGGAATGCAGTCATTTACAGTATTTGAAAGCAAAGAACAAAGAAAAGCAAATAGAGATTATTTTATTGGATGTTTAAAAGTTAGGGAAAGAACAATTAACATGAAAAAAGGAATCCTTCATTGGAGCATACTTTGAAAATATCAAGCTTTCTCAGCCTTTAATTTTGTGCATCTGAAAACCACCTTCAATTTGTTTGTCTTTAATCCTCTGCTAGTCAGTGGAAAGTAAACAGGCAGAATTGCTAATCCTATATGGCCTTGGAATAATGTTAAAAGGAACAGGGTAGTTCCATGGGTTAATCACTCTTCTTTACCTTCTGAGGGTAAGACTCAAATCCTTCAGAGAAGCCAGCGTTGATCATGTGTGCTCTTCTAGTTCTTTCTCGAGAGAATTCATATTTAATCATCTGAATTTTAGAACTTGTAAAACCTCTTAATAATGTTAAGCATGTTGAGCAGCAATAGTAATGTTGGCTTCACGCTCTTAACAGAGAAGCAGTGGGAAAATCACAGGCTCTGGAGGTGGATAGATGTGGCCACCAATCCCAGCTGGCCACGGGCAGTCCTCCAGCAACTCCTAATAGCAGCTAACATGTACTGAGTTCTGACGAGGTGCCAAGCCTTGCACTAGGTGATTTAGGTGTGTTATCTCATTTAGCTCTGAGGACAATGGTGGTATCTCCACTTTATATATTACAGAGCTCGTGTGACTTGCCAAGTTTATGTAGCTCCCAGTGGAGTTTGAGCTGCAATCCTGGTGTCTGGATACATTCTTCCTGCCATCTGCACACATTCTTCCTGCCATCCTGACTCTCTGTTGTTTAAATTTCTTGAGTTAGTAGTGTTGTTGTTACTTATAATTCCAGGATTTTACTATATTAGGTGCAATGCTAATAATGTTTTAACTAAGTTAAATATAAAGAATGATTTGAATACTTTCAGGAAGTTAAAAAAAAACTCTAGCCATTAATATTTCTGAATATATGAATCTGCAAATAGCCAATTTGTTAATTTTCTTTTTTTTTTTTCTTGCATTGCTAGGGATAGAACCCAGGGACTATGCTTGCTAAGCGTGAACATCTGAACCCCCAACCCCCATTATATTACTTCAAGATTTTCCTGGTTGGAGTAAAAATCAATCCTTAAAAAAAATTTAAAAATAAGGAGTCTAGAACTATTCTTTGAATAAAACATGGGTCTCTTGTCCTTTCCCTAGATATAGCTGATGCCTTAATTGGCATTTTGTAAATCATTTGTATCAGGAATTGTCAACAATTTTAGTACCGCTTATAATCCTTGAGACTCAGCAAGCAGTAATGCAACTAAATTCAGATTTTTTTTTTTAGCTGAACCAGGTGCCCCTCTGCCACCTATCTTTCTATAGAATAGTCATAATTTAACCTCCCTATTCTAAATATCTAGAACTCAAGAAAAAAAAATAGTACTTGCTACATTTTCTTTTTCCTTCACATTTTGTGTGGGGGTATGTTTTGTTTTTAGTGTGTGTATGTCACAGAGTAGCTTTTGCTCCCTAATCTGACTTTAATGTTTCTCATATATCTTTTAAGTGATTTGCTGGGGGATTTTATTTCTCATTTATAGGAATATTTAGTTCTGGTTTCTAAAAGGTTAGTTTGAAATTATCTTCAATGCAACAAGAAATCCAGGCTTCATATCAACCAATCCCACCACAGACGTTGAGGATTTAAAAACAACAAACCTAATAAAATCCTGGGCACCAAAGTCACACCAGTGAAGGTGGGAGTCCTGGGGAGCAGAGTGACCAGCATCCTCTTCAAGCCCAGGAAAATTAGAAAATGGCAAACCTCCGTTCCCTGCTCCCTTGATACTTGAACCAGTGACCAGCAGAGAGCTGAGTTTAGGTGGAAAAAAAAGGTCAAGCCTTTTCTTTTTCACAGTTCTCTTTCTCTTTTTCTTTTCTAATTTTTAATTGATTTTTAAAAAATAAATGACAGTGGAATGCATTATAATTCTTATTATACATATACAGCACATTTTTTCATATCTCTGATTGTATATCAAGTATGTTGACACCAATTCGTGTCTTCATACATGTACTTTGAATAATGTTGTCCATCACATTCCACCTTCCCTGCTAATCCCCTGCTCCCTCCTTTTACCTCCCACCCCTCTTCCCTATCTAGATTTCGTCTGTTCCTCCAATGCTCCCCTTCCCTATCCCACTACGAATCAGTCACCTTATATCAGATAAAGTATTTGGCATTTGTTTCTTTGGGATTGGTTAAATTCACTTAGCATTGTCTTCTCCAGTGCCCTCCATTTACCTGCAAATGATATGATTTTATTCTCTTTTATTGCCGAGTAATATTCCACTGTGTATATATGCCATATTTTTCCAGTACTCTTTCAATGGCACAAACTCTGAGGGAGGACAAGGATTAGAATAACAAGGACTAAGGGGGTTAGAGGGAGGTGGTGGGGGAAAGAAGGTACATAGGACAGCAGGGCCATCTGTTTTTGCCTGCAGCAGCCACAGTAATGAGCATGTACCTTTGTAGTTTTCAGACTAAGTTATCTTTGCTAAACTCAGGGAAAAGATGCCAAGATATTTGATATGATAATTACAAGTCAGGTGAATCCCATTCTGTATCCAGCTACCATATTTACCTCCAGAATGGGTTTTATTTTTCTTTCAAGGAATGAGCTGAAAATCTGCCCTCATCTGTAATGAACTAAAGAAAGATTACTTTATATCTGAAGTAGTTGCATTAGGAATAGATCCATTCCAGGAACTTTGAAGTTTCTCATACCCTGTAAGAGATGCCAATTAACCTTATAGCTGAGGGAATTTACAGTAGTAAGGCAGACAAAATGATGAAATAGTATTTCCGAGAAAATTTTACTGTTATTGTAAAAAGTTGGTGATATTTAGAAATAAGGTCAAGTTTTTTTCAACAGTGCTTTAATGTACAGCATGATAATTGTATGTGTTAATAATAAAGGCATAGCAGGGGATTAGAAGTTTTAGTCACTGCTAATAGCAATTTAAGAAAATCCCCACAGCAGGTTCAGATATGTGGGGAGGGATTACTCTGAAAGCTCAGCTTAGCTCCTAAGGGGCTTATTATGGATCAGCAAACTTGGGCCGCATCAGATACAAAATACAGGTGTATTCTCAGAGTTGTTTTACTCTGGGCCCCTTGATCCCTATCACAATATGTGAAGAGCTCTAAGAGAGAAGTTTCTACTCTGCTTTCGAGAATGTTCATTCTCCTGCTAGACAATGCTTTTAAGTAGCTGTGACACTAAAGAAACGATATGATACGCATTGATAGGCATGTCCTCATTGCCCCCGCGCCCACTCACTTTCTCATGTGGTTTCTTGGGTTCCTATGAATTGTCTGGATCCCTCATTGGAACTCTTGATGGCTCCTCCTGTTGGTCACAGCGCCAACTGTTAAGGAGAAGTTTTATTTGGTATATGCTGTGATTTTCGCTCTTGGGCTTCTTCGAGGTGAACTTGGAGTTGTTTCAAAATGACAAAGGAAACTCCGGTTTTCCTCACCTTAATATTTTATCTGTTTGGAATTTCAATCTTTGGAGTTAAAAAAAAAATAAGAGTTTTAAGACGCAACAGAATTTATATGATATTAAGTAAGTGAATACATAGAAATAAGGTACTTAAAAAGTTACATAATGAAATGTTTAACTTGAAATTTTTAATAGTTCATTGCGTCTAGTCTTGGAAATGGCTGTGTAGTAAAGGCTTAGAAAATAACTCATTTACAAAATTATGTATGGAAAGGTTTATTGGAAATGAGCTATCTTACACAAACAAGTAAATATGATCTCATAGCAGATAAAATGTATAGCATCATTATTTTCTTCGTACAGTACGAGGGATCAAACCCAGGGCCTCGCGAATGCTGGGCAAAGCTCCACCACTGAGCCACACTGCAGCAGCAGCACCGGTTCGGTTCATGGCAACTCACTACAAGTCCTCTGGCTGGACGCTGAGCGTTGATGCTCCTGCAGTCCTTTCTATGCACGGAGCTGAAGGTCAACTGCTACTTCTCACTTTCTGGATGCGTCCAGGAATGGAATAGCTCCTGCTCCTGTTATCTGAATGTGCTATCAGGGATGGCAGAATCAGTATTAAAATCTAGTCTATCCACCAGAAATATTCCGATCAAAATTGCTGGGCAAACTGAGTGACTGATTATTGGAGTAAAATGGTTTTGATCAGTTCATTCAGACTTAAAATCCTTAACCAAAAGCATCTGTGTCTTTGTTTTCTGAAGTTGCAATTCTGAACAAACTCTTCCTGTCCCTACTTATAAGACCTCTTTTAGGTGTTTATGTTCCATTTTCTGATTGGCTGGAGTGTTTAACCCCTTAGGAGAAAAGCACCGGCTGATTTCAGTGTCGTAAGGCACTTCAGAGATGTAGTCTCACCTACAAGAAAGCAGCTCTGGAAGTCCTTCTTACCAAGTTTTTTCAATGGCCTAGACCCTTGCACATAATAGGTTCCCTATCAACATTTGTTGGATGAAACAAATCTTTCAGAAACGGAAGAACGACCTCTCATGCGCCTTTCTCCCGGGCACCTACCGCCATGATTCTTTGGTGTGTATTGTGTTTCTTATGGTATGTATTTCACTATTGAGCTGGATAGGAAAGCCACCAGAGCCCTTAAGTACCTCTCAACACACTGAGCTCTGTGGGTCGTGACCCTTCACCAAAGATCTCAGGCTCTGACATCTGACTTCTTGTACCTGTCACTCAGCCTTCCTTTTATCTTCTCTTGTAGCACTAAGTCTGTTGTCACAGGGACTGTCTTCAGACCCACTCTTCCCCCAGGCTGATTGCAAAACGTGTAAAACCAGAGTAAGGCAAGTTAGAAGGGGCAGCAGAGGCGGCCCTGTCAATCCAGTGTGTGACTGTGTGACCACAGCGTTTTCCACGCAGATGCTGTCTTGCTTGTCTGTTGGCTTCAACCATGTTGCAGATAGCCAGGGTTGGAGAATATCTCAGTTACAAACATGAGTTACGATTTTAGTTTCCAAGTACTCCTTCCTAACTTGAAAAACAAGTGGCTATGGTAAAACATATGTGAACATACATGTATGTTTTTTAATTACAAACTTTTTTAAACAATTTTATACACTCTAAAAGGAATGTTACTGAAGGTTTTAGGTGACTGGGAACATTTATGTCATAGCTTACAAACTGGCACCCGTGTCACAGTTGGCTCTGAATGTTTTCTTTGGCTCCTGTGTTTTTTTTTTTAATTTAATTAGTTCCTGACACTTAAAATAGTTATTTCTGGTTCTTTGGGGAGATGGACGTCTAGCATTACTGGATTTCAATTCCTGCTTGTCTACAGAGACGTCTCTTTCAGTGTGCACCTCCCTCCAGGCCACCACATTGCCACTGTACCCTGGTGCTGCTTCCCAAGGAGACCAGGGTCTGTTCTTTTGGACAGCTGGCTTTCCCTGTCCCTTCCCTGACACTCTGCTCTTGAGTCTTAGCTACTTACTCCCTGTAAGCATTTGAATTTGACTCCTCACCAGATGCTTTAATTTACAGAGCACTGGAGAAACTGAATTTGTCATTTAATCTTTCTTCATTAGTTGTATATTAAATACTGTAGTCCCATAAAGAGGAATAAGTTCACAGTGAACTGTATTTTATTCTAAGGTAGTTATTCAACTACAAGGACAATATCTGAAGGACGTGGCTTGTGTAGGTTACAATAGAGTTTTGCCGTTCCCCATAATGAAGGGAAGCCTTCCATTTGGAGAACAAATCCTGTTCCTGGTAATAACAGTAATATAAGTGCCATGTATTTTACTCACTCTGTGCCTGTGTACTTTACAGAGTAAATCCATAGTAATCCTCATAGTCCCTTAGTGAGTCAGTTTTATATAATCCCAGTGCTACTGATGGGGGGAAAGGAGGCATGTAAATTTTAGAAACCTTATATTGAATGTCAAAGCTGAAGAGAAGTCCAAGATGCAGAGTCAGGTTTTCTGTCTTTGCAAAGCACTTAACCACCATGGAATGCCACTTTTCCAAAATTACAAGGAGAACCACTACCCCCCAGCCCCCCACCGCCAAAAAAAAAAAAAACAAACAGAAAGCAAGTTCTCATTTTATGTATTAGGATCATTGCATTGTAAGTGTTAGCAAGAATACTATTTTTTTTGCTGAAATGTTAGCTTAATTATGTAAATAATATATATATATATATATATATATATATATATATATATATATATATATATATACGCTTGTCCAAAGGAGCATTTTAAACATGGATTTTCCTTTTAGTTGCTAAAAGAAAAAATACTCAACCTAAATATTTAACCAATACTGAAACCAAAGCTTTTCAGACTAAATTAAAGCCTTTAACAAAATAGACAAATTATACTTAGTATTTGCTGCTAGTAAACTTAACTTAAATAAGACCATAATAGAAAGATCTTAATATGTTTCTACTTCGTGCACGTGCTTAAAATCTGGTAACCAGTCACTAAGTTATAACTTCTGTTATCAGATACATTCCAGGAAAATCATCAAAAAATTTGGAGAAGGTTACGTGTCCATTGGAATTGTTTTTCCATTTTAAAAATAATATAACCATAGTGTAGAGAAAAGAAAGGACCAATGTTCCCTCTTCCCAGGCTATGGAAAAAGGAGAAGCAGCAGCTATTGGCATTCTGATGCTATTGGCTCAAGGACTTTCTTCCTGTGTGCTTTAAAACAACAATAAACATGTCATCCTGCTTGCATACATTTTTGTATTTCTGCCATGGGTATTTTCCCTATGATGTTATATTTTAAAACTTCTTAGCATAATTATATTTTCATACCATTGTAATGATTAGATAATAACATAATTCTTAATTGACATACTAGAGTATATGAGATATTTGTACCTTTTTCTTCTAAATCTAAGAGGCCCTGCTCTGTCAGGTTAAGGAGAAGGGCGTTGCATTTCTCCACTGTAGCTTCCTCCTCCCAGGGCCTTGCAGAGATCCCAGAGTGTGTGCGTAGGTGGACATGTGTGCGTGGAATGTCTGTCAGTGACGGGTCTTCATACGCTCAAAAGTAGTATGCCATTATCCAAGCCACCATGGTCCTTCAGAGTGGGATGGCTGTGTATCTTTTAGTCCCCCACTGGGCATGAGAATCCCATCAGGACCTCCACAGTGAAGGCTCTGCTTGTGTGGACCTATCACATGGTAGTTCCTCTGGGCATGCCACAGGTGTTCACAGGCCTGCCCTGTACTTGGCTTGGAGGACGTCTTTAATGCAGCCATCATCCTGCAGCTCTCAAATGCATGCTTTTCTTCCCCTCCCACCCTCAGGAGCCCTTGGTCTAATCTCCTTCAGGAGCACAGGCTTCCAGAAGGTGTCAGCAAGTCAGGCTGTCTGTAAGTGACATTTCCCTCTGGGTCTCTGGGACAGCATCACCTGAAGAAGAGCTGGACACACACACACACACACACACACACACACACATGCATGCACACACACACACACACACACACATCAATAACCCCATATGTTGTAGAATATTGCCTTGAGCATACTGGAGCAGGCCAGCCATTCCCCTCCCTCAGACCACAGATAGCCACTACATTTACACTGTTACGAATAACACCTCAGTGAACACTTTCCTACAGAAACCTTTGTCTTTATTTGCAGTTTCCTTGGGGTACGTTTTCAGAAGCAGCATCACAGGTTACGAAATCATTTAATGACATTTTAGACCCATCCAAAATGTTTTCTAATACAGAATTTGAAAAATGGCCTAGAGTATTCTATGGAGTACAGCTGTGCTGGGAGTAAAGAAGGCTTTCAAAGTTATTCCTCTTTTCAAGTTTTTTTTTTTTTTTTTAACATTGAGTATTCAAGCAATTCAGATGCCTCCTTTAAAAAATCTTCCCTCTTTTTCCACCACCCTTGCTGCATACTCCTAGCTACTTGAGAGGAGTCAGTGCTCCCCTGAGAGGACGAAGCAGCTGCTCTGAGGCTCACACTGAATAGTGGCACTTCTGTGGATGGCTGCTCCCGTGGGCTTTGCCTGTTTGGGACGTAGTCCCTTCTGTGCACATGTCCACACATTTTTCTCTAGTCATTGCCACTGAAAGCTTTTATTCATTTAAACATCATTTCAGTTATTTGTGATCAAATACTTTGTAAGTGGGCATGTCTCTTAAACGTGCGTTAAATGCTGCAGTTGTTAGAATCCGCTTGCTTTCATCCAGCCACATTGAATCAGAATCACTTGGTCTGTTATCAGTTGTCACAGGTTGAGCATCTCACATCCCATTCAGGTGTTGTGCCTTAACCCCTTGCACCTCAGAATGTGACCTTATTTAGAAATGGGGTTCACTGCAGATGCTAAGATGCTACTGAAGTAGAGTGGTCCCCAAGTCCAGTATAACTGATGCCCTTATAAAAAGGGAAACTGAGAGATGCCCACACAGGGAGATGACAGGTACTCAAGGAAAGATCAAGGGATGCAGCAGGAACACCACAGATGGCTGGCCCACCAGCAGAAGATCCAAGAGGGACATGGGACAGATCTGCCCTCTCAGCCTCAGTAGGAACCAACTCTGCAGTATCTTGATCTCAAGCTTCCAGCCTTTAGGACTGGTGGGACAGTCGAGCTTAAGTCACTTCAATTATGAGACTTTGAAAATGAGTACACCATTTCAGGCATCAGAGCTTCTCTCATTTTATCAATAAAAAAGTTTCTAGTGTTCTTCAAAATTTTCCTGAAGGCCTGTGTGATTTTTGCATTCATACCAATTATGATATTTCACAGCTTCTGGTTGTTACAAATCCATCTTTTATCTTTGCATATTTTCTGTTGTTTGAACTTCACAATTTCTGTTTTCTGGTTAACAAGCCATATTCTCAGTTGAAAATACTTTAAAAAGCAAAATAATTTTCAATGTATTAAAGTTGAAAGAAAGCATGATTTTTATCCAGTTTTACCAAGCTTGTTTCAGCTAGGACCAGCCTGGGAATGGCTCATTTCAGCTCTTTGGTTCCTGAGTACAAGGACTGGTCCTGTGGGTAGGGTCCTGGGCACAGTCCCTTACAGCAAAAATGTATCTGGTTCACTCTGAAACAACTCTGACATGAATATGCTTTCCCTGGTTGAATGTCAGCTTGGATTAGGTTTCGCTATACATCGAGAAAAAAATAGTGTTTAAAATCTCTCTCTCTCATGTAAAAGAGAACATAGAAAACAGCTACCTGGGGCTGCCATGTGGTTTACATAGTCACCTGAAGCTCACGTTCCTTCCAACTTTTCATTTTCCAGCCAATTGGGAGTTTTTAAGGAGACCTTCTGGAAGTTTCATAACAGTTCTCTTTATATCTCATTGATTGGAACTTAGTCACATGGTCATATCTAGCTGCAAAGACGACTGGGAAATGTGGCGCTTTGGTAGGCAGCGGTGTACCCAGTTTAAAAATCAGTTCTTTTACTGAGAATGAAAACTCCAAAAAAAAAAAAAAATCAACCTTTCCTGGTCCCTTATGAGGAAATCAGTGATACTGGATTCATTTTGATTGATTTAACAAGAACTACACCAACTTAAAACACATGGAAAAGTAACTTTCTATTGATTTTAGTTTATGCTCAATGCACATACCCCTTTGGAAAAAAATGAAATCTTTCTCTAAAACTAAATAAATTGGCTATCCTCTAAGGACAATACCACCTGTATCCTGTGGCTGTCAGTAACATCCCATCTCAATCATGTCTTTAGGACTCCAGTGTCCCAGTGAGCAGCAAATCTCTGATTTCAGATGCCGACATCACCCTAGTCTTGCTCAGATGTGGGATGCTTTGACAAAGATGTTGTGCTGTAGGCATGAGCATTCTAAGGACCGTTGATAGCCATTTTGATACATGGAGATTTGGCACCAATCAAAAACCCAACCATCCAACCTCTTGGAGAAAAGTATTTCTAACAAATGTTCTGTATATTCTTCTAAACTTGATATGTGGGAGGGTATGTGTATTCATATGGATACCCCCTAAATTTTAAAATCCAAAGGCATTCCCAATGGAATTCTCCCTCAAAAGTTATAATGGTTTAAATTTTAAAATATTTTAAAATTGTGCCCTCCTGAAGGATTGAATCTATTTGCCAGTGGTAGTGATCCTTATAAATATTATAATCTTGAGCACAAAAATGAGATTCTTATCTTTATTTGCAGTTTTTTTTAATTTTCATAATTATCTACTTGCATTGATTTTATTGAATATATCTCTTTCCTTTTCTGAGTTTTATTTGGATACCGTTCCCTATCATACAATTAAAGTGTACAATTCAGTGATTTTTAGAATCTTCATCATCTTAACATTTATTTCTTTTTTATATTTTTGTGTAGATAGATTGCATTTGTACTATTTTCAAGGTCGTACCTTTTCCTAATGTTTTTACGTTGCTTTTATACCAAAGCAATGAACTTTGTCTTTATGATTGCTTGTTTCATTGACAGATGTAATAAATTGCTCTCAACCTGAAGTCTATATGTAAAGCAGTTCTAAATTTTCTTCTGATAGACTTATAAACCATCAAACTTTGTGGATTTTTGAAAAGTCAAGAATAGGTAATCTCTCCAATCTCCTGAGGTGGAGTTATGAGGAAGAATGAATGGGTCCGAAGGTGGGAGTTGATAGTCGCTCTTATTATTCAGCAATTAAAAATGCTCTCTTGTGTGTGACAAGGTCAGATGTCACTATAAGAGGGAGTGTTTCATCTTCCCCCACCCTGAGTTCACCTCAGACTGGACGTCACAATACATATAAACCAGTATCCTCTGCCTCAGTGTGGCTAGCTCCACTCTTCCTGGGAAGCTACTTACCCTCTTTCCATTTCTGAAATAAAAATCTATGCATATGTATTTATGGAAAGGACAGTTTTTCCTGGGAGTTCTAGAACTTTTGCCTAAGAATGGAAGAAAAACTTGCTGGTACTTTGAAGTCTTATGGCTGTCATTTATGTAACTTTCATTCCTGGAAATATCTCTGATGCATAAGTATTATAATTACCATGTCTGTTTGGGGACAGGGAGAATTACCTTGGTCCTTAAAGGTGGCATTTACCTTTGAAAGGCACTGCCACCTCTTTCTCCTGGCCCACATGTGAATGGGCGTAGTCCTGTGAGGGTTTTCCTAAACCCTTGTTCTGCTGGTCCTTTTCATGTTTGGGACAATTTATTTTCACATTCATTTTAAATTTGTTTTTATGCCATCTGCTCCTTTTTTCTTGTCAGAAGATTTCTACATTTCTACTTGTTGCTAAGAGTAAAATTATTATTATTATTGTCTAGAAACCATATAAATGCCAGAGGTTAAGATTAGGACTGTATCTAATCCTGTTGGCTAATTTGAGAGAATATCTGTGTCTCATTTCTGTATTAGTTAACTTTGGAATATAAAGTCAAATACAAGAAATAGTGGGTATTTCATGTGAGCATATGATATGACCTAAATGCTAAAGTGGTTAAAAAAAGGTGACCGATTCTTCAAACTTTATTTGTTAATACATTTTTTTCCCTTTATGGGACATTAGCAAATATAAAAAAGATACTTTTATGTATAAGTTGGATGATCCCTGCTGGTTACACAAAGGACCTCGTTTTGGAGAATGGCACAAAATTGGAGGGCAATTTTTGTAGCCTGGTGGGACCTTTGTGAAACACTAGGTTATAAATTGATAAAAATAGAGCTTGTGACTTCATTAGGACTTTACAAGGGCCATTTGTACATCTAAGGCTATAATTCATAAAGCATGTGAGCCATAGTCCTCATATAAATTATGAGACCACATCTTGTCTAGTTTATAAATGCTTATTGAGAATGAATCTGACCTTACATGTATTGTGAGACTTTCATTAGGATTGATTAGCTAATATTTGCTGAGTTTTATGAAGACAAAAAGCATATAAAGGTGCTAAGAGGCGTATTGATTTTTTTTCACTCACAGGAACACCAAAATATTTTCTAGATGATGGGAGATTAACCTTAGAAACTCACAAATTTGCAACTCAATCCTCCATTTTTAAACTTACTCTCAAATTGGTATTGCAGTTGCGTTTACATTGTAGGGAACACAGCCTCCCTGGTTAGTTAGAAATAGGCAAGAAGTGATCATTAGCCATTGGTAAATGTGGCAAGTGATCAGAGTGAAGAGCTGTAAAGCATCTGTGACAAGGGTTTCAATCTAAACTAATGTGTTAAGTAAAAAATTTCTAAGAAACATTAAAATTCATGAGAGAATCACTCACTTTTTTAAAAAAGATTTTTTTAAAAAATATTTATTTTTCAGTTGTGGTTGGACACAATACCTTTATTTAATTTATTTTTTTTAATGTGGTGCTGAGGATGGAACCCAGGGCCTCACACCTGCTAGCGCTATGCTGCTGAGCCATAGCCCCAGCCCCCATTCCCTATTTTTAATTGGACAGGTAATGCCTTCAGAATTGGCCAGAATTTAATTTCTAGCTTCCATCACCGTGGGCAACTTGCTTATAACTTTCTCAACCTCAGTTTTCCACCCAGATTTCCCTAAATGTAGAAATCCCCCAAAATATATGCAGTTATTCTTTAGGAATAACACTCCCCCTCCTCCTCCCCCTTAAAAGAATGTGGAGAACTCTCTTGTAATGAAAAAAAAACTGGTAGAGGGAGGAAAGTGTTGTAAAGTTTTAGAAGAAGAACCAAAAAGTGTTGTCTCTGTAAGCAGTGTCGATGACAGAAAACCCAATTGTTCTTTGAATGACTGGAAAATGAAGATGCACCATTTCAGAACGAAGATGTTCCATTTCATGCGTATAGAGTGATGACTAGTAGGGCTGGGGTTGTGGCTCAGTGGCAGAGCACTTGCGGGTTTGATCCTCAGCACCACATATAAATAAATAAGTAAATAAAATAAAGTTCCATCAACAACCAAAAAATAAACAAAATAAACCCCAATTTGTAATTTTATTTTAAGTGCATTGAAAAGATAAAAGTCCTGATGCAAAACACACATGTATAGATACAGAGACATGCATATGTGAGTGTTCATGTATATTTTCATTTTCTGTAGTAGAGTGCTAAGATTGAATCACATTACATCAATGGGGAGGTGTAACAGAAAAGAGAGAGAGAGAGAGAAGGATAAATATACTTACTTACGTGTTCCTAAAGCAGAAAGACTGGGCAGACTGCATGCCCTTGGATGCTGAGGAAAGAGCACTGGAGCTCCTCAGTTCCCCAAGGCCCCACACCCCTGAATTCTCCCACCCAGGCCCACTTCTTTCTCATTTAAGTGACCAGTTACTAAGCCTCTGAAGTTGCTTGCCATTTTGACTTCTGATGAACGTTTTTCACACCAAAGATTATTTTCTAATCTTTCATAAATTTAGCTGTTTTACATTTCTACAGATGTAGTTGATACAAAGGGAGAAAATAAAAACAAATTTTGTCATCCAGAAATCTAGCAGAAGTATTTCTCAGAAAACTTGGCCTGGAACCATCATTTGACCCACTTATCCCACTCCTCAGCTTATGCCCAGAGGACTTAAAAGTCACATCCTACAGTGATACAGACACATGAGTGTTTATGGAAGCTCAATTCACAAGAGCAAAGCTATGGGACCAACCTAGGTGTCCTTCAATAGATGAATAGATAATGAAAATGCAGTATATATACACAGTAGAATATTACTTAGCCATAAGTAATATTGAAATTTATGGCATTTGTAGGTAAATGGATGGATGTTAGGGTCTGTAAACAAGTCAGGATGGAGCCTGGCATTTTGCCAGAGGGAGTGGTTTGTGCAATAACGCCAGGGAGCCATTAAGTGTGGAGATTCCTTATTGGTTGACTGCTGTATCTAGTTTATGTTAATTAAGATAAGCTGTGTGGAATGTATATATACCCCTCCTGTCCTACAATAAACGGCTCCCACTCCTGCTGTATCAATGTACACAAGTTGCTCGTCACCCCCCGGTTATTTTGCTGCAGCCGGACTGCGGCAGATGGAACTGGACACTATCATGCTAAGTGAAAAAGCCAGTCCCCAAAAAACCAAAGGATGAATGTTTTCTCTGATATGCAGATGCTAACATTCAATAAGTGTGTGTTTGTGTGTGAAGGGTTCATTGGATTAGACCAAGGAGAATGAAGGGAAGGGATGGGAGATGGAATTAGGAAAGACAGTAGGATGAATTGGACATAAAATTTCCTATGTTCATACATGAATACGTGACCAATAAAATGCCACATCATGTACAACCACATGAATGGAAAGATATAATCCATGTATGTATAATATGTCAAAATATACTCTGTTGTCATGTACATCTAAAAAGAACAAATGAAAAAATTAAACTCTAGCACCAGTGTGGAGACTGGGTGAACCTGCATGCTTTAGGAAGGTTTGGAAATATTCATGTATTGATTAAGGATTCAATACACTCTGAGTAACACATTGTGAGGTGATTCCATTGTGTGAACATTATAGAACACACTTACACAACCTGAGATGGCTGTGATGCCACGTGACAATTTATTCTTTTGGAATCACTTTCATATATTTGGTCCGTTGACTGAGGTGTCACAATGTGATATGTGACTATAATTAAGAATGCATTTGAAATCAGAAAATCTGGAGTTAGAGCCTGTACCTCACCATTTATTGGCTCTATGGCTGGGGGTCAACCTGTTGTTGGCTTCTTCCCTTTGTTAATTGAGAACTGAAGATCTGCATTCATATGCTTCTCACCACCCAGACTAAAGGATACCAATTTAAGAATCTGGGCTGGCCCACTGGCTAACGCTTGACCATAGAGGACAAGTAACTCGGTGACAAAGAAAAGTCTTTGTTCATTTATTTGTTTGTTTAATTTTATTTTTAGAGTCTCCTCATTCCCTATACACTATCTACCAATTCTGTTTCTTTGGAAGAAGGCAAAGAAAGATGCTGGGACCTGCTTCAAAGTCAGGGCTTTGGCTTCATATCCCTTCTCCCCTTAGAACATGGTAGGTGTCCACTTTGCGAGGAAGAGGTTGTGAAGTGTTCAGGGGGGATGCAGGACTGTTTGCGCCTTGGACATGCTCCTCCTCCCCTCAGCACACCTTCTCTCCCCTGCTGGTTCCTCTTCTCCACCTTCTTCTCCCTTCCTACAATGGGAAGGGAATCTCCCCTCTGCAGCCCCTAATGCCTCTGCCCCAGGTGGGTTTTTGTTGCTAGAGGAAAAGAGGGAAGCAGAGGATCCATCTCTCCTGCAGCTGCTTCACCCCTTTCCTCCACAGTCCAGTCATTTCTACAGCAAATGCACCCTTGGCTGCAAGTGGCAGAGCCCTGGCAGGAAGCCAGTGTTGAAATAAATATCCTGTGTTGCTGGGCCCCACTGTTGCCTCTGGAAATGGACAAGCTGGGGCATGATACGAAGGCAAGAACCGACAACTGCAAAGACCAAAATCCCCCCACAAGAAGAGATTTTGGAAACTAGGGACAGGAAAACACTTTGCCTTAAATACGCGTGTTCACATGCTGCTGTCTGGCTGAGCCGTGCGGCTGTGCGTGCAGGTGAGAATGTGTGTGCGTGAGGGGACAGATGCCAAGGGACAGGATAGAGAGGCCGGTCTCATCCCAGTTTTTTTTTATGCTAAGATGCCCAGTGTCAGCGAGGACCACCATTTGAATCTGACCTCTGTGAGGCAGCACACCTGTCAGCTACCCTCACTCCTCCCACCACCTTTGGTGGACTCCTCTGGAGGCTACTGCAGAAGGGACTTTGAGGGCCCCAGCACCCTGATCTCATCAGCTTGCTGTGGACTGTGGGGAAGAAGGAGGTGTCCGGAACACTCACCATAGTGCCTTTCCAGGTGCTGCAGGCTGTGGACACATTGCTGCCATAATAATTGTCCCAAGATCCCATAGTTCTCTAAGGGACCCTTGTGGTGAATATGAGGAGTGTGGAGGTGTATCCACCATCAGGGCAGGTTTCATTTTGAGGTTGGGGCCGCACAAGGTTGAACTCATATTTCAACCTCCCCATGTCTCAACTAAGTCACCTCCGTAGCCTTGATTTTAAAATTACCTTTTCTCCCCTTCATTTGTAGAAATTTCCAAAATTGGAAGTCTGTAACAGCACATGATATAGGTTTCTTTTTCCAGATAAATAAATGCTTTATCATGCCATTAATCACGACTTAGAATTGAGTACATAAGATCTTTTTCTTTACAGTCCTATTCAACTGATTGTTGAAGATGAATGTTCAAAACCCCATCTCATCTTTTTCCAATTTAATTTCAATTTCTAACCATTATATAACTTCTACATGTGTAGAACTAAAAAATCTAGGACAAAATTATCAAAAATAATTCTTTTTCGGTGTTGAACTTAGATGGTGTACATGTGAAGAAGTATTTAAAGTGTTAGTTTAGATCCATTTAAGCTATATTTCTTAAGTGTATTTTAGTGGTATTCATAGTATGAGCTTTTCTTCCCATTATGCTTTTTGATTCATTTACAAAGCATTTTTTTAAGAAAAAGTCAAAACATTTATATTAATTGTAAGCATTAGAGAGTAGAATTCCTCAACACTGAGACAAGCTTAGTAGATCCCCTTAGCAGGGGAGCTGCAGTATCACAAGGTTGACTTAGTCTGTTCCTGTCCTTACTGTGTATTTTAAATCTGTTTATTGCTTAAACAGTTGGTGTCAAGATCTAAAAAGAAAACAAAACAGAACAAAAACAAAAAACCTTGAGTGGCGCAGGTCTTTGAAAGATTGGTAACTTGCATTCTAAAACAGTAAAAATGATAGATAATAATAAATCACTTGCCTGGACTGTCTCTAGCCACATGCAAACTCCTTTTCTCTAGCGAACTCTCATCTTGGAATTCAGGGGCATCTTGAATTCAGGGGGCATCTTGAAGCGTCACATAAAGATGCTTTGAAAAGTCTACACTTTAAAAAATGAAACCTCTGTAGTGTTTATTCTATTCTGGATCCAATGATCTTTCTCGTTGAAGTTCATATTGAAGTTAAATTGTAAGTTAGAGATTAAGTATATTTTTGAAGATCAAACTTACATTTGTCCACAAAGTTGGTAACAATGGTATAACTTAATGAGCAAAATAAAAATATAAAATAAAACAAGATCTTAGATAACTTCTAGTGTAAGGATTTTCCTCTGAACATATTAAAGGTAATCATAATCATTAATAGGTATTTTATTAAATTAGTAATAGGTATTTTATTAATACCTAAGTAATATTAGTATTGATAATACCTATTTAATATCAGGTATTAATATAATGACTAATAGTAATGGTAATATAATACTGACTTATTAATACCTGTGTAATAATTATAATATAATTATATAGGTATTAATGTAATTAATTATTAAAAAATATATAATTTAATATATAATAATATAATTAATGTTGATTATATGTATGTGTGTAGTTTTGTTAAGTCATTGGGGAAAACCTTTACCATTTTTATACTTAACAACAGTAATAAAAAGTTTATTTTCTCCCTAGTGAGTAGATATATATTGCTTAGCTTTGTTTTGATTTTCCCTTTAATGAAGTCATGCACATGATGCATGACAGTCCCGTGTGAAGCACCCCCTCTGCTATCAGAGAATCCCCAGGGTTCCTGCAGAGCTCCTGCTTGCTGGGTGGCGTGATCTCATGTTTGCCCTACATGCACCATCTCCTCACTAATCTACACTTTCCCGGGGTTGGGGCAAACCACAGGGCAAAGTACTGGAGATAGAGGAGAAGTTAAAGCTCCCTCTCACACAGCAGCTCCACCTTCCTAGTTACTCTGTCTACTGTATTCTCCCGCCCCTTGTACTTCTGGTGAATGACAGTGCGAGACCCAGGAAGGACATCACTGATTGGGTGAGGATACCAGAGTGTCTTGCTTGAGGTTACAAAGCTATTTGGTAGCAGAGCTGAGAGATCTTTGTGTGCTTGCTGCAAATCTGAATTCATTACTGTACCCCTAACCCCTGCAACACACATACACACATCATGATCCCAATTACATGTGGAATATAAGCAAGTAGGTTATTCTTTTATTCAATTAAAGATGGCTAATCTCAGAAAATGCTCTTTTTCTCTGGTTAGTAATGGAGCATACAGAAGATAACGTGAGCATGGAAGATGATGGTCTATGCCAGCTGGCTGTCATTCATACTGGGATTTAGATTTGTTCCTGGTAGAACCCTGTAGAGATCGATGGTGAGAAGTGTGTGAAATGGAAACATGTGCGGACATTTTTAGATTATGTAATATTTGGAAGAAACTTGAGATTGAAGAATTTTAAAAAAATGAAGTTGGGTATAATTTCGTTCTTTTTTAAGAAACTTTTCTTACAGACCTATCAGGTTTTTTTCATTTTTTACTATAATACATCTTCATTTGTACATATATTTAAAATAATGCCGAAATGATTTACGATGCATTCTTCAAGGAAAATTAAAACTAAACACCTTTCTCTTTGAGATAATTTTTTTGGCATGTTTCAGTGTTTATTGCTTTAAATACTCGGGTTCCCTCTATACATCTTCATTATAACCACACCAGTTGTATTTTCTCTTATAGCTTGTAACTTTTTCATGAGTTGTTCAAAATAGGAGCAAAGTGAACTGGTTTAGGTATGAATTTAGTTGAGATGCTGTGGTCATGAAGAAAGCTAATCAGATGACATTAGTTAAAAGACATTTTGGACAGTGGACATTCAAGTTTGTGGTGGAATGAGCTATGATTGGGATTATTGGAATGCAATATATGTATTTTTTTTTAGAAGGACTTTAATTTGGGGTTGGGGGGTACAGGGACAGAATGCTATGTTTAGAATGTGTCTCCCAAAAAGAATGTGAAGGACTTTAATTTGGGGTTGGGGGGTACAGGGACAGAATGCTATGGTTAGAATGTGTCTCCCAAAAAGAATGTGTTAAAAACTTAATCCCCAACACAATGATGAGAAATGAGGGCATTGTCTTAGTTTTTATAACTGCAAAGTGTAAAAACAGTGTTTTGTTTCATTCAGCTTTCTTTTATGAGGCTTTTCCTAAACTGGATTGCATTTCCTGTATTATAGGTCAATAAATTCTTTACTATCAATTGGACTGTGACTTTCTTTTAAAAAATTTTAACAAAGGGCATTTGATTTTTAAATGGCATGTCAGAATCCAAACTTTGTGTTTTCACTCTAACATAATAAAGTATAAATATATAGTATCAAATTAGAACCACATCCATAAACAGATTAAAAAATCTATATAACTATAAGCATATCCTGGGCTAATTATTAAAAAAATTCCTAAAAAGACTGAAAACTGAATTTCAGAAATACCTGCTGATTCTTAGTTCTCAAAGTTCTAAAAGTTATCACATAATATCTTATGTCAATTTCTCTATTCCTTTCCTTTCATAGAAATGCGTAAATAAGACTATTTTTCCCAAAGTCTATAATGAATGACACTTGTATTTAATCAGTGCCTTATAGAAATTTGTGTACAATAAGTGAAAACTACTTTTATATGGATTGTATTTAACTTATCCCTTGAGTATTGTATAAAGAATAAATCTATTTTTATTATACATAATAAATATATATGCATATAAAGCATAAGCAAGCCACAATTTTTCAATCACACTATAGGCGACCATCATTACCATCATTAATATTCCAAATAATTCTTTCCAATTGTGTGTATGTGTGCATGTGTTTGTGCTGGCACATTTATATTAAATATAAGTGAGATCACATTTTGTATCAGAACTGTATTCTGCTTTTTTCATTGAGCATGTCGTATTTTCGATAAGAAAAATAGTTTTAGTGCTTTACAAGACTTATAGCCTCTATCATGTTTTGTAAATGTGTTTCAGTTTTCTCTATTTGACCTTCAAGTGGACTTTTTTTCCTCATATAATTTCTATAATATTAATTTATTAATATTTGTCTGAATTCTTCTCTTTAAGATGAATTCCAAAATGGAGGATTGCAAGGCAAAGATTAAGAATTTTTAAAAGTATGTATCACAAAACTGTTTCCATAAATACGTGCAGTTGACATTATTGTTAGCATTGTAGAAACTGCATTTTCCCATTATTTTTGCACTTCAGGCATTTTTGTCATAGAATGTAGATGGAAGTATACTTGATATACACTGTGCAACTGTAAGGTTTCTTGTAGTAATTGAATCATAAGGCTTCTTAAGGTAGGCTCTGGAATTCTTTGGTTAGAGACTTTCTTGTAAGCTGCTATTCTAACAGAATACTGAAGTCCTTAGAAAAGGAGATGTAATTCCCATTAAGCAAAACAACAATTTATTCTGTTGTTCACAAATATTTCAGTCTTTTTAGACTATTTGTCCAATGAAGTGTTTTAGTTACTCAAAAAATCTAAAAATATATATATCTAATTTTCAGAATTATATAAGTGCAAAATAGCTAATTTTCAGAATTATATAAATGCAAAATATCCTTATAAGATACATCAAAAAAAAAAAAACTATTCAGAAGGTGGAATAGGGTCTTGCTTTCTGAGGGTATTGTTTGAAGAAATTACTTATTGGTCAGCCAGAGACTTATAGGAGACTCAGTTTTCCAGAAGAATTTTCTTCCTCAAGTTTTATTTAGAAGCTGGTAGTTGGGATACTAAGACAATGTGGTAGCTTGGAGTTGACACCACAGATCATTTTGCATGGCAGGTGGGCAGGGGTACAGTGACAGCTTCAAACCACCAAGAGGGTTGTGGTTTGCCATGGAATGAATATCTGAGTAACCAAGGGCTGGGTACAGTCAGCCCTGGGAAGACCCTGTTGGACTTGGTGAATAATTGGCAAATCCAACTGACTGAATAGTGAGCCCTCCATGTAGGAGGAGATGGATAGCTGGCCCAAACTATTCTGGTCCATGACATACTGCAAAAGCTGTTTTTTAAAAATAAATTCTCATAGCAACTTTGATACTGTCAAAACACTGGTTATTTAAAACTTCTATTTGCCTGGATTACAGATAATCAAGAATGTACATTAAAAGCACACAGTTGTTACTTCTTGTGTAATGTTTGCAGAATGAGTTTCCCACATTAGGATTTTACATGATAGTGATGTTTACATCGTTTCATTTTATAGAATGAAACTCTCCAAGTGTTTAGCATGTTAAAGATACGTGTAATTATTGAAAGTATTTTTCTTAATTATGAGACTATTATGGTAATTTATTTTGGTATCAGAAATATGCATAAGGTTTGCAGTTACTGTGATACATGAGTTTAAATGGAAGGCTTTGGATTTTAATTCTAATTTTAATATCTTCTGAATTATTAGGAAGTCAGATATATTGACTCACTTCAAGGTCAATATAGACATTATATTCTTCCAAATGGAGTTATACTTTCTAACAGATTACCAAACTTTGCAATTTATTATTGTTAATATTAGTATCATGATTGAAATTAAACATACATGTAGTTTCATGGTATTTGATTAAAATGCTGTATTAAATGCAGGCTCTAGGTACTCAGTTTTCATTACTGTGTGAATTATAAAGTATAAGTGTAAAACAAAATTTTATTCCACATAGACCATTTATTGGTAAAACACCTATAAAACGAAGTGCACAGTAAGTACACAAAACCTTTCTTATGACTTATACTAACAAAGCTCTTAAATGCAAAGGGTTCTCATATTTTAAGCATGGTGATGTATCTGAAAGAATGATCATGCTTTTCACAGAACTGAAAAATGGCCAGGTTTAATGCTGTGCTGAAAATAGTATCCTTGCCTCGGAAGCCGTTGATTTCTGCTGAAGTGTGGAAAGGTGGACACTTCATCTCTCTCATGTCACACTCGCTCTTCTCTTTCATTTCCACCTCAGACTGCAGGATCCTATTACTTTTGAAGTTTGCTCTCATCATAAAACACACCTCTTTCAAATAGAACTAGGGACACTTGCAGTTCCTGCAAAGGGGACCCCTCCTTCACCTGCTTTCCTCCTAGGAAAGATGGCTAGATCACCTGTGTGTGTTCCATCCTCATGAAGCTCTCAAGTTTGTGCTAGCCAGGGGGGCTCACCATAGGATTGAGGGGTCCTTAGTTTTCACCCTCAAGTTAGGAGAATTGCTTCCCCTGGGGTTGCATTTGCCATCTATGTAAGGCTAAATCCACGAAGGCAGGAGCAGAGCCAGCTGTAGTAGGTAAGGTCAAAGCAGATTCTAAAGATAAAGTTTAAAATACAGTATTTAAAGAATACTTGGAAGCTTGTCATAGTGTAGTGAAAGAATAGACAACTCAGAGTCAAAACCTGGGACCCATTTTCCCTACTTACCTGCATAGTCTTGGGTGTCACTCAAGCTCTATTTTTTTTTCTTTTTAAAAATAGGGCCAATAATATCTACCTGGTGGGTTTGCCCTACAGATTTTAACATTTTGCTAAATTTATCATTTTTATTGCTAAATTTATAGTGTTTTGTTAGTTGCTTTAGTTTACATAATATTAATCAAGATTTTTTTTCCATCAGTACACAAACTGAGGGATCATGCCCAAATGTGTCACTGTCCTCTATAAGGTAAATTTCTCACAAGTAGAACCCTTTGGGTGGTTTGAAAATAGTTTTCTATGTCAGAATTTGCACTGAGTGTATTGGACTTAAAAGAATGCTCACGGGGTCATATTTTACGTGTGTATGTTTTAGAAGACTGAAATAAATCTGCTTAATATTCGAAAGGTAAATATTTTTGGATTTTAGCCCAAGGGCGTTGTAAATACCGAAATGTTTCTTTTCTCCAGTAAATTATCCATTGTGCTTTATCTCATTTTGGTATGTATGGCTTATTTCCCGAAGTTGGTAATAAAAACTTCCTGGGTCATCTAAACAAGTAATTAAAAAGACCACTTACCTCTTGCCTTTGAAAAGTGTTGATTTTATTTGTTGTGGGTTAATGATGCACTTATTGTCTATGCTCACAGCAACAGTACAAAGGTGAATTATTCTCAAAGTAAAAAAAAGTGTTTTTTTCCTCCAATAATATTTAATTATGCTACTGAGCTTTAACTAAAGACATACATTTTTCAAAAGAAAAGGCTTTTTATAAATTCACTGACATGTAAAACTAAACAGAACTCTGAAGCAAGAATGTATCAACTTAGTCTGATTATTTGTTTGGATAAATGCCAGTTCTAGCTAAGTTGAATCATCATATTATGAGACATTTATTTGAATTGATGTGGTGTTATTTAATGTGGGGAGTGTTGTATAAAATGTACATATTTTTTTTCAAATGAGAATTCATTATACGTTTGCAGTTTCTTCTCATACGTTTGCAACTGTTTTTTTCAAAGAAATTCATTCTTTCATTCTTTTAATATTTTAGAATCTATAAACTTTATGCCAGGCACTGGACTAGGTACTGGAATATAAACAGTCCGTGCTGGTAGTGGCAACTTTAGCAGCTGTCTCAGGGAAGAAAAGCCCTGATTTTTAGTGTTTGGTGATTTCCATGGTGTAAATATTCCTACAACAATTAATTTCAAACTACTAAGGTGGGGTAACTGAATGCAAACTTGAGATGATATAACATTTCCCACATGCTGATAAAGTAAATATAAACAATGTAAAGAACAAAATAAAATAATTAGGAAATAATGAGCTTTGAGCATTTATTACATTTTCAATATAATTAACTGTAAGTTTGTAGCCTACAGTTTTTTAATGATAACTTTGGTTTAATGACCAGTATGTAAAACTTCCTACAATTTAAGAATTGGCTTCCACATGCTATTTCCAGGGCACAACTACAGGACAAACAAAATTTGAAAATAAAAGATATGTTAAATACTAATGAGTGTTACCAAAAAATAAATCAGTAATAGGAAATAAGCAATAGGGTGTGTGTATATACATGCATGCATGTATGTGTGGATACATGTGTGCACATATGCACACGTATGTGCACATATACATGTATATACATACACGTATATGTGTGTATACGTGTGTGCATATACATACATGTGTGCATGTGCATGCATATTGAGGTGTGCATGTATACATGCATGTGCATGCTGTATGCATGTGCATATATACAATGCATGTGCATGCATGTATGTGTGTACATATATGTGTGCATGTGTGCGAACATGTGTGCATGTGTGCATGTATGTGTGCGTAGGTGTGCGTGTGTGCGTGTGTGTGCATGTGTGTGTATGCATGTATATGTGTGTATATACGTGTGTATATATATGTGTGTGTGTGTATACATATATGCAAACACACACACGCCCAATGCTTATTTCCTATTTCTGATTTAGTTTTTGGTAACACTCATTACCATTTAATGTATCTTTTACTTTTGAATTTTGTTTGCCCATAGTTGTGCATTGGAAATAGCATGTATTGGCTTATGGAAGCCAATTCTTAAATTTTGGGGAATTTTTACATAATGATAATTAATCCAAAGTGTATATGTGTGTGTTGGTTCAGCCTTGGGTGAGGGCCCACAGTGGATGGCATCATGGCAGGGGGAGGAGAGATCATATGGCCAGACAGGAAGACAGACGGCAATCTAGGAGTCAGATTTGCTCTTGATGACAATCCTTTCTCAAGAACTAATCAGGGTCATGGGAGAACTACTTAATCCTTTCTGAGGGAGCATCACCAAAGACCTTGCAGTAGACTCACCCTCTCAAAAGTTTTACCACCTCTTATACTGCTGCTGATATGCAAAATTAGGGAATCAGACCACTTGCAAACTGTACCAGGTGTTATCATCTAATTGTTCATTTAATACATTCAAGGAATTTTTATGGTTACTATATTAAGAGATAAATAAGGAAGCAAAAGATTCAGGTTCACATACCACATAGCAACTTTTAGCCATGTAGACTTGGATAATTTCTATTTCTGTTCCTATTCCAAGGTCTGTAAAACAAGGATGCTTTCCAAAATCTATTCCTGTTCATAGAAACATTACATCTTATCAACGAGTATATCTGTACCTCTTCTTACAAGGTCCTGGATCCCCTGAGGAGGAAGCTGTGTTTTGCTTATAACTACAGAATGAACTCGGTCGGTGAATGTTCAGTAATGTGAAGCACAGAGCTTCATGAGGCAACATCACGTCTACTCTCTATTTTAGGTATTGCTTTCCCAACACAATGCAATTACATATGGTGCTGACCGTCCCCTTTTCTGATGGCAAGTATGGATACTTTGGGGCTCATCCTATGGTTGTTTGGAGTGCACATATTAACTTTATATGCTGGTGGACTTCAGGTAGTGTTGAGGATGTTTGGGGATGCCTACCTTCAACAATCTTTCCTACCACATTTCTAGCATCGACATGTTTGAGTTTATTGTTGTTTAGAAATGTCACCTCAGTGTATAAATGCACAGATTTAATATGAGTGTTGCTAATGTGTTTGTATTTGCAGCATTCTGGAAAAACAGACTGGGCTCTTGTTTCCATACATCAACAGGTACCAGCCTCAAGCCTCAGAAACACCTGGATATGGAACTATGTGTCTTTGGGTTCTGCTAAAGAACCCATTCTATATAAATTTCTCACTGTCTCCAGAGTTGGACAAATTGCCTTCACGCTCTCCTCTGTGACCTTGCACCTTGGCAGTGCTACCCTCTCTGGGTCCTTGGTGTCTCAATCCTAATTGATTTTCTTAGAGAGGATCTGCAGACACCCCATCCTCTATGAGGCAGAGCTCAGATTTGCACTGGTTCTTCTCCAATGCACAGACTTATTTAAAACTGTTTTCTTCACTGATTTAAGTTGCCCAGCTAGGACCTTCTTACCTTAGAAGGCCCATTTATTGTCTCCTTTTTTGACTTTACTCTTGGCTGCGGGGGAAAAAGCTTGTTCTAGTGTTTCCCAATTGCATTGCCCCCCTCCCCAATCCCTGCAAAGTAGTGCTGGCACCATCTCTGGCATTTTGTAGGATAGACAGATGAATATGAGACCCTGTCTTGTTCGCCTGTGTACCAGACCTACAGGTGGATGGATGCGCATTAAGTTCAGCTTCTTGTGATTTACATCTAAAAGGTGTTTAGTAGTTGCTTTGGGTCCTGCTTGTATCTCTCACATTCTCCAAGTCTTCTTCTGGAATTGTTGCTCACTGAAACCTCATTCAGTCCTCATGTGAGACTGTAAATTAATTTTGTTGAAAATTATAAAGTATAATACAAACACAATATAGAACGACTGATCAGCTCCTGAGCTCACCGTCTCATTTTTACCTTATCGTATACAACACGTTTTAACTATTGTAGTAAGTTTAGTCTGAAGTTGTCAGAAATAACTGATTCGAGAGAGAATTCAACAGAAAACAATGTTAACTTGGAAAAATTCCTTCAAAGATAATTGTCATTTCTCTTTGCCAAATTTTATCTTTCTGCATTTTTCCTAATGTGATGTAGTATAATTGTTAACTCTCCTAGTGCTTAAATATAACTTAGTATCTTGAGATAGAAATAGAAAAAGATTAATTTAAAATCACTAAGCTGTCACTAATAAATTCATGATAGTATTCCTATTATACTATGTTAAAACATTAAGGTGTAAATTAAGAAAATAGACCCAAGTGTTATTTATGAAGCTGTCATTTGGTCTATTAACCTATTAAGGGAAATACAGTCATAAACAACCCTAATCTATTAATGAGGAATTTATCTACTATGAAATTTCTTTCATCATTTCATTTGCCCCATAAGGTGTATGTGCTATGATCTATTTTTAAAGTTTTGTCGCGTATTTATAGGGTGAAATTATGCATTTAATTCTATAGGATGCATTTGGAAACCATCTGTTAGAACTTACTGGAAAATAGAAACTTTCCTCATTAATGTGTTTCCCTAATTTAAACATTTAATATTATCTTTCCTAGTCTGCAAACTGAGAAAATGAAAAACATTGTTGAAAACAAATCCTCTCGTGTTCCCAAAGGAAGATTCAACCCTGACCTGTTTGTGATTTGTCATATTTTAGAATTATTGTACTAAAGAAACAAACATTTATGATTTACTAAGGCAGAAAATAACTGTCCAGTTTATATTATAGTGTTTTAAACTTCAGGATAGGTTAAAAGGATAGACATGGAAGATCTATCCTCAGGTATAGGAATGATAAATTGATTTACATATTTGAGAAACTGGAAAGACAGAGGGTAGGTTCAAAACTGAATACAACAGGGGCCCTAATTTTAGGGCAGCTTAATAGAAATGCAGATTTGCATAATAATTTATAACTGAATAATTTGATAAGGCACAGGTGTATATCTGTGCCCTTATTCTGCTTCTTTAGATAGAACTTGATTCGTTTTCATTGCTTCTTTTTGGAGGGACAAGGGGAGGTACCAGGGATTGAACCCAGGAGCACTCAACCACTGAGCCACATGCCCAGCCCTTTTTTTTTTTTTTTTTTTTTTTTGTATTTTATTTAGAGACAGATTCTCACTTAGTTGTTTAGGGCCTTGCTAAATTGCCGAGGCTGGCTTTGAATTCATGGTCTTCTTGCCTCAGCCTCCTCAACCACTGGGATTACAGGTGTGCACGGCCACACTCAGCCTCCACTGCTTTTTGAACACGTAGGTAAGAGAGCATAGAACGGTGACTGACATGCATTAGAGAAATAATTCAGCTTGCAAAGGCAAGTTTTGAGCTATGAAGGGCGATGCAGACGAATACAGGGCAGAGGCAGGGTGCACAGAGTTGGCCAGATGGCTGTCATTCACTATTTCATTTTAAAATAGAATCAACTTTTGTTCTTCTCAAAGTCCTCAGAATCCTTTCCATGGCACTCTTGCTCCTCCAAGCCTTTTTTCTAAGAACTCCTAGAGCAGCTGCTTATTTGGCCTATACAATAAAAGCAGCTGGAGCAGCCAGGACACATATTGAATCTATAACTTCCATGAGGTTTTATAAAACATCCTTGTTCCTGAGAGGATGTTCACCTGTTTCTATCTCAGTAACATCTTTTGGATTTCATATCCCCACACCGAGTTGATGTCTGCGAGTCCCACCTCGTCTTTGGGTCTGACCTGTTTTCGTGCATGCATAATGTGCTGTTTTGCCCAGCCAGAAATGGGATCTCACTACATTGCCCAGGCTGACCTCAAAGACCTGGGCTCAAGCAGTCTTTCTGTCTCAGCCTTCCAAGTAGCTGTAGGTGTACACTGCACCTGGCAAGAGAGGAACATGGGGACAACTGAAGACCACCCCAAAATATACCCTTTCCTGAATGTGAGGGATCTTTCAGAGAAGTTTCTCAAGTTATGATAAATAATGGGATGCTTGAGAACTGAGCCAGTGGTCTGTCAGCTCAGTGCTGTGCTTCTGCCCTACCTGTGTGTTTAGCCCTAGAAAGTAGGAGCCCAGGAGGTGGGACTCCTGGGTCCCTTCTGGCAGGACTCTGCAGTGAAAAGCACCCACTCAACCTCTGAGAGGCTCTTTTGACTGTGGCTGCTTCCTTCTTGAAAAGAGGACTGTATTTTATACTGAGAAGAGAGGAGGAGGAAGTTTGTTGTTTTTGTTGTTGTTCTTAAGTTTCTTCTTGGATCCAAAAGAAGTGTGGCCTAAAACAAAAGCTAAGAAGTAGTAAAGTATCTGAAATAATTAGATAGAAAACGAATGATTGCATTCTTCCCTTTTCAAAGGATATGTAGCCAAATTTTTTCGTTGTTGTTGTTTTGTTTGTGCCAAAAATGCATTGCAGGGTTTTTTCCCCATTATTTTGCGCATAAGGATATTTTTAGTTTATCATTTTCATTGGCCATGCAAGAACTGCAAGAGATGGTAAATTATGTAGAACGCGCCACGTAGATTGTTTATACATTAAGGGTAAACTTTCAATATGATAGCCTTATAATAAGACATATTTGGAATAGCATTTTTAATTACTCTGCAACAGGATAACTAGACTTTTTGTGCCTTGTTGAACTCTGACCATCCTGATGCTGATTACCAGTGGAGGAGGAAGAGACACTAACAGGGAGTAGTTGCCTGCAGAAAGCACTCTTTGATGATTATTCTGCTATCTGTTCTAAGACAACCACATAGATCATTTGATCATTTTGTCATATTTCACTGCAATTTTCCACTATTGATTTTTATGTTACCCATGCCTTTGCTGGTAAAAAAAGGAAACTTAACTCTCAGTTAATTCATTCCTGTTTAATGCCATTTCCTCATTTTTGGCTAAAAACCTAAACCTATACGTTCTAAAATTGGGAACCAAGGTGCAACTACCTTGCCATCACCCCAGTCATCCTTCTCCCCAGCCCTCTTCCATAGGCCAACACAGTCCTGGGCTGTTTTGATTTGTTTTTACCATAGGTTAGTTTTTTTGAATTCTGTAACTTCACATAATGGGATCATAGAGTGTGTACTCCCAGCTAAAAGGATATGTTTGGGGTTTATTCATGTTGTGCATAATTCCTTTTTCCTGCTGCATAAGAATCCATTGCCTAGGCCACAGCTCATCCTTTCTTGATAGGCTGCTCCATTGAATGTTCTACTCCAGGTCTTCCTGTGCACAGGGCTTCCTTTCCCAAGAAGTATCTACCAGGTAGTTGTTGGGCCATGGGACTCATTTATATTTAGTCTTACAAGGAAGTGCTGAGGCTTAGCATTTTATACTGACCACCCCCTCTCCATATTTTCCCCCACATTTTGTGTTGTACATTTTTAGCCATTCTGGTAGGTATGTAGAGTGACTTTTAACATCTCGGTGTATTTTTAAAGAGCTCTATCATTACTCTATGAATTATTCTGTTATTCCTGTGTGTTTTGGTATTTCTTAAAGTTAGAACACATGGGCTTTTTCCCAACTTGCACATTTTTTAAGTGACATTTTAATGATTAAAGACCATGATGATTGAGGATAAAAAATAATGTTGAACGTCTGAGCGATTTTGAGCCTTCCTCATATTTAATTTGGAAATTTATATTTTAAGAGGTTTGTTTGTTCATTAGCTAAGTTATTTATCCATTGATTCATTTGTAAACAATTTTTATTGTTATTATCTCACAGTACTGTCCAATAGAACTCTCTGTGTTGATGAACATGTTTATTCTGAGTTATTAAACATGGTCGCTACTAGCAGCATGTAGCTTTTGAACAACTGAAATGTGGCCAGTAGAACTGAGCAGCTGATTTTTAAATTTTGTTTTGTAATTAGGACTAGTAGCTATTTAATCGGATAATGTATGTCTAAATAAATATATCCAGGTACTTTTAATTCTTCATATCGTAAAACAAAACAAAGCAAATGTCTTTCTTATTTATGTACTAGATCTCAAGCCTAACAATAATCACTCTTTAATGTTAAATATTCAATATTTAGAATTTTAAACACAGAATTTCCAGTACTTGGAAGTTATGTTTTGTGTATGCTTGGTCTGAGGCTTAGGTTGTTTGTATGGGTGGTTGTTATTTCAAACATTTATTCTATTAGTCAGTTGTTGCCATTCTTAAAATGAAATGGCCACCTGATTCTGCCCCCCTCTTATTTGTGGCAATAGAAAGTTTTCTCATATGTTTCGCTTATGTTATGGGCACATGTGTTCTTTTAATTGGTCATATTGTTACAGAGCAGATTGAAATCATAAAGACAGTGAATCATTAAAAACAATCCACTTTTCTTAGGAATGAAATCATTTGGTTTCAATGATTATGTGATTATGAAAAGTATAATGTCGCAAAATGAAGGAAGAAAACAAATAAAAGATTCTAATTAGACAGTGTTCTCTTTTATTGCTGAATATAATGGGATAAAATAAGATATTACTTGTTTCTGCCTTTTCCAATTTAGAATTTTTTATAGATTTTAAGGAATAACTGTGAATATTGCTATTTTGGGGGAGGGTTGTCAATTCCCAGAAATATGGTACCATCTTAAATGATGATGGAATGCAGATAAGTAAGTTGACAGTAAAAAAAAAAAAATACTCCTTTCATCCTTCAAAAAAATTTTTAAAAATAAAGGTGTTGCTAAATAAATACATGTTTTGATCATTGGTTTAAGGAGAATAAAAATCCAATAAGACCTTTTGTGACCCACCTAAGTTCATCCTAGATTGATCTCCCTGGTCCTGTATTGGGACTATATTAGACATTGCTATGACAAAATACTGGAAATAAATCAACTTAAACAAGGAAAGTTCTATTTTGACTGAAAGTTTTAGTCTGTGGTTTCTTCTTATTGGAGTCTGTCGCAAGACGGAGGAACATCATGGTAGAGGATGTGGCAGAGGGGTACTGTTCACTTCATGGTGTCCTGGAAACAAAGAAACAAAAAAGACAGGGATAGGGCCCCAATATCCACCTCACTGTCACTCTCCCAGTGACCTAACTTCCTCCCACCATGCCTCACCTCTTAAAGACTCTAGCATCTTCAAGTAATGCCATAAGCTAGTGCCCAAGCCTTTAGCGTATGAGCCTTTGAGGAACATTTACAACAGCGACTCAGATTTCTTTTTAATTTATTTCTGCCTCAACTTATTTTAGGGATGTCTTTGCTTCAAACAAAGTATTAACTTGAGTAAAAATTGTTCTGTGCTTCCTATGTTTCTGGATAAAATAAGTTGATTCTATAATAAAAAATAACAAATTTTGTAGAGCCTATCGCGCTGCAGCCTGTGAGCGCTCCCAGTACTATGGAGGTGAGGGGCTGCCCTGCGAAGGTAGGATCCTATCATCCTATCAGTGAAAATCCTTTCAGGATGCATCTATTGCAGTGGTTTTGTGCAATAGCCTCTGCTGAGCTTATGAAGGGAAGGTGAATGGTCAGTAGGGACTAGTTCTTACCTGGTTGAGCTCAGGTTCTAATAGAGGAGAGTCCACATGTGTTGGACAGATGTGCAGTAACACAGTGGTGAGGGTGTGGGAGAGGAGAAGCTCATCCATCTTGGAGGAGCAGGTCAGGTGTGCATTGGTGCCAGCCTTGGGGCATGGTATTTCAGGCTGAGTGGGAGTTGTGGCAGGCTGAGCTGGCAGAAGAAGACATTCAATAGGGAAGGGATGACATAGATACTGCCCAGAAACGGTAAATATAAAAAATGTCTCTGCATTTACTCTGTGGAGTTCAGGCTGCATATAGTGAATTAGGATGGATGAGGAGGGAAGTGGGTACTGCTGCTGAAGCCTGATGCTGCGGCTTCTCAACCTGGGCTGTTTGTGGATTTTGGACTGTATTCAGGACAACGCTTATTTTTCATTCTTAGAAGTATTTCTCATTTCATATTTTTTTCACAATTTTATTTTGCTTTATCAATATATTCCGAGTTTCAGGAAAGATGATCTTATAATATATCTTAAAGGAAAACTTCCATTGTGTGGAATGTCTAAACTCAGGCAAGATTTAATAATCTTCTCTTTTATAGTTTTCACTTTTTTGTGAATAATTTTAAATGTTTGGTTTTTGAATGTTTCATATCTTTGTGAACACTTAAATAATAAGAGAATGCTTATTTTTATTATCATTTGATTAATGGTGTTAGAAAGAGACAGATAGTCTAATATCAATGAGGAACTGTAAAAGGAATTTTTGAGCTAGAATGAAGGTACAGGCACTCTACTATTAGGTTGGGATTTAGATTGTTCATATTTGAGGTACTTGTTGAATTACAATAGAAAATAGGATAAAGAATTGTTTTCTGAGCAAGTAGATACTGATGTGGTTAAAATATTCCCTGTTGATATACTATACCACCAAAAATAGCAATACACAGGTTTTCTATATACAGGAAAAACATATAACAATGCAAAATGTAAATGTAGAACTTATTGGTAATATAGATGGAATCCCTGAGCTTTATTTAAAATTAAGGATGGGACTTCCATATAGTACTTGTCCAAATTTGTGACATGTAACTTGGGAATTGGAATAGACTGCTGACCATACTCCTTGAACTGTGCCAAGCACTTGTCTCAGCTGATGCCCAAGATGACAGTGAAGCAAGAAGTAGTTCCATTTTACAGATGAGGAATCTGTGGCTCGGAGGCAGTAGATGTTTAACCCAAGATCACAAGGGGCTAGGTGAGATACCGTGATTTGAACCTAGCTTTGTTTGCAGAGTTGGTGCTTGTAACCACCAGTAATTTCACAGGATTGGTTTTTGAAACAGTGAACAGATATGCAAAAGGACACTCAGTAGGGCCGACTCCCTCATCGAGGGTCTGGGTGTGTTGAAAGAAGGGTCTTTGAAGACCAAAGGCAACCTTTAGGACTTCGAAGGCAAGGGGTACCTATTCCCATAAAAAGGAGAGCAGGTCAGGGGCTTCCAACAAGCCGGTGTCATGTGTGAGGAGGTCTCTGGTGGTTGGCAACTTTCATTTCTGGCAGGACATTTGTAACCATTATCTCTAGAAGATCCAGAGTGATGACATTTAACATGTAGATCAGCAAACTGATCTCTTACTCCATTAGAAGCCGTGAGCAAGTCTGGGTCAAGCCCTTGGCTTGTCCCCTTCTCCTGTGTTTAAAACATAGTCAACATTTAGAGCAGACCCTAAACACAGAAAGCTGTCACAAGAAGGCAAACGTCTCATAGTGAAGAGCAAGACCTGGAGGATTGTAGGATGTAATCTAAAATGACAATATTTTAGCTGCACCTGTTGTTGTTAAGGCACCTCCAGTCAGTGATGGATTAGAGAAAGGAATAACTCTCCGGTCATGCTGAACCAATCTTGGCATCCATAGGCCTTGTCTGGGGGACAGCAATCGCTGCCTGGGTGTCCTGAACAGCTATCTCTAGAAGAATGATCCAGTATATGAGATACCCCTTTATCCAGTGGATTCTGATGCTCAGTCTGGTCTGAAAACTACTATAACAGAATCATCTCCTTTCTCACCCCCAAGTGAGGAGTTTCACGTTCTGAATGAATGATTGTAACTGGGTTGGCTTTTTTGGAGAACTGTTTATATCTAATTTGTTTTTCCCTGTGGACAACATTCTGATGGTTGTCTGATGTCTGTATTATATATGGATGTCCATGGCCTTGTGGTTGTTGGAAAGAAGAATAAAACTTCCCTCATTATAATTCTAAGTTTAAATTTAAAAACTCAGAAGAATGCTTGCTGTGAATTCAGATGTAGTTATTTTGAGATCTTTCAAGGTCTTCTAACCATGAAGTTAATTGTTAACTTGGTTTCATATCACGCATTTTATCAGAAGCTCTAAATCAGTATACGTTTTGGAGTTCTGTCCAGCTCTTACTTGATATCACCTCTGCAGTTCCCTTTGCCTGTTGTAGCCCTGGTAACTTGAAGGCAGTGAGTGTGCTTTGCCTTGTTTAACAGAATATACAAAATAGGTGCATTCTAAGAGCTTATCCATCAAATTCAATTTTTCTGTAGACTTTAACCTATCATATTAGAATTATGTCTAGTTTGGTTGCCCAGTTCCTGATAATAGCCCTGAGTAGTCCAGAGACCTTTGACAGCTGTAGTAGAGAAAGTTAAGAACTCAGATATTTGAACTTCTTAAAAGACTTTATTAAAATTTCCTGTATCCTCATCCCTCATTCTCCCTCAAACCACAATCTTAGAGAAAACTCACACCTTGGCCACCAACCTGGGAAGGAAGGGATTGCTATGGACTGTAACTTTGGTCACACGGGGATGGGGGAACTAGCAAATTTTTATAGTTAGATCGTCACATTCTGACTCTATAAATCATTGCAGCAAAATGTTGTATAGAATATTAGAATTCTATCATTTAGATCCCTTTCTGTGATGTGTGGTGTTTATCGTAATAAGGATTTTAGCATTAATTACATGAAATTTTACATTTTTCTTTTTAATATATGGTTATATAAAGCAATATATATTTAGTAGGCGTTAATACATGCCAGACGGCATTTCAGCTAAGAAAACCTGAGATAAATCTAGAACCAGAACGACAATGTCTTACAAGAGAATATCAGTATGACAGGGTGATTCTGTGTGTATAAAGTGGTTAATCTTCTGCATGCTATAAATTATATCCAGAGATAGTGGTAATAAAGTATAATAAAAGTCAAAAGAGAAAAAATTGGAAAAAAATAAAAATATAAAAGTATATTGAAGATTATTAAAAGACAACTCAAAAGAAAAAAAAGAATTATATTACTTTGAGTAAATGAAAGTAGAAATGATGATGCTTTGGTAGCATTTGCTCCATGGGAAGACAATATCTTAAAAATGTTAAGGGATTCAAGTAGCTGGAGATTATTCATAGTATAGTGAGAATAAAAGATGGGAAGTAAGTAGTGCTGAGAACTGAACAAATGGTGGTGCTTGCAGACACAGACTGGACTTGAGGGACTAACGTCCCATATGATGACAATTACAGAAGCAGGATCAACCACAATAGTACATTTGAAAAATAGTGTACAAAGCAGTCCTCTGAGATAAATTTCATCTCCTAAAAAATAGGCACAGAGTCATGTTTGGAAAATAGTGTATCAAAGGGGTGAATTTGAGGTATTGTCCATAATTTTTTTCCCTTCTGTAACAAACTATAAATCCTGGACATAAAGACTTAAGTGGGAGAGTTTCTTGGAATTGCTAGAAAAAAATAACTTTAATGTCATAATCTAGTTATAGGTTGATAATTAACAAGGAGGCAGTGGTAACAAAGTGGAAAGAGAGAGCATGTTTATTGACTTTTGAGTGATGTGAATCATTCATTTTAAGTAATGATTGGAATAAAAATTAGATGTTAAAAGAGCATACTACAGGGATACTGCCACATCAATGATCATAGCAGCACAATTCACAATAGCTAGACTCTGGAACCAACCCAGATGCCCTTCAATAGATGAATGGATAAAAAAAATGTGGCATTTATACACAATGGAGTATTATGCAGCACTAAAAAACGACAAAATCATGGATTTTGCAGGGAAATGGATGGCATTAGAGCAGATTATGCTAAGTGAAGCTAGCCAATCCTTAAAAAACAAATGCCAAATGTCTTCTTTGATATAAAGAGAGCAACTAAGAACAGAACAGGGAGGAAGAGCATGAGGAAATGATTAACATTAAACAGACGAGTGGGGGGAGAGAAAGGGAGAGAGAAGGGAAACTGTATGGAAATGAAAGGAGACCCTCATTGTTACACAAAATTACATATAAGAGTTTGTGAGGGGAAAGGGGAAAAAAAAAACAAGGGAGAGAATTGAATAACAGCAGATGGGGTAGAGAGGGAAGATGAGAGGGAAGGGGAGGGGGGATAGTAGGGGATAGGAAAGGTAGCAGAATACAACAGACACTAATATGCCATTATGTAAAAATGTGGATGTGTAACCGATGTGATTCTGCAACTTGTATTTGGGGTAAAAATGGGAGTTCACAACCCACTTGAATCAAACGTATGAATGATGATATGTCATGAGCTTTGTAATGTTTTGAACAAACAATAAAAAAAGGAAAAAAATTAGTTGTTAGTCCATAAAACTGATATGTGTATCATCTTTTAGTAAAAATGTTAATTTATTGATATGATTTGTAAGTGGTCAAGTGCTGAGGGCAGGATTGTGTACAAAGGTGAATGGGGAAACAGATAATATAGAGATGAAAAACTCAATGGATTGCTTATTCAGATGGGTGATTATAAATGTTAAAATGAAAGTATTTTGCATAAATAGAATATAGACAATGACCATACTCTCTTCAAACTGATAAATCTCGAAATCTTCAACATAATATTTCAGTGATGTAAATGTAAGAATAGTACTGGAAGTAATGGTAAACTGGAATCTGGTAGAGAAGTATTTCAGATCTGGATTAGGTGTTTATAAGATATGTTGGTGAGTAATAATTTGCATTCAAAGACATTGGCCATTTCATGTATAAGAAATACCTCCAAAACCAGAAAGATATGTGTATGAAAATTTAGATAATGTTTAAATTCATGTGAAAAGTTTGTTTTTTTTTTTTAGAGAGAGGAAAGGGGGGGGGAGAGAGAGAGAGAGAGAGAGAGAATTTTTAATATTTATTTTTTTAGTTCTCGGCGGACACAACATCTTTGTTGGTATGTGGTGCTGAGGTTCGAACCCGGGTTGCACGCATGCCAAGCGAGCGCGCTACCGCTTGAGCCACATCCCCAGCCCCTGAAAAGTTTTTATAAAGTAGTTTTTTCACTGGGCCAAATGAGAATGGTGAAAATTATTTTGCCTGATATATTAGTTACATGTTGCCACATAATGAATTAACCCAAATCATAATGTTTTGAAACAAGGTTTATTTTCTCCAATTTTCTGTAGGTCAGGAAACCAAAAGCAACTCTTAGTTATGGCCTTCGCTTTGGTGTCTATTGAGAGCTGAATGGTGTGTCCCACCTCCCTCCCCCAAATCCATGTACTGAAGTTCTAATTCACTGTACCTCGGATTGTAGCTCTTTGTGGAGATAAGGTCCTCAAAGAAGAAATTAAGTTAAAATAAAGCATTTAGGGCCCTAATCCTATGGCAATGATCCTGTGAGAGGAAACTTAGATAGACATGTGTGTACCCTGTGAGTGCAAAAAAGACCATGTAAAGGCACAAAAATGAGACGGTCATCTGCAAGAGAGGGAAGGAGGCCTCAAAAGAAACTAAACCTGCCAATATCTTCACCTGGGAGTTCCAGCCTCCAACAATGTGAGAAAGAAGTTTGAGTTGCTCGTCGTGGTCTCTGGGACTTGGTTTTGGCAACCTTAGCAGATGAACACCGGGTCTCACAGGCTGCAGTCCCCTCAAAGCTCCCCGTGGATCTGGCTCCAGGTGGGCTCACATTTTTGTGGCAGGATTCACGTCTTTGCAGGTTGTTGAGCTTTGGGCCTCAGTTCCTAGATACTGCTGGTCTTTGCCACTTGAACCACTCCTCAGGGCAGTGTGCATGAGACATGGCCACTCACTTCATCAGAGAAGCAAGCCAGAAAAGAAAGGAAAGGGGAGAAGAGATGGAGTCAGGAAGTCGTATTCTTTTGTATCATCCAGTATCATTTTTGCTGTTCTGTTTGTTAGGGTGGCCTTAGAGACTAACTTCTATCACTCAAGGGAGGCCATCAATGTCTGTTGTTTGTGAGTTACCCTGTTAAGATGTTTTGTTATGGCAGCCTGAATGCACTAAGACAACATTCATTTTCTTTATGGTTTTCAGTGAGTCATTTTAATATATTTTTTTAAATGTTGTAATTGGATTATGTAATTTTTAAGTAGCATGCTGTATTTTAAAAGACCATTTATTATGAAAAAACATCAAATGTATAGAACAGTGAGAGAGGTATCTAGTGCATACTCGTGGCCAGGGTTTAGTAATTATTTACTATTTGTCACGTATATATCATCTTGGATTTGGAGAGGCCTGGAAATACTAGAGACATCATGGCCATGGCTTTTTTACTTCCCAAAACTACAGTATACATTTTTTAAAATGTCTATTTTGCCATATGATAGACTAAAAGTGATACCTGATAAAATCAGCAATTTTATACCTGTTTCATATTTAAATTTCCTTTGGTTGTCCCAAGCATGCCTTTTTGAGACAGACTTGCTCAAATCAGGATTCAGTTAAGAATCAGTCCCTGCCCCCTTTTTTAAATATGGTACTAGGAATTAAATCTAAGGGTGCTTTATCACTGAGTGGCACCCCCAGCATGTTCCCTCCATGTCTCTCTCTCTCTCTCTCTCTCTCTCTCTCTCTCTCTCTCTCTCTCTCTCTCTTTCACACACACACACACACACACACACACACACACACACACACACACACACCGTCTCCCTGAGTTGCCCAGGCTGTCCTCAAACTTGGGGTCCTCCTGCCTCATGTCTCTTTAATTTCCTCCTACCTGACCTTCCTTTCTTTTTCCTATACCAGACCTGTTAAAGAATGGACTGTCTTTTATTTGTTTTTGTTTGTTTTTGGTGCTGGGGATTGAACCCAGGGCCTTGTACATGCTAAGCACATGCTCTGCCACTGAGCTATACCCCAGCCAGGGATCTATTTTAAATTGGCACACTTTTCTACTCCAAACATTCCTTCAGAGCTGAAGTTATTTATTCACACCAGAATCTTGCACTGGAGGCCCAATGTATTATGTAAAAGACATGAAACAGATAAAGTAGAGACAGCTGCTCTGACTCAGGTGAGGCTAATTGACTATTTTTCCAAACTACCCATGTCCCTACTCCCAGTCACCTTCCTGGCTGAAACTCCTGTGTTTGGCACAATTTGAAGCATCTGTTTTGTATTAACTGTGTAGAGACAGGAAGACAGGGTAGCTTCAGAAAGAAAGGAGCAGACAGGGTATCTGAGAGAAGAAGTAAAGCCGCTGGACAGGATTCAAATCTTAAAACCTTTCATGTGCTCCAGAGAATTGGCTGGGGCCCAGTAACCATGTGCTCAATACTAGGGCGAGGACAGGTTGACCGAGGGGCCACTTGTTGGCATTTCTGCCATGAGACAAACTTTTCCTGACCGTTCCACCAGAAAAACACCTCCGAGTGAGCATGGACAGTCTGATTTGTCTTCCCAGGTGCCCAGAACAATGCCCGGCACTTAGGCATGCTGAATTAATATTAACTGTTTGATTAAAAATGAACGAGATATGAGCACCTGTTTTATACCAGCTGTTTTGTGCTATTCGCATAACTAATTAGAAGATATTTATGTATTACTAGATCCTTATGAGGGTGGGTATTATTGTCATCTTATACAGAAAGAAACTAAGCTACGGAGTAGTTTGAATTTCTCTTAAATTATTCAAAACAAGATTTGGCAAACTTTAAAATTCATATTACTTGTACAGCGGTGTAACCAGGAGTAATGAGAGCCGGGTTTTAACTTCAGCTTTTCTCTGTTCTATTTATGGACTGTTTTTTATGGAAATGATTATATGGAAATCATGTTGATGTTCTGTTCTTCAGGCTCTGTATTAAAAATATAATCAGTATGTTTCCATCGATTTTTATAAAGGTAAATTTGATAAAATGCAAGCAAAAATATTTTAGGAAAAAAAAACTTGAAGCTCCTCTTTAAGGTGTTATCTATGTACTGTAATGTTTAGCATGTAATTGGCACTTTCTAATTTTTTTGTCTTAGGTTAAGAACTTCTGAATGATACAGTTTCTGTGGGTTATTTTGTTCATGTGATGTTTTTGTAGAGGTATGTAACCAAACACCAGTAAACAACTTTTCTCAGAGTTACTGTAAATAGATAATATTTACAGTATACACCTGTGTGAAATAGTTCATACTAAGACTTGGTTAAATCTAATAGTAAACTAAAATGCAAATAATATGGTACCTGATTATTTTATCACATAGTTTTCTTTTCATGCTATTCGCCTTAATAGAATTTGAATTTTTTAAGTATAGTAATTTTATAGGAAACTTTGACAGTTTAAGTTGGCAATTCCAAATCAGCCCACTCATTGTGTTCAGGAAAGTGTTCTTCCAAAAATAAATGAGTGGGCTGGCATTGTGTTTTAAACATCTAGCTAATTTTGGTTAATTACATAAATCTAAAAGCCATGGGCAAGGCAGCAATTCCCTCTTACTAGATGATGATCAGTGGAATTGTAAGACAGCCTGCTGAATGATGCGCATCAAGCTAATAACCTGCATGCATTGTGTCCAAAAGGACAGTGCCTGGCAGAGCATCAGATAGGAAGGCTTCCCAGGGCTTTAATGAGGGGCTTGTGAAAGCTTGCAAAAGAGGGTACAAAGTTAGAAACAGTAGTAACAGCCCTGATCGGAATTCAAAAACGTTAGAAGAAGGAGGGGGGAAAAATGGTTACCATGCCGGGCTGATAATTCTGTGTTAAATAATGGAAAGCTGGGTTGAGCAGCCTCATGGGCGATCCCTTCCTCGCCCCTTGTCTCTAGTTTTTGTTTAAATAACATCAAAGTGCTACATTATCGGGGGCTTTCGCTGAAAATAGTTGAAATTAGTATTCTGCCACTAGCGAACAGGAAATACAGATGCAGAATAAGAATGTGGTGCAGCAGGAACGTCTGGAGCGCTTGACTGTATCAACTCTCCCATTCAGAAGACAGTTGTGCCTCCTTTTGTCCATGATTGAGAAGTCATCTCAGGCAGAACTATGTTAGGAGCTTTCTGCTATTATTGATTTTAATTGGTGTATTTATGTTGATGTCTGGAAAATAGGAGGTTGAATTTATTGTAATGGACTTGATTTCGATTTTGACTGGATTCAGATTTCTTTAACCCCATATTCCATCTCACATCTAAAACTGGCTAGGTATGACCGTTTAGAAAGTGTCTGTACTTGCCGGTCACATGACTGACTTCCTTATCCTGGTTGATCTGATCTGTGGTCGTCTTCTGGATTTCTTCAGGATAGAGGTACCTATTTCCTTCACTGGATTCCGTGAGATGAGCTAAGAATGACTGTTCTGGCCATTTTACTTAATGAAATAACAGATTTGACTGAATTTTCCTTTTTTTTTTTCCCCAGGGACCATATGGTCATTATGAAGATTCATGCAGTTATTTGTAGAAGTGAATCACAAGTAATTTTTATGGCTGTAGAATCTAAACAGTTGATTCATATGATCAGATTATTTGTCCTTAGGTCTGTACAACCTGATTTTTATTGACCTAGATATTCATGAACAGCTAAATAAAAGTACTACAGAAGACGGCAGATACGGACTTAAAAGCCAGTAACCCAGACAGCTTGGAGATGCTGTGATAATGTTATCAACCGGCTTTATAATCTTGCAATATTTTAGCAGTTTAGTATGTACCAAGGAAACTCTGTTCCTTTTCCTT